>NW_027315724.1:8686254-9173754 GCF_026437365.1 Eucyclogobius newberryi | reverse complement strand
CATGCTCCCTCTTCCACAGCTGGACAATGGCCTGCATCCGTTCCTCTTCACATCTCCGCCCAGGCCCATCAGCTCCCCACTTCAACTGGACTCACCCATCCCCCTAGCACATAGTCCCCCTGCCATCCACTGACTGTCACAGCAGCACAGGTGAGGAGAGAGCTGAAGAGGATTAAAGTGAGGAAGGCAGCAGGACCTGACGGCATCAGCCCCAGGCTTCTTAAAGGTGCCATATCATGCTTTTTTTCACTTTTCGTAGTCTATCCTAAGCGTATATTTGATAATAATAAGGGTTGTGCAACACCCATAACATAATAGTTAGGAAATATCACCCATACCTTGGACCCCGCTCACCAACCCGGAAATGCAAACGGCTTGGTTTGATATTCGCCCCCACCCTTGCGAAGAGCGATCTGGCTCCCCCGCCCAACCTGTGACGTAGTCTCAGCGAGAGCGTGTGTCCCCCGCCCACCCCGGAGACGGTGGGGGTGTAAACAGAGGCAGAGGTGATAGCGTGGCGGGAGGGGGAGGGGGGTGGAGAGGGGGAGGGGGATGGTGACGCGTGCCTGGGGTTATGATGCGGTCTTGCAACCACCCCCCGTCAGTTTGCAGATTCGAGGAAAGGATATAGTCTGTTCTATAGCTAAAAACTGCGGGAATCAATCAAAAAAACACTCTGGGTACATATATGAAGCACAAATAGCAATGTAAGAAGGTTAAAAGCTCTGAAAAGTTGATTTTGCATGTTATGGGACCTTTAAGTCCTGCGCAGATGAACTGTGTGGAGTTATGGAGCATGTCTTTAACATGAGCCTGAAGCTGAGGGTGGTACCACAGGTCTGGAGGACCTCCTGTCTGATACCTGTGCCCAAGACACCGCACGCCAAAGACCTCAACAGCTTCAGGCCGGTGGCTCTCACGTCCCATCTGATGAAGACACTGGAGCGACTGGTCCTGGACCACCTCCGCTCTACCGTGAGCTCAGCCATGGACCCGCTGCAGTTTGCATACCAGCCTGGCATCGGAGTGGAGGACGCCGTCATCTCCCTGCTGCACCGCTCTCTCTCTCACCTGGAAAAGCCTGGCAGCTCTGTGAGGATCCTGTTCTTTGATCTCTCCAGCGCCTTCAACACCATCCAGCCGCTGCTCCTGAGGGACAAGCTGGAGACGGCTGGTGGGGGACAGAAGGATCCTGGCTAAATTCACATCTATGCTGGACCATGAGTCTCACCCTCTGCAGGACACTCTGTCCGCTCTGGAGAGCAGCTTCAGTGACAGACTGATCCACCCTCGCTGTGTGAAGGAGAGGTTTCGCAGGTCTTTCTTTCCTGCTGCTGTCAGACTTTATAACAAACACTGCTAGCCCTGAACATGTGCAATAATGACTTAACCATGTGCAATATTGTCATATTCATGTGCAATTACTGTCGTACTCACACGCAATGTCACATTCATGTACATATAACTGATGTAAATAGAGTGTTTATTTGACCGTTATTATTTATATTATTTTGTCTTACGCTAGCTGTTTTTATTTTAGTTTATCTTTATTTTTCCCCTCCATTCTTTATTAAGAAATGGAGTTTTTGTTTATAAGAGTTTTGTTTATAAGAGTTCTTCTATTAAAAGTTATCCAAGTTATCTTCTGCGTTGCAACAATGAAATTTCCCTATGTGTGGACAATAAAGGAATATATTATCCTATGCACATACACACATACATAATCACAGATTTCTTTATATTCTTTTAGCTGCAATACATTAACCAAAAAAAAAATGGCTTTAACACAAGACTTACCATCTCTGTTTAGCCCAACTCTTGAGCACAGAACAGAGTCCTCAAGCTCCTGTTTCCTCTTGTCCTTTGTGTAAACAAACAAGAAAACAAAAATCAAAAAAGGAGCCAAAAACTATTATCTATGATCTTGAAGCAGTTAAAACAGACAGAGAAGGATGTGATTTTTTTTTTTTCATGCGGACAAATAATTACACATTAACCAGGTCAAACATCTGCCCTACATTAGAGCTTGTACCAGTATACTGTATCATACATCTTCATTTTAAATAGGCCCTTAAGCCTCTTGGGTAGAAACATGAGCAAAAAGACCATCCAAACTCAGCTGTCTACTGCGAAAGTTAGCAAGAACACTGATATTCAAGGATTTGTTTTTTTTTTAACCTCAACTTTTGCCCATAGGCTTCACAGGACAGGACAGCATGAAATGGGGCAGAAGAATAGGGTTTCCAAGCAAACTGTCAGAGAGGGAGTCAAACCCACAACGCCAAGGCCAACACAGAGGCCTGGCACAGGCTTCACCATTGCCCAAACCACTGCACCACCGGGCAGCACAACAGCTCCAATTCTTAACAATTACACAGTAAGTTAAGTTACCTATGTATATCCCAAAGCAGATCTTATTACAAAGTGATAAAACATTTTCTTTGGAATGGTGGTAAACCTCAAATCGATATCAGCCAAAAAGAGAAGGGGCGCTTGCTCTACCGAATATAGAATTTCTATAGTGTCTCATTCATCTAGATCAAACACTGGGCAGAATAAAATGTGGATTTGGATTGGGTATAAATAGAAAAAATGGCTTCTCATTTCTAAAACAACCATCTGGAAAGTCAAATCCCATAGTCAAGGAAAAGATGTCAGTATGTTTGAGAAGTCAAAAAACTAAACTACTACAGATCTGAACCCCATTGAGAATATTTGGGATGAGCTGGAGAAGGTTTTTTTTTTGCAGTGGTCACTATCTTTATCAATACAAGATCAATTGGTGAAAAATAATGCAACACTGGATGGAAATAACAGTTTTAATATTGCAGAAGCTTATTGAAACTATGCTGCAGCGAATGTGTGCTGTAACAATATTAGAGCGTGTGCACTTTTTTTCTGTGACCTGTTTTTTTTTTTTGGGACAAGCAGTGTATCTTCAAATGAGTGATTGTTTAAAGGAAATGTAAAAGTTGTCTTATCTGGTAAAGACATTTCTGCTACTACACTTTCAAATGGTACAATATGTGCCCATGGTTAAAAAAACAAACATAAGTAAACTATTTGGGAAAGGGATCTCAATTGCAAATTCAAAGATGTCTCATGAGACTCAATTCTCTTCAAATAACAAATAAAATATTGGTATTGTTTTTTTTTTTAATGTGTGCCATGTTTGTTGTTAATTAAAATCCATGTTTTTTTATGGTTTACTGTAGAGATGCACCGATCAATCGGCCGCCGATTAAAAAAGCCGGTTTTAGGTTGAATCGGCCAGAATCGGTGACCGGCCGGTCCATGTCGTAATTGCCGGTTTTCGGCCGATCCAAACTGACCCGCATGCGCGCATGCGCGGTGCGTAGCAGCTCAGCGCGCCCAGAGCAAAACAGCTAAAAACTACAACTCTTTCAGAGCGCGGCGGACAAATTGTCCAGCTTACATTCAAAGTATATGTAAACGCGCGTTGAACACCTCCTGCGTTTCCCGCGGCGCGATTCCTGCTTTTTCGCCACGGCGCGGAGGGTGCGTTTTGGTGTTTTCTGCTGTAGACGCTTTGACAGGCATTAGCTTCAAAGCGTTAAAATCGTCCGTGGCAGAAAAGTTCAGATTTGTTCAACTTTGGTGGAATACAAGAAGAACCGAGCCTGGAGGAGGATCAGAGGAGACTGGACTGTGGGGTAAGTTATTACAACTTTGAGACGATTCAAATCTACGTGTTGATAGTTGATGCGGTCAAAATAATTTGCGCTGGTTTGTGTTGACGAGTTCATGTGTTTATTCAGAGTTATCTGCAGAAGAGTAGGGACACATTATATGAAGGGGCCAGAAGAAGCAGCAGCAGGGCTGTCAGAAGAGTTGTTGTTCTGCTCAACTAGCAGAGCTAGGCTACGAGCTAATGCTAACAAGAGATCTCATCCACCTGAAATGAGACTTTGAAAATACTTTGATGCATTTGAGATCACATTACGTAGATACAAAACTTAAATTACTGACTCGAACAGTGAAATGAGTGACTACAATCTAATGTCAGGACTATTTAACTGTCCCACAACCTCAAAGAAATGTTCACACAATCAGCTGTGCTCTAGAATCTATAGTGCCCTAGAATCTATAGTGCACAGCTGATTGTGCTTTCTAGTGAGAGTGTGAAGTTATCAAAGAGCTGATGAAACTGGAAAATGATATTGGCAACATATATGTGCCTCAGTTAATATACTGTATTATAATAGTAAAAGTTTCAGCTCATTCAAAAGAATGTGTAAAATTACAAATGTATCAATTACTATATGAAAATAGTTCATTTGATTTCAATCGGGAACCATTGGAGCTGCATCTTCTGCAGGAGAAAAACATTTTATTTTCTAAAACGTGTGTCCTGTATACAAGCACCTTTTTCACATATATAATACTGGGTAGTTTGTGGGAAAATCAGTGGCTAGATAGAAAATCGGTATCGGAAGAATCGGTTTTGGCAGGTCCAACCTCCTTAAAAAACGGAAATCGGTATCGGCCAAGAATTTTGGAAGCATGCATTTGGTGCATCTCTAGTTTACTGTCATCCATGGATTGAATCTGTAAATCTGTCTGTTGGTATGACCTGGTTGTTTACATGGATATGATACATTTAATCCCATACTGTGGGATATTCCAGGCACTGCCATAACATCTGCATGGAAACAAGAAAAGTTACATAGTGCAGCTTTAAACAGGCTCTATAATGTTGTAACATCACATGAACACAGCCCAAATCCTTCCGTAACCTTCTATTCAGTTTCTCTTGAGTGTAACTCACAGATTGAACAGTAGAGTTCATCTTCAGTGTCAGAACAGTGCTCCGTGTCTCCCTTGGTCTCTGAGCTGATGTCCTCCACCAGTGTATTCTCTCAGTGTTTAGTTTATCTTGATTGAACCAGTGATGACTCCTCTGTCTTACACAGACAGCTCTGGACTCAAAGACGGGCCTGAAAACAAAAAAACAACAACAAAATAAAAACATGATCACAATAAAAAACATTACCCGTTTAAATAGGCCACAGGAAATTGTATGTATTATATTTATTTGATAGGGAGAGTGCATATAAATGAATATCTGTAAACAGTTACAGAAGCCAGATTATAGTGAGGTATACGCAGGTAACACAGAAGACAAATACAACTGAAAAATTAACAGTAAGTAAATTAACTCTTCATTTAAAATAATTCAAGGGGAATAATATCTAAATTACATCAAATCTACAACTGTCCCATTTGGTCCAGTTCGTCAAAACGGTCAAAATTAAGTCAGAATGGGTTTCCATTTGTGTAATGTCTGTTACAATGTCAGTCCAGTCCTTGATCATTGGTGATGCTTGCGTCAGCCATGTTTTTATGATGAACTTTTTCCCTGCCACCAAAGGTACAGTAATTTTCAGACTTTAAGCCACTACTTTTTCCCATACAACGATGCTTCTAATTTCGAGATTTTTACAGGCTAACGGCCACTAGGGGGCACTCTAGCAGGAGGCGCAAGCGTTTGACAAACTGTAGAAGACGTCAGTAGAAGCGCTGTTCAGGCGTGTGCTCTGAGAATAGTGTTTTATTACAATCCGTTTCGTATTCACAGAGAAATTAGTCTAACGAGGAAGTGAAATAATTATATATAGATATAGATATAGATATAGATAGATAGATAGATAGATAGATAGATAGATAGATAGATAGATAGATATCCATCCATCCATCTTCTGCCGCTTTATCCGGGGCCGGGTCGCGGGGGCAGCAGTCTGAGCAGGGACTCCCAGACTTCCTTCTCCCCAGACACTTCCTCTAACTCCTCCGGGGGGATCCCGAGGCGTTCCCAGGCCAGCCGAGAGACATAGTCTCTCCAGCGTGTCCTGGGTCTTCCCCGGGGCCTCTTCCCGGTGGGACATGCCTGAAACACCTCCCGAGGGAGGCGCCCAGGAGGCATCCGGAACAGATGCCCGAGCCACCTCAGCTGGCTCCTCTCGACGTGGAGGAGCAGCGGCTCTACTCCGAGCTCCCCCCGTGTGGCCGAGCTCCTCACCTTATCTCTAAGGGAGCGCCCAGCCACCCGGCGGAGGAAACTCATTTCGACCGCTTGTATCCGCGATCTTGTTCTTTCGGTCACTACCCAAAGCTCATGGCCATAGGTGAGGGTAGGAACGTAGACCGACCGGTAAATAGAGAGCTTTGCCTTTCGGCTCAGCTCCCTCTTTACCACAACGGTCCGATGCAGCGACTGCATCACTGCAGCCGCTGCACCGATCCGCCTGTCGATCTCACGCTCCATCCTTCCCTCACTCGTGAACAAGACCCCGAGATACTTGAACTCCTCCACTTGGGGCAAGGACACCCCACCCACCTGGAGAGGGCAAGCCACCTTTTTCCGGTCGAGAACCATGGCCTCGGATTTGGAGGTGCTGATTCTCATCCCAGCCGCTTCACACTCGGCTGCAAACCGTCCCAGTGCATGTTGCAGGTCCGGGTTTGATGGAGCCATCAGGACAACATCGTCTGCAAACAGCAGAGATGAGATCCTGTGGTCCCCAAACCGGACCCCCTCCGACCCCTGACTGCGCCTAGAAATTCTGTCCATAAAAATTATGAACAGAACCGGTGACACAGGGCAGCCCTGGCGGAGTCCAACATGCACCGGGAACAGGTCTGACTTACTGCCGGCAATGCGAACACAGCTCCTGCTCCGGTCATACAGGGACCGGACAGCCCTGAGCAAAGGGCCCCGGACCCCGTACTCCCGGAGCACCCCCCAAAGGACACCCCGAGGGACACGGTCAAAAGCCTTCTCCAGATCCACAAAGCACATGTGGACTGGTTGGGCAAACTCCCATGAACCCTCGAGCACCCGATGGAGGGTATAGAGCTGGTCCAGTGTTCCACGACCGGGACGAAAACCACTCTGCTCCTCCTGAATCCGAGGTTCGACTATCGGTCGGATTCTCCTCTCCAGTACCTTGGAATAGACCTTACCCGGGAGGCTGAGGAGTGTGATCCCTCTGTAGTTGGAACACACCCTCCGGTCCCCCTTCTTGGACCACCACCCCGGTCTGCCAGTCCAGAGGCACGGTCCCCGAACGCCACGCGATGTTGCAGAGACGTGTCAACCAAGACAGTCCTACAACATCCAGATACTTTAGGTACTCAGGGCGGATCTCATCCACCCCCGGAGCCCTGCCACCGAGGAGTTTGCGGACAACCTCAGTGACTTCAGCTTGGGTGATGGATGAGCCAGCCTCCGAGTCCCCGGTCTCTACTTCCTCTTCAGAAGACGTGACTGAGGGATTAAGGAGATCCTCAAAGTATTCCTTCCACCGTCCGACGACATCCCCAGTCGAGGTCAGCAGGCCTCCACCCGCACCGTAAACGGTGTTTGTGAGACACTGCTTCCCCTTCCTGAGGCGCCGGACGGTTTGCCAGAATTTCTTTGGTGCCGACCGATAGTCCTCCTCCATGGCCTCCCCGAACTCCTCCCAGGCCCGGGTTTTTGCCTCTGCGACAGCACGAGCCGCGGCTCGCTTGGCCTGCCGATACCCGTCGATGACCTCCGGAGACCTACAAGCCAGAGTGGCCTGATAGGCCTCCTTCTTTAGTCTGACGGCATCCCTTACTTCCGGTGTCCACCACCGGGTTCGGGGGTTGCCGCCACGACAGGCACCGGAGACCTTGCGACCACAGCTCCGAGCAGCCGCATCAACAATGGAGGCGGAGAACATGGTCCACTCGGACTCAATGTCCCCAGCCTCCCCCGGGACATGGGAGAAGCTCTCCCGGAGGTGCGAGTTGAATACCCTACTGACAGAGGGCTCCACTAGACGTTCCCAACAGACCCTCACAATGCGCTTGGGTCTGCCAAGTCTGTCCGGCTTCCTCCTCCGCCAGCGGATCCAACTCACCACCAGGTGGTGATCGGTTGACAACTCTGCCCCTCTCTTCACCCGAGTGTCCAAGACACGCGGCCGGAGGTCTGATGACACGACAACTAAGTCGATCATTGACCTCCGGCCTAGGGTGTCCTGGTGCCACGTGCACTGATGGACACCCTTGTGCTTGAACATGGTGTTCGTTATGGACAATCCGTGGCTAGCACAGAAGTCCAATAACTGAACACCGCTCGGGTTCAGATCGGGGAAGCCGTTCTTCCCGATCACCCCTCTCCAGGTGTCACTGTCATTGCCCACGTGGGCGTTGAAGTCCCCCAGTAGAACAACGGAGTCCCCGGTCGGTGCACTGTCCAGTACCCCTCCCAAGGACTCCAAGAAGGCCGGGTACTCTGCACTGCTGTTCGGCCCGTAGGCCGCCACAACAGTGAGAGACCTGTCCCCCACCCGAAGGCGGAGGGACGCGACCCTCTCGTTCACCGGGGTAAACTCCAACACGTGGCGGCTGAGCTGAGGGGCTATCAGCAAGCCCACACCAGCCCGCCGCCTCTCCCCGCGGGCAACACCAGAGAAGTGGAGCGTCCAGCCCCTCTCGAGGAGATGGGTTCCAGAGCCCAAACTGTGCGTGGAGGTGAGGCCGACTATATCTAGTCGGTATCGCTCAACCTCCCGCACAAGCTCAGGCTCTTTCCCCCCCAGCGAGGTGACATTCCATGTCCCCAGAGTTAGTCTCTTTGTCTGGAGATCTGGTCGCCGAGGCCCCTGCCGTCGACTGCCGCCCAGATCTCTCTGCACCGGCCCCTTATGGATCCTCCTGCGGGTGGTGGGCCCACGGGAGGGCGGCCCCACGTCGCTCTTTCGGGCTGTGCCCGGCCGGGCCCCGTGGGGTAAGACCCGGCCACCAGGCGCTCGCCATGGAGCACCCATCCCAGGCCTGGCTCCAGGATGGGGCCCCGGTGACGCCGATCCGGGCGACGTGAACTGCCTTGATTGTGTCGTCGTCATAAGAGGCTTCTGAACCGATCTTTGTCTGACCCGTCACCTAGGACCTGTTTGCCTTGGGAGACCCTACCAGGGGCATGAAGCCCCCGACAACATAGCTCCCGGGATCATTCGGGCACTCAAACCCCTCCACCACGTTAAGGTGTCGGTTCAAGGAGGAGTGTCGGTTCAAGGAGGAGGGAGGTAGGTAGGTAGGTAGGTAGGTAGGTAGATAGGTAGATAGGTAGGTAGATAGGTAGGTAGATAGGTAGGTAGATAGGTAGGTAGATAGGTAGATAGATAGGTAGATAGATAGATAGGTAGATAGATAGATAGGTAGATAGATAGATAGATAGATAGATAGATAGATAGATAGATAGATAGATAGATAGATAGATAGATAGATAGATAGATAGATAGATAGATAGATAGAGAGAGAGAGAATATAGATATATAGATATATATCTGTTCTGCGCACGCTGTAGAATCAACACCAGTTTTTATTCAGTCTCAAAGTAGACTCTTTCTCACTCACTGGCGCGGAGCGCAGCACCGCGGAGCTTACAGCACACAGCTGTGGGGCCGTGTGGGGCACACACTACATCACGGGTGGGCAGGGCACACACGCGCGCTCTGAGACTACGTCACGGGTTGGGCGGGGGCGCCAGATCGCTCTTCGCAAGGGTGGGGGCGAATATCAAACCAAGCCATTTGCATTTCCGGGTTGGTGAGGGGGTCCAAGGTATGGGTGATATTTCTTAACTATTATGTTAAGGGTGTTGCACAACCCTTATCATTATCAATTATACACTTAGGATAGACTACGAAACGTGAAAAAAGCATGTTATGGCACCTTTAAACTAATGAGAAGCGTGTCAAAAACCTGAGTTGTCTTCCAGCTGTAGAGTCGTAGGATTGAATTAATTCCTTTACTTTTTGATCACCTCCTCGACCACAGCAAGCATACACTATTTCACCACATCTGTGTCAGTGAATGGCCTTTTTAACGGAGCAGACGTCATAAGCACGCATCACTGGCAGTAACAGGCAGGAAAACAGTTGATCATGTGATATATATTTGCTGGATCAACTCGAGACACACTGTTCTCGTCTAAATCCCCACGCAGCGCCACACAGAGCCTCCACTTCCACAGCATGTTAAAACAGATGTGGGAATGACAGAAATACACCGGGAAGAAATATCACATACGACGTTTTCAAAAAGTGAGACAAGACACCCCCCAAACAACAGCCCCAGTTAAACTAGCCCTAAACAACCCGAAACGCCGCTGTGGCAGTCTTCGCGTTGACGTGCGGCTGCGGTTTCGCGAGTTTACGCACGTAAAAGCGCAGTGTGTTAAGGTATTAAGTAAGAACCAACGCGCTATACTCATTGACGCCAAACGCCTATACAGATGATGCATTGCCCTAAACATGTTAAAGAACGTAAACAAAACAAAAGATTAGCAGCTGGGTCATTCCTGGAAAATACATTTACCACTCTATAATGTCAGAATATTTTCGATTGAACGCTAAATTTAGTATTTCGCATCTGAAAATCTCCATTGCTTTAACATTTAGCTAACCGAAAATTGTCACACAATCCTGAGCACATTTCACTTTAAGGGACAAATGTCATGCAAAATGGACTTTTATGAGCTTTCACCTCAACAAAAACATACCTAGAGCTGTAAATTGCTTCATTCACGTTTGTTTCATTAAACGTTACTGAGCCATTGTGGAGCCATTCTTCTTCCAATAGTGTTTATTGGTGGTTGGTACGCAACTAAAGGCGCATTACCGCCACCGTCCGGTATGGAGTGTGGGCCGGGAAAGCCCCTTATCGTTTATTAAGCTCAACTTTTCTGCTCCTTGGACTACAAACAGCGACATAGGTGTATGCCGCCACCTACTGTATCGGAGTATACTACTTTATTCCTTTTTCTTCTGGGATTTTATGGCAGATGGCAGACATACAAATTAGTGCCACCATCTGATCTTGAGTTTGCTATGCGCTTTATTTACAATGATCTCCCAAGCGCTCCCAATTATCCTCAACATTCAATCACCCATTGTCTAGTGATGGGGAAAGTGAAACCAATAAGACCTCACTCGGGGACCTCACAGCCAGTCAAAGCACACAGCTCCACCAAAATGAACCCTCAAAATACTGGGCTTTTAATCAGCCAATATGTTGAAACTTCAATACCAACACAAGGCAATGCATCGTCCTCAGAGGCAACTGTTGTTGTGATTTTGGGCGTTGCAAAAATAAATTGAATTGAAAACTCTTAAATAAAGAAGGTCAATGTACACAACTGGATATTCTTGAATATTTCAAATGTGCCCTATTCATGTTGAATGATGATTTATTTCATGGACAATTTGGACTGCAAAAGTTCTTATATTAGTATTGTTAGTCTTTACTAGTAAGGACCAATGTACATATTATTAATCTTCAAAAGAAAATGTAATTACAATTACAACAATTTACATTTCATTATTAACATTAGCTCAGTAAAATATATTACATTTCACCATCTCAAAAGCAGTAGATGATTTCCTAAAACTATCAAATAGGTTCATACAGATATAAAGAATACAAATATAATCTTATTTGCCTGATGTTGGCACCATTGATAATTTAGAATGTGCTTTTTCAAGATTTGGGTAAAATTATTAATATCTACAGACAATTTCAGACTGTCTGGTATGACTCAAAATATTGTGCAATGTAGTGCGGTTTCTTTACAGGCCTTGCTGGCAGACAACAAAGGGTCGAGTAACTTGGCAGAAGTTGAAAACCCCTGCGTAAAATCTGTGCATATGACATGGAAGAAGCTAATCAAAACATATAAATTGAACAAAGATATGAAAATATTAAGATGGTTGGCCAAAGTTTTAAGCCAATGTGCTCTCATAAAAACATCACATAACCCCAGTCAATTTCCAGCTATTTTATCTCATTTACAGTGTCTTCCCTCAACATCCAGGTCTTCTCTAGAAATATGATTTATATTAAATGCACAGGTTTAGCAGAGCCGAAATGAAGGAAAGAAAATTATGTTTGTCCACACCAGAACATTTTTCACGCTTGCCAACATATGATACCTCAATAATTTATAGAATATTGTGCTACTATATATACTTTTAAGAATATTTATTGTCAATAAGGCATTTACAGTCCGGACAGCATTCATCTTCATCCATAGCCATATCTTCTGCTGGTGGGAGAAGCACCATTGGCTGATCTCCTGCTCAAGGAGGGGATGCACTGGTGGAGAGCCTAGAGAACAAAACAGAATAATGTTTTAGTTATAAGCATTCACAACACAAAGTTTTCATATGCACTTAAAATGCAATCGATGACACGACTTTAAACCAACTGCACTGGCCAATTGTCAAACTACAATAAGTAGCTCCCAAACATGAAACATTAATCTGTACATTCTGTAACTTCTGTAACTTTCACTGTTATAAACACTGAGAGACAGAACACATTTGGCTCTTATTCACTTTGGGATCTCTCTTCACCAGGAGCATCAGATGCAATGTGTGGGTTTAGTAGAGGCAGCATCTGAAACAACTAAACACCAAAATATATGTTTGTTTAGACTATTCTATTAAAATGTCAATTAAATGTTAATATCAGAACTAGAGCTGAAGTACTTCCAGACTCAGGCAGAAGAAACATCAGCTCCTGTGGAAATGGCACTGGAGGCTTTGGACTCTCCACATGTACCAGCCACAAGTGAAGCCCCACCCACAAGTGAAGCCCCAGCCACAAGTGAAGCCCCGGCCACAAGTGAAGCCCCGGCCACAAGTGAAGCCCCGGCCACAAGTGAAGCCTCCGGCCACAAGTGAAGCCCCGGCCACAATTGAAGCCCCGGCCACAAGTGAAGCCCCGGCCACAAGTGAAGCCCCGGCCACAAGTGAAGCCCCGGCCGCAAGTGAAGCCTCCGGCCACAAGTGAAGCCCCCGGCCACAAGTGAAGCCCCCGGCCACAAGTGAAGCCCCGGCCACAAGTGAAGCCCCGGCCACAAGTGAAGCCCCAGCCACAAGTGAAGCCTCCGGCCACAAGTGAAGCCCCCGGCCACAAGTGAAGCCCCGGCCACAAGTGAAGCCCCGGCCACAAGTGAAGCCCCGGCCACAAGTGAAGCCTCCGGCCACAAGTGAAACCCCGGCCACAAGTGAAGCCCCGGCCACAAGTGAAGCCTCCGGTCCCAGTCCCCGCCCACCGCCTCCGCAGCTGCATTAGGGAGCAGCTGAAGAGAGGAAAGTTGCAAAAATGTAAGTTACTAAGCAACACGTAAAAGTTCTTACCATCCTGTGATTCCTCCAGTACAGGCTGTTTGGACTGTGCACCTGCTTGTAAGAAAAGAAAAATCATAATGAATCATATTTAGCTATGTTAGTAAAGACACACACTTACATTTGACCTGTTGTTTCTACTGCCTATTAGTTTATATTGCTGTTTTATTTAGCAATATTAGTGTAAACAAGCAGAGGAAGCACTCATGTCAAATATACAATTAGTCTTTCGGTCATTCATATTGAACACACATGAAAGAACAAAACCAGAACAGGACCGGAACAGGGTCAAGAATAACTGAACACATGCACAGGACAGAACATGTCCTAAAGTGGTCTTTCATGGCAGGACATCTGTGAACTTTTCTGTAAACCTGAGGGATGATGGAGCTCAGCAGCAACTGGTGCAGACACGGCTATAATAAAAGGCAAACCTTTTTGACACGAGGTACACCAAAAAAGGAGCTAAAGCGTTACAGACACAACTTACACATATCTACATGTCTAGATGGGGCGATGCAGAGCATAGTCCTCTCCAGCTTTTCATCCTCATCCATTGCTAAAGGAAAAGACATCATATGAAAAATATATCTACAATTGACTAATCCTCCAGACGGTGTGACCCAAATTTGATGTAGACTTTTGTTCAAGCAACACATTCATATAAAAATAAGGAACACATTTATTTAGGTATACTTACCCATGGGCTCAGCAGGAGTGGTGGTGGGGACACGAGTGGAAGGGACAGAGGAGGACAGGACAGAGGAGGATGAAAAAGAAAGAGGGGAAAGAGGAGCTGCTGCGACCACTGCAGTCAGCACTAGCATATAGACGCCATCGGAACGGAAGTTATCGTTCCGGAAGATACAAAGTCCAACAATGGCGGCCCTCGTGGCGACCCAAATCCCTTGCGGTTAGAGACAAGGCGTCTTCACCATTTCGCGACACCTGGTAGGTGAGGAAGGTACATTTTCTGTCTCGCAGCAGAAATACTCCAGATTGGCCTGGCGGTTAAGGGCATGGCTTGTGCTGTAGGAGATCATGGGTACAAATCCCTCATGGAGACAATTTTATTATTTTTAAACTTCTAGATTGCACAGTCTCACAGGTGAGCAAACGTTAAAAATAATGTCTCCTAACTACTACAAAAACTTAGGGTTAGGGGTTAGGGTTAAACCAAGAGAGAAATTTATTGCGGGATCGGTCTGGTCGCCGACATGTTGTCGCCACCATGTTGGATTTGTTCCGATGGTGTCTATGTGCTAGTGCTGACCCTGCCCGCTGGTGCCTTTTCTGCAGATACTGCTGCAGCATCCTGGTCCCTGTCGCACACTTCCTTTTGAGGATGAAGGCTGCATAGCCATCATGCCTGCTCTCCCAGACCTCCCTCCAGGTGCACCACAACCCACCAACAGCTCATCCTCTGCTGCAGGAGTAGGCACAGGTGGTTGTTTCTGTAATAATAATAATACAATTTATTTGTAGACATACAAATAAATTGCATAACTAATTTAAACAGTTGAAACTGCATTAAAACATAGCAGAGGTTAATATACTGATGGGTGAAGGGTTTCACCTGTATCTTGTGTATACACCTGTATCTAGGAGAGCGCTGATCTCCTAGAAGCTGAGGGCATAGCGCAGGAAGGACTTAACGCTGTCTTTGCTATGCCGCTCAGCCAGCATTACTCCAGCGGCCTCCTCTTTCTGGTGGCTCTGGATTAGGCCGTGACCCCAAGCTCAAAAGATGCTCAAAAATAGAGTTTCGTACCGAAAAATCGGGCACTAACTAATTTTATTATTTTTGTAATCTCAAATATATGTTCCTTACTGGGTAAAACGTTCTCCGCCTGAAACTTGCACAATAGCGAGATACAAGAGCCTGAAGTTGGGTAAATGCTCAGATTTGTGACTTTTTGGCATGTTTGCCATTTTCAAGTTACTATTACTAGATAACTAAAATAGATGGAAATCTCAAACTCGGTCAGCACTTACACATTGGTACAAATAAAAGGATTCCAGAGTATCATCAATGTAGCTTTATCATTTTAGACATGAATCAAACTGAAAAGTGCCACAAAATCCAATTTTCAAAAACAGCTAATAAAAACTTTTGAACAGTTTTTTGCCACATTTCACAATCAACTTTCTTAAAATATGAATCTTTTCAACATCAGCGTAGAATTGCTGAAAGTTGGGCATGTCAGAAATGATCATTTTAGCATTTTGCCACTTTCAGTACATTGTACTTGTATTAATATCAAAGATAAACAGCTTAAACTTTTTCAGCACTTACACTTTGATACTTATAAGAGTATCAAAGTGTATGGTAAAAAAATAAAGATTTATTTATATCAAACACACAAAAATAATCAATCCCTGCAGTGTACAAGACTCTTTTTCTCTCCAAGCTAATGCCATGACCTTCGTGTGGTTGAGCAGTTTCCTCTGGTGTTGAGTCATCTGATTCTGTCCCAGTACCAGTACCAGAGGAAGATGGTAAAAGTGTCAACGGATAAGGTGTCCACAAACACAAGCTCACTGTTGTTCCGGCGGTGAGGGTTATGGAAATGCAGCTGTGGGTAATCGTTTTGTAGATGATACTTGAGGTTGTCAGTCCTGAAATAAAATAAAAAAAAACTGGGTCAGTTTACAGACATATGATAGAGATGACAGAGACATACCAACGGTGATATCAGCAGCTCCAAGCTTTTCAGAATTCCCACAGTGAGGGAAGAAGTTCAAAAGGTGAATTTAGGATGAAGATAAATTCAACTGTATATGTTGAGTTTAAAAGCTACAATGAGTTTTAAAGCGCTTCTCCCTTTGGACTTTATCATTCATTGTGGGATTTTTATTTGATCAATCTTAACCTCTACTATTCATCAGTTTGTGAGAGCCTGGGACTGTGTATCTGACACACATGTCCCCCATTGTGTGGACTAATAAAGGCTCATCTTATCTTATCTTATCTTATTAATTAACGTACCTGAATTCACTGATGTCTTGTCCTTCTTTCCGTTTAACAAGTTTGATGACGAGCTGAACCAACTTTGTCATCCGAATGAATGATTCTCCTTAACGTTGAGACAAAGCAACTCGCTTCCTTGTCTTATTTTTGCCATTACAGTACCAGTATGTTGATGCATTGTAATTTAAATTATTAATTGTGACAATCATACACAGAATTATACAGTTTCTCACATTCAATATAAAACCACCTTTTATATATTTCCAAGACAAAGGTTGCTTCGTGGTTATGTCAAAATGTATTGTGAAGTTTTACGCACCTTTCTCTTTGAGAGCCATGATGTTTGGTCAATAATCTTGTGTATTCTCTGCAGCATTACTTATGGTAATGCACTTCAATGGCAACACAGTCCTTATTTCTAATATTACATAGAATATTCTCATCAGATTTCTTCTCTGCAGCTTTGTAGAGCAGACCTTTAAAAAAAGAGACAGACATGTGCAAAAAATGATTAATTTCTAGGTTCTAATTAATTGATTGTAATAATTTCTGTTTCCGCCTGTACCAATCTGTCTCTTCCACGCTTCCCGTAGACTTTGGTGAATCTTTCAGCCTTACGACAGACTATGCGTTGTCTGGGTAAAACTTGCTGTGAAATGTGTGGCTCTGATGATGATGAAAGTTTGGCAGATTTTGATCGTAGCCTTTTTGGAGAGATCAATGCAGCAATCGATGCCTTCCTCTTTCTTTCACTTTCAGTCTGTTCTTTCTCAAATTTTCTCAAGTTTATTTAAGTACTCACTGTACGCGCTCTGCCATTGTGTCGCACATTTGCGGAAGGTTTCCCTCTGTTGTTCCGTGAATAATTCACAAGGAATTCCTGTATCGACACCTGTATGTACAATACACCGGCGGACACCCTTTTTACGGGGAAATTTTGGCCTTATGTCTTCAGAGCTGTCCTCATTCACCATTGACATGCCGCATACTAAAGGTTGTTTACATCGCGTAGTAATACTGACCGACAATCGGCGATCACCTCATTGGTACAAATGGTATCACGTGACGTTGACACCCCCGTGGCAGATGTGCACATGCGAAAGATATAACAACGCAAATAAACGCTTTTATCTCAAAATTGACAAGGATTTCGATGGAGAACTTTTTCCTGAGCTTTCTTTGTGTAATATCCAAGAACGTGATCTTAACAGATTTTAGAGCCCAAATTTTCGGACCGAGCTTGAACGATGTGGCTTTGGGGTCATGGCCTAGATCAGGTACAAGGTGTAGCCCACATCATTCTCCAGGAGCCAGCGGAAGCGCTTATCCTTGTACTTTCAAAACAGGAGGAGGTATTATCCCAGAACCTCAGCAGGGTCTAAGATTTGTCCTCAATGCCCCTGACTCGGCCAGGGGGAAAAAATGGTCTTCCTCATTTTCTCTGTATAAAAGAAACACAATAACAAATTATGCTCCTCACTCGAATTACGCAAACATGCATAACATCACAATCCTTTCATTGAAATTTCACATCACTTTATCAATTTTTCACCTCCTGATAAGGCCCAGATCAGAGTTAAGTTTACGTACCCTAATTCTTTTTTAACAAATAACACATTTTGCATGATCATAGAAGATTTGAGTGAGTGGTTTATTATTGTTTATATAAAATGGCCCTAAACTCAAACATAACCAGGACTAAGTAATGATTTAGGAGTAAAATAGAAATCTAACACAGACAAGTCCATATGAAGGTTCCCCTGTTTTTCTAATTATGACTTTGTTTGGTGGAAGGGCATCTGTGGTAAATATTTATCATAGTTTTTACTTCCATTAATTGGCAGGTTGTGAAAAAAATTGAACCATTGAAAACACAGATTACAGAGACAATTAACACTTAAGGGACACACTTTCCTTACAGTTTAAATAAAAGGTGTTTTAAGATATAATTGTTGTGTCATTTATATGGAGTTTGGCTCTTGGTTACAGTCTGTTTGCTAGGTAACAGTTGTGGAATGTCATATTTGTGCTCATGAAAATGAATTACATTTTGATTGCAAGTGTGTATGCAAACACTTCCAGGACTAAAGTACAAACTATTTGCAGTTCAGGCAAAACAAATGCAAAACTCATAGCTTTATAGTACACAAAGGTACAGTGAACACAATATAAAAATGTAGCATGTAAACTTGAAACTGAATTAAGACATTTCCCCATTGTGGGACAAACAAGGTTCTCTTATCTTAAAGGAATTATGGTGGATTTTTGGCACCAAATCTGAGTCTTATTTCCTCGAGGCGTGGACAGCCGATAAGTCCTCCCACATATCAATCATCCTTTGTGCCCTACTGCTCACCTGCAGCCTCGGTCTGGCTCGTCCCCAGGATAGCAGCACGTTTCCCAGGCTGTGCATGCATGGTTGATATGTGTGTTTAGCAAGATCCTTAAGTGTACAGGCTGAAGGACGGCAGAGGAAGACTGTGCTCGAGCTGGCTCAAAAGAGACGAAAATCTGTCATTCTAATAAACAAATGCACATGCGAGGCTGTAGCGTACTTCCGGACGGGGGTGAGTGAATGCGCACTTTTCAAAAAAAGGGACCGACAGTCATTTGAGTTCTCAAATCGGCAAAAAATCCTCTATTATTCCTTTAACACACATACTGTAGATCTGATGAATTGTTGATGCTATAACATCGTGACCATTTATGCACGCATGTACACGCGTAGACGGGTAGTTTTATAAACGCATATCCGCCACCCTTCGTTTTATAATATAAAAAGTATTGGGTACACACTAGGGCTGCAGCTATCGATTATTTTAGTAATCGATTAATCTATCGATTTTTTCTTCGATTAATCGGTTATTTTTTTTTATACATTCCGTAAACCATTTAAAAGCATAAATCGTTTTTTAAATAAACGTTATAGTTCATTGTAATAAACAAATAACAAATTGAGTTTCTGCCTAAAAAAAAACACATTTTATTCTTAATTTCACATAAGTTAGTCCCAAAAACAGCAACATTTCTCTTCAGTCTAAAGTGTTCTGTTTGTATATGAAGAATATATAAAGAATATATATAATGGGCTAATTAACTTTGTAAACAGTTACAGTATGAATCAATTTGCGTTTCTGTCACATAACTTAAAATAAGACATTTGTCTGTAAAACATTGTGTGTAAAGTGATGCTGGTGTTTTGAGCGCTGGCTCTACATTTTGTATTTTGTCACTTTACGGCGTTGGCTCCGCGTCATCGCGGACTTTCTGTTTCACATCAGATTATTATAATACGGTCGCGGTCCTCCTGCTGTTTCCATAGATGTATTGGCCGTTTCAAGGCGCAGAGGAGGTGTGGCATGTTTGAAACGTACGAGTGTGACTGGGAAGCAGAGTGTGGAGCGCGAGTGTGGAGCGGGGGTCCGCGGTGGTGCGGTGAGGACGCGGAGGCTGGGGTGGGCGGCGCGCGGAGCTCGTTGTGGAGGTTAGAGCGGCAGTGTGCTCTTTTCACAACAAAACTCTTCCCGTCGCACCTATAATAGAACCATGGGTCACACTCAAGCCCCCGGAAGCCAAGATGGCCGCCATTGAAACCTATGGAGTTGCTCCATTGGCGCATGGTTCCAAAAAAGTTTTTTAGTTCCGCATTACTTCCTGTATACTGGTATATCTCCTCCCACTTTTGTGACGTCATCGCCGTGAGGCTTTGGCGTCGGGAGCGAGCTAGGCCATAGGCTGTAGCCTGTATCGTTCAAGTTCGCTACACCTGTCACAAGACTAAAAAATGACTTCAAATATAAAATTATCATTGTACCATTAGCTCATGACCAAAAGTTCTCCACTCGCATCGCGCCAGTTTTTTTACGGCGATAACTCAAATGCGGAACTATATTCTCAGCCTGATAGCGCAATATCCCTACGCCTGAATCATTCCGCCTCTGAATCAGCCAATCAGGGGAGAGATTACTACAACAACATCAAACATGGCTGCTCCCGTGGAGCGGCATGTTGTCACTCGAGCCGATAGAAAGTGCTATGAAAATATGGATTACACCTGCATCACACACATTTCATCGGTAGAAAAAGAGCAAACACAGCCACAGACTGTTGTCCGCTGGAGGAAGCTGATGACTTGTGCTCGGAAGTGAATAGAAATCGATGGAATAGACCGCGCGTTAGCGGCAGCTGTTTGTGTACACGATGACGACTTCGCCAAACAAAACTATCCTACGTCTTCTGTGGCTTCTTCGGACGGAAATATTTCTTATTTTCTGGAGAGTAACAAGCCAGGCTTTCACCCTACATGCTATAGACGTTTCACCCTACATGCTATAGACGTTTCACCCTACATGCTATAGACGTTTCATTGACAAGAAACGAATTACTAGTGCTGAAAAGCTTGCGGCAATACAGTCGGTCTGTGGGCAGCATGGAGAGGGTGAGGATGACGCTTAATCTACCACATCAACTCTGCCACCTTCTCCCAAACGACTGAGATCTACCACAGATGTAAAGACAAAATCATCTAAAAAGTCAAGCGTACTTCCTTCAGTTTGCATCATTTGCAAGAAGGTTGATCGCTGTATCAAAGAGGCTCACAAGACAAAGAAAGATAAATTGGTCGAAGCTGAAACTTTAACTGCTGGTGAGTAGATTATATATTGATTCTTGCATGTGTGTTTTCTCTTGCTCGTGGTAAATAGGACTAATCACAGTGAAATAAGTTGGCCAAAATATACATAGATAAGATAAGATATTCCTTTATTGTCCCACATTGGGAAATTTCATTGATGCAACGCGGGTAGATCCAGATGTAGATACAGAAGAAAAGAACAGATCACTATAGGAATATGTGCCTAGTTTATTACATGTAGGTGTAATGTATGTAAGACTGTATGATGAGAACTTTTGCGATTGTTTACTGATTGTGCTCACCCTTGATTGAAATTCTTTTACTTCTCCTTTACTAGGAAGTTTGGTCAAAGCAGCTGAATCAAGAGCAGATGAATCCATCCTGATGTGTACCAGAGGTAAAGATTGTGTTGCCATTGAAGGCACCTCTATCACAAGAGGTGTTACAAAGAATAGCTTTCTGACAAAGAAGACAAGTGATGAAAGGTAACATTTTGGTAATCAAATAAAATATATATATATATTTCCATATATTTAGATAAATTCATCATTTCATTGAAAATTATTGTAATGACTACACGATAATTTTAAAGACGTTTGAATCAAAGCAAATTTCTGTTTGTAGTGAGCTAGTATATTTCTGACCAATCACTGCATTTCCTTGCTTTATACAGGTGACCTAAAGTCTGGGAGTACGGCGATGCATATACAGCATTCTGTGACACTGTCATCCGGACACAACTGATTGAAAACCAGGAAATCCTCAGAATGAAGATGCTCTTGTCCCTGTTCCAGAAATTCATCAAAAAACACCCAGGTCATGGAAGTTACCGGTAATTAAATTATTCTTATTGTTTATGAAAGAAAACAATAGAAGATCAGATAAACATCACAGCTATGTTTATTCATGAAATTTCATTCAAGATCAAACCAATCCTGTTAGCTACAGGAGTCTACATATTTCCATTCATTTTATTTATTTATACAGGGAAAACCCAATGAGAAAAGTGGTTACCCTGTTAAAACACAACACAAAATAAACAGCAAACATAGGATACTAAAACACAAATAAAATAATTCTAAAACACAAATAAAATAGTAATCTATCAATACTGAATTTCTATTCCTTCTCTAATTTTTACAGATCCGATCTTCTGAAGAAGAGATTACAGCGAGACTTCCCACAGCTGAATTTCCACAAACCACCAAGAAGAAACCTGAGTGAAATGGTTTCCACGGAGACTACAGGACTTCTCCACCAGGATTTTTCAACTGAAACTGATATGTCAGTTTCTGAGATGTCATGTAGTGATGGAGAAATGGTGCCAGAAAGTGGTAAAGATGCTGCACTGCGAGAGCTCTCAAGGACAGTTTACAGTGCAGGTGTATTACTGAAACAAGCGGTCAAGAGTGCCTCTAATATGGATGAAACAAGCGGTCAAGAGGGCCCCTAGTATGGATGAAACAAGCGGTCAAGAGTGCCCCTAGTATGGATGAAACAAGCGGTCAAGAGTGCCCCTAGTATGGATGAAATAAGCGGTCAAGAGTGCCCCTAGTATGGATGAAACAAGCGGTCAAGAGTGCCCCTAGTATGGATGTAAATCTGCCTCCTACACAAGAGGATCTAAATGTTTCCTCTGCCAGAAAGATTGTGCCAATTGAACTTTATAACTTACTAGCTTGGTGTGTAGGTGCTAGTGATAAATTGACATTGTCTAACATGGTAATGTATCCGAGAAGGTTGATCTTTGTTTACTGTCAATTTGCCAAGATATATATTTGTCCTCAAAAGGTAAAAATCAAACCAGTGTTGTACTTACACATTTTGACATCAATCATACTTATATCATTCCTCTGTTTGTATGTATATCCTATTCTGCAGAAAGTTTGCCTTACACTAGATCGAAAGATACACATGTCAATTAGCCTGTTTATCACGATGTAAATACTGCTTTTATGATTGTAATTATTTGTTCATATTGAAAATACATTACATAAAATTATATCCGTTCTATAGAATAAAACTTTTACCAATAGCCTATGTTTTCTTTCTTCAAATGGGCAACTGGTGTTGAAAGGGTTAAAATACTACTTTTAGATTATGTTTTTATAGTGTAGTATGAATCAAGACTAGAGAATTTGTAATTGTTGAAGCATTCAGTTGAATACTAAATGTGTAGTAAGAGTTTTCAAGTGCGTAACGATAACATGCAAAATTGTTAAAACTGTTTTTTTTAACTTACGTTTGCTCTTAAACTAAAGCACCCAGAGTCTCACCACTTTACATCCTCCAAGAAAGTAGTTATGTCTCTGAGAATCTGAATTTCTGAAGTAATCAATCAAAGAATGAAAAAAATAAGAAGGTATGAAGATGGGTGTACACCCCAATTTGTCACATATTTGGGTAAACTGGCAACTTCGACACCTATTTTCTCAAATACTGGCAGAAATCATGCGGAGAACTTTTTCCCCCAGCTCAAGTACATCTTTGAGATTGGAAAACCACTTTTGAAAAGTAGTCTTGATGTGGTGGAGCGAAATTCATTTTCTAGCCACATTCTGAGTTACAGCCTATGGCCTAAGCACGTCACAGCAGCGTGAAAGACTGAGAACAGTCAACACGGACTTTTGGAATAATTCGGCTTGAAATAGTCTGTTTACGTAACGTATAATGATGAATTGTTATATCCATCTATAAATATACATGTATCATGTTGTAAAGCTCTGATATTTAAGAGAATTATAAGGAAGTGTTAAGATAAAAAGTCTGGTTTAATGACAATGAATTTAGAGGTGGAATAACGTCCTCATCATTTTCTGTAGTTTTTGGTTTGGGTATTTATTTTGTTATTAACTTTTCAGTTATTTATTTACATAATATAATTTGGCCAATATGCATTTTTTTTAATCAGATGAGAAGAAATATAAAATATAATCATCGATTCTGTTACATAATTGAGTTAAGCAGTATTTAATTATATTCAGTTTCCTTTTGTGTCGTTTTTATATCATGTCAATCTTTAATAAATACAAAACACATTTGTTTATTAATTTATTTAATAAGAATAATGAACATGAATGAACTTGTTCAATAAATGCAAATCTGATTATAACTACAAATGATAAATTGATTTTAGCCAGTTTTAGTTGAGTTTTAAAGCTACAATGAGTTTTAAAGCTACAATGTGGGAGTCCATTATTAAAGAGTTTTGGAGTCGGTGTACTGTTCATTATTATTATCATCATTAATAGAATCAGAAAATGTATTGCCATTGTCAAAGAACAGAATTCACAAACAGTGGAACATAAAAAATATTAACAATGATAAAACAACCTGTATAAGTCAAATAGAACAAACTGAATAAGATAAGATATTCCTTTATTGTCCACACCTGAGGAAATTTCGTTGTTGCAACACAGTAGATACAGAGGAAAAGGACAGAAAACTTATAGGAAGTTTAAAAAACACTCTTAATAGATCAATCTTAATAGAAGAACTCTTATAAACAAAAACTCCTATAGACAGAACCTCTCATTTCTTAATAAGGAATGGAGGGGGGAAATAGAGATAAAGATAAAATAAAAACAGCTAGCGTAAGACAAAATAATACTAATAATAATGGTAAAATAAACACTCTTTTTACATCAGTTTCCATGGCTACGCAGTCTTCTGGTGAAAAGGACTTGAGTAAACTCCTCCGTTCAGCTCCATCGTTTGACTGAGGGACAAACAGAACATGTCACAGCTTTAGATTATACAAGTCATATAACACGCACTTCATATGTATTAGATTTATACAAGTCATAGAACATACACTTCACATGTTTGTCCTGAAGCTGCTTTACAGACACATGTGACACAGCAGTGGCTCTTTTGAAGAACAATTATCATTTAGTTTTTTTGGTCATAACAAAACAGACATTTTATAAATTCAAAGTACTGATTCTACACCGTTTACTTTTAGTCGAGGCACAAGTTAATATTAAAATAACTTTTGCTTTGGAGTCGTCAGGAGTTTACTTGAGATGACTCTGTGTCTGCAGTGACCTGTAGAGCTCTGGACAGCACAGACAGACTAAACTCACTGGTCAGCACTGAAGATGAGAAAGATACTCATTAGAACATTGATATATTATGCACATTTAACAGAGAAAAGCTGGAATATGTTATTGACAGATTTTCTTTTCGCTCTGTAACACAAAAGTTCCTCTTTTCACATTAATTTTTAAAGCTAGAACCAAAAGTCGTTTACTTTTGCATAAGTTTAAACTTTAGAAGTTAGAACATAACTGACATGTTTGCTAAATCTCTACATATTCCATGGAAGTAAATCCATGACATTCCTATAGAAAACATGTATGTGCTTTGCTGTTTAAACACAGCACACTTCATTATTAAATGGGTAATAAAACCTCAAATGTAGTCTCAGCCCCTGTGAGTCACGACTTCGTCAACACCTTTACATTTATATATGTAAGATATGACCCATTTCAGCAGGTTATATTTGAATTATTGGTAGTTTTTGATTGCACCTCATACAAACATCACTTTATTTCCCTTCTTTTTCTAGTTTTCCTTGATCTGTGCTTAACCTTTTGTCTCTTAGAACATTTAGTAGGAGAAATGATGAGTTATTTATTTGCAGAAGGCACGAGCCATCACAACGTGTTGTTCCAATGCATCTTTGTGTAGCTAAACGTTAGCACGTGTTAGCTTGTGTTAGTTCGTGTTAACTGTGTAATCGTTGTTTTACACTTCACATGGAACGATGTGTGAAACGTGAGGAATGACATACAAACACAACTTGCTTGTATCATGGTCTCGTCGTGTCACTTTCTTCTGCTTGTGTTTAGTTTCCGTCAGATGTTCTCCTGAGGCTCGTTCACGAGGGTTACGTGCGCGTACACCGTTCTCTGGGAGGTTAAATTGTATTTGTAAGTATTTTAGAAACAGTCAAAGGGTGAAATTCCTTCTATTTTATTTTGACTAAAAACAATTTAGCATGTTTGGTAATTTTAGAAGCCGAACTCCTGAAATGGTCAAACCAAAAGGCTGCATTCTGCGGAGTGGCCACTACTCAATTTGGAGCCAGAGGCAGAGGGGGCGTACCCTATCCAGATAATATAATACATCCATGGTCACACTGGTGAGTTTAAAACACGCCGCTCTCTCTGTTGTGCTTCAGCTGCTTCAGGAAAAAGCTCCGTGGGAAACAAAAGCGCCACTAGTCGTTCCGTGCGCTCCGCGCGCAACAGATTCACGTGTTTTTAATGAAATATGTAAATTAAACGAAGCATCGAAGCAATAAAATAAAAGCTTTTTTGTAATCGAATCATTGTTGCAGCCCTAGTACACACATAATCGTTTTAAATTTATGTCCATCCACACAAACCCATATAAATGCACTCTTGAGCGCAGTCATAAACATGGTATACCTAAAAGTTAGACCCAGTCTATGCAATGAGAGCAAGCCATGGGGAGCAAGCCTTTTCTCGTCGTTTGACGACGTGGTCAGTATTAGATCAACCCCCCGCTGCCTCACGGAAGTCAGAATTGGCGCCAATATGGCGGCCCAAAAACACAATAATTATATGGCGGCCCTCGATACGCTTCAGACACTGGATTAGGGTTAGGGACAAGAGAGCGGATTTGGACCCATTAGAGGAGCATTGTGGGTAGCCCGCAAGTGTGTTGGTGTTTTTTGTTGTGTTTTCGGGACGCGCGTGTGTCTGCCGCATCCTGGTTCATGTAACTAAATAAAATCTTGTTGCAAACGAGTCATGCCTGCTCAGCCTCTGTGCTACGGTCAGGAGATTACTGGGCAAGGGAAGAATGTAGAATTAGTTTGATTAGCGCTATAAATTTCAAGCTTATTATTAGACATGAAAACCACAGTAGAAGTCTCACCTCCGAATAATGCATGAATGGATCACGACATTTTACACTTTGCTTATTTGTTTACATGCCTGCTGGGTATTTTAAGTTGAGCTCCTATTTTTATTTAATTCAAATTTTGCACTATTATTTCTTATTCAAGCTACATCAAAGAAACGTGCACTATTAAAGTGTTTTGAAGAAAAAAAAACTGGGGACAACCTGTTTAAGTTGCATTTGTGCATTTTTTTAAAATGTGTTACGAAAGTATCGGATTGGGGCTCGGTATCGGCAGATACAGTACTCAAAATCAGATGACTCGGAATCGGATCAGGGCCAAAAAAAACTGATCGGGACATCCCTAATTAAATTATCGGTGTGGGATTGCCTTTAAGCCTTGGAAAAAGAGCAACTGTACAAACAAAAGCAACACACTTCTAAAATGATCCATGTTGTCCACTGTCAGGCATAAACAGGAGGCGCATTTCATGAATTGTTGCAGACATTTGGGAACTTTGGGAATATGCGTTTTATCAGACACCCGCACAACTGTACACCTTTAAAAGCAATGCAGGTTAACTTCACAGGGGTGAAACGCACCCAAAAGTGACAGAAAATTAGCGTTTGTTGTTCAGCAGTGACCTTACGTGAGTCAGGTAAAGTTAGCGCCATATTCACAGATTCGGACTTCCGAGGTCAATAGCTCCTAAACGCAGAAGTCTTTACAGATACACATGCCAAAATACTTATATTTATCTAGCCAAGCGACTACAACCTAAAAACACAGTTTCGAAAGTGCACAGCACAACTTTTACCAGAAAAAGATGGCAAAAATAATGTTAGCTTATCGCAGGAGTACAGAAACTTACCGTGTAGTGTAGATCCATGGTTGTAGCCCTGAATGAGTGACGAGAACGTTTCATCCAAAACATGGCGCGCTACAGTGCCGCTGCTGGCCAGGCGGTGTTAATTACCACCCATCCACTGTAGTTTCTCTTTAGACTTTATTCTTCAGACTTGATTCTTCTTTGGACTTCATTCTTTGGACTTCAGCTCTACCATAGGAAATTAATTGGTGTGTTTGTATGTATATATTGCCGATTTATAACAAATAAATACATCAAAGTAACAAAAAAGCTATGTTTTACGTCACCGGATGCTTCGGGTTTTTTGTATAAATTCATTTCCGCATCCGGCACACATCCTTTCCTGTCCGCGGCCCCAGCGAAGATGGCGGTGCAGATTTCGAAGAAGAGGAAGGTTAGCTATATTCCATTAATCTTCTGCCTCCGAGCCCCGATGTGACAAAAATAACTCCTGGGTTCATGTGTGGCGTGTGTCTGCGGTATGCTGGAGTGTCCCCGGGGCAGGATGTCTCTGTTCCGGGTAGGATTCACATGGATCCTCGGGAATCGGTAGCTCATGGTTCAGCGCTTCGTCCGGTCCGAGTGCCGTGGTCTACGGCGTGCCCAATGAGCCCCTCTACGATTAATCTTTACATTGGATGTTTACCACTAATTTTGTTGAGCCATTCGACATGGCAAATCGCAGCCGTCTACACTACGTCAAGCCGTTTATATGGCGCGGTTTTGGCGCCGTGTTCGGAGTTGAAAAACTGCACAAAACTCTTGTCAGTTCTATCATGTTAAACGAGCAGCCACAGTCAGTACTGCAGGTGCCCACACCTCGCTGTGTTGCACAAAGCATGAAACCTGCAGAAGTAAAAAGGACTCTGAAAAATAAAACGAATATGCCTAAACGGGGGTTCAACGCAATTAATGTTGGTCCGCACCCTATTTGAAACTTATTCTGCAGTCAGACATTGGTTAATAGACCTTATAGGCGTATTTGCCCTCATTTAACCTGGTTTGGAGATGACCTGTAAACAACCAAATTGAGAGAAAGCTTTTTTAAAATGTACTTAATATTTCTCTATTGGCGGTGAACACATAGAAATTATGAACATTATATTATTCTGCATCCCTAAAATAAGCCCATAGCTACAATTTGACATCTATGTTCATTAAAAGGCACTGTCATTAGTCACATTTGTGCGGATGCATTACTCTGATCTGTCAAAGCTTCACTGTCATGCTATTGCTTTTTTTACACTGCAGTTAGACCTGACCTGTAGCTCTTGATCTGTACAGGTTGTGCACTACAGATATTTTCCTTTGTCGTCAGAAGTTTTTGATTAGTTGGCTCCACATTAGTGTCACTAAAGTCCTCTCCCATGTTTTTTTCCAAAGCCACTTTCCTTGTGCCCCTCTGCTGGAGTCAAGTCTGTATAGTTTTTGTAGTCAAGTCCAAGTGGCAGCTTAGTACGCTGTGCAGTGCGCGGGAGGGGCAGCTACTGCAAATGTTTGTATCTAGTAGTAAAACACTTGCATTTCTGACCCCTGTTGTAAACTACATTTAAGCGCAGGTATCTGTATTATCTACTGTTTTGTACTGACTACTCATTTCAGCAGGTCTCCAACTTTTAATTTAAAAATGTCTCTGGCATGTTTGTGGTGACATTCTGCCAGTCTTTGTTTTTAAAGCCCTAGTATGTAACATTTACCCCCAAAAGACAAAATTTATGGCATTTTACCAAGTCCTTACTGTGAGTAGGCTTTGAGTACTTGTATCTCTGGTTTGGAGTTTGTCTCTGATTGTTGTATGGCTGTGTGTGCAGTTCGTGTCTGACGGTATCTTCAAGGCTGAGCTGAACGAGTTCTTGACCCGGGAGCTCGCTGAGGATGGCTACTCTGGGGTCGAAGTGCGGGTGACTCCAACCAGAACAGAGATCATCATCCTAGCCACCAGGTTTGTCACTTGTCTTCACCTAGGGATCTAATATGCGAGGTATTATTGACTGAGAATCCTCTTTACCACAGGACCCAGAATGTTCTTGGGGAGAAAGGGCGCAGAATCAGGGAGCTGACCGCTGTGGTTCAAAAGAGGTTTGGCTTCCCAGAGGGCAGTGTGGAGGTGAGGCTGCTGATTTACTTTTTTGTTCTGTTCTGTGAACATCTGTTCTGTGAACATTCAGGAGTTTTCATCTAATTGAACTGAACCACAGTTGAGCAGTTGCTGGTTATGCCAGTTTGCCTGACCAGCAGCTTCTCACCAGGGTTGACAAATTTTCAGAGCAACACTTGAACATGTGGTATTGCCAAGAACCCTTCGATAAAATAAGCGTCCAGAATACAGGGTTGGCAATTGATTTCTTGTTGGATAACAAAGTCGCATATCATGGCCAAAATTCCCATAAATATCAGGACACAATTAATGACTAATTATATATTAATATTAATGATAGATTGAGCACCTCATGTATGTAAAGGCGTTTTAAAATGGGAACCAGTCATGTGCGCTGGAGATGGTGTGTTAATTCATTATTGCAAGCATTAATGAAGAAATTATGATTATTTTTAAACTTAGGAGTTTTATAATCAGCTTGATGAGTAGCTCAGCCATTTGTAATGCATTCATGTGATTTGAAAGTGTCACCATGCACTTGCCTGCCTCGAGATGTGCTTCGCAATGTATATTGATATTTTGAGCGCAGCCTTTGGAAAAATGCAAAACGAGACCCCAGTTGCATAAAAAATGTCTTAAAAGAAACTAGATTCCTGGCTCCTTGCCTCAGTGATGATTCGATGACGAGTCTGAAGGGGGTGCTCTGGCTGCCTGTGTGCTATTCTGAGCTGCGTTCTGTGGCTCAGTCTGGGTTCCAGGCAGCTTTTGAGACCTGTGCTCTGAAGACTATCGAGGCATTTGGCTGAGAGGCTATGTACTCTAGTTGCATCATGTTTGTCTCGGATCTCTTAATATGCTGGTCCTGTCTTGCAGCTGTACGCAGAGAAGGTGGCCACCCGAGGTCTGTGTGCTATCGCCCAGGCAGAGTCCCTACGCTACAAGCTGCTGGGAGGTCTGGCTGTCAGGAGGTGAGTCCCTTTTGCGGATGTGGAGAAGGGTTTTGTTAAAATGTGAATATTAAACAAGCTGTCCCTCTGATGATGACGACAAGATGACGAGTCGGAGAGGGCCCCGCTTCTATGTTTGGAGTCACGTTCTGTGGCTCCTCTCTGCAGAACGGGGCCCGGCACCTGAAGACCCTGAGGCATTTGTCTGAGGAGGGAATTAAAGAAGCATTGAGTTAAAGAGGCTATACCAGATTTTTTTTTTTTAAACTAGCCGTGGTCCCAATCTATACCTCACTTGTCTTATGCATTCTGAGCACTGGGCAGAGTTTGCCATCACCACAAAGCAAACATTAGAATGCCAAAATTGCATTTGCTTCACAGTAGAAAATGTACTCTTATTCCGCCCCGCCCATTTGTGTCCCTGCAATGGGTTGGCACTTCAACTGAGCAGGAACTCTGACAAGTCAACAATTCCCTGGGTGGCCTGAAAACATCTTTTTAATCTGGTGTATTAATAATTTTCTTCGTCGGCAGACCTATGTTAACTAATTGAACCAGGAGTTTTACGTCAAATGGCAATTAATGATATGTAGACCGCACACCATGGTCAGTCTTGCACCTAAAACTGCTTTTACAATATATTTGTACAAGCAAGATTAGGTAAATCCAAAGTGCCTGCGTTTCAAATCGGGTACCGTATTTTCTGGACTAAGTCGCTCCGGAGTACAAGGGCTGGGAATCACTGGGTACCTCAAAATACGATATCGCAATATGGCGATACTGCGATTATCAATGTATTGCCTATAATTTGCGATATATCATATGTTTAAAAAAATACTTTCATTTTGGTAACTTTATCTCCAATTTATTTGTTAAAACAAAATGATAAACCACTTGTATCCTATTGGTTAAAAAGGCTCTATTCGTGACTGTCATGCTGGCCCTTTAAGGGGTGGAGCCTAGACTACCAGTGCAGCAGTGAGGGAAAAAGAGTTTGGTGCGTCGGAGTTCGCTATCTGAGTTTATATAAGTTTACAGTTTATATTAGCAATTCGTTTGCGAGCCGCGCACACCCTCTGACAAAACAGATAAACGGCGACTCTAAGAGTTGTACACAAATATACGGCGAGCCCATTTGTGATTGATTTTTGCCCTTGCAGGAGAAGGTGGCAGCTTTGCCTGGAAGGGGGAATTTACGCCTGGCTGTATGGGGTTTGAGCCTTTCTCAAACGGCTGCGGGTGATGCCGCGAGAGGTGTGGTAGTGCATGTTGGTCGTGTTTCCTGTGTACCGAACTTTCGAAAAGCGATTCGAAATTTGCAATGCAAATTCGATTTGCATAGTCCTTTTTGAGCATTGGCACTTGTGCCGAACTAGAAGCCAAAGTGACTTTGGACTAAAATGTTGTTGGTGCAAACCCCAAAGTGTTTAAACAAAGGAATGGTTAAGAGCCATTTATAGTGGCTTTTTACAACGTTAAAAAATCTATCGCGGGAGTCGATATTTTATCCCACCCCTGCCGGAATACAAGTCTCACCAGCTGAAAAATGCATAATTGAGAAAGGGGGGGAAACGCGCATTTGGGGGGGAAATGTGTTTATAAAATAAAAGACCAAGAATGGAAATTTCATCTTACAAAGCATTTTAAAGTAAAAACAGATGAGCGAACATGACTCGTAGACCCAACATACCAGACATGACAGTTTAACGTATTTAGTTATTCAGATTACTATAGCATAAAGATTTGGTAAACTAAAGAATAAGTGTTGCCCCAAATCACTAAATCCAAACAATTCCAGAGGAAGACAAAGTGCCGTTTCCTCTTCTACGTCGCTTAAAGCGCCCTCTTGCAGTTATGAAAATCATGTGAAATGTGGTTGCCAATGTGAAAATAAACAAAATTGCATGATTTAATATCACTAAAGTTGCACCCCCGGCCAAACTATGGGGAAAAGGGTGCAAATTGTATTCTCTAATGGCCATACATGGTTGAGTGCAGCATTTTTTAATGTAAAGATTTCCCAAAATTTTTAATCTGGTTCAGTGCATTTTCAGTGTTGTATAGTAATGAAGTAAATTGTTATCAATAAAAGTATGGCTATTGTTTGGTCAATGGCAGGGTAAATGGCTGCGACTTCCCTAAGTCAATGATCATCTGGGTGTTGAGTGCCAGGTTGTTACTACTGCGTCAGGACACCAGCTGCTCAATGGACAGCCGTACCTTTCTTTTTTCAGGGTGCTTGTGATGCCATGTGAAACAACCATGGAAATATGACCTGCTGTATTCTTGATCCAAGAGTGTCTTAATACGTGCGCCCTGCATGGATAAACGCTAAGCAGCAGCAGCAGCCCCCTTTTTTTTTTTTTTTTTTCTAAACTTGTTCATATTTCAAGACAATTCATTGACAAGAGGCCCAACTTGATTGTCCTCGAAGAGATGAGGGCAACAGGACCGAATTAGTCTTTAGAACCAAAGCTCATAACGTCTTAGTATCAGCCCTTTTCAATTTGATGGCCTGTTTTTTTTTTTTTTTTTTTTTTTTTTTTTTCCCCCCATGACTAGAGTAGCGGAAATGGGCAAAAACATCTTCACCTTGGCAGCAATCAAATGAGTCATGTGACTTGGTAGAATATTTAAAAGTGGTGGGGATTTAATGGAGCCTTCTAGTTTATTTTGTGTTCTGATAAATGTGGCGTTGTGTGCAGGGCATGTTACGGCGTGCTCCGGTTCATCATGGAGAGCGGGGCTAAGGGCTGTGAGGTGGTGGTGTCCGGAAAACTCCGAGGTCAGAGGGCGAAGTCCATGAAGTTTGTGGATGGCCTGATGATACACAGCGGTGATCCAGTTAACTACTATGTGGACACGGCCGTGCGCCACGTCTTACTGCGGCAAGGTATGAACAGTTTTCTAAAATGTGTACATACTGGGCGATCACAGAAAAACGGATGGGGACTAGACACCTTTTTATGATTGTGACTTGGTTCTGTCATAGGGAGCTGCGATATTGCAAAAAGATTTTTAATTTCATTTGTCTGTAGTTGTGTGTAAATTCATGAATGCATGTCTAGAAATTATCACGTGGTTTGAGCAGATCAAAAATATTATGTGCAAACATCTAGTCACCCTTTCGCAACAGTTCTGACCGGTTTTATTTTTCTGTGCATTAGTCGGTCAGTGTCAGATCTGTGTACAACTGGATTTTTGTCATCTCAAAACACTGAGCTTCTTGTGCCTATCAGGTGTCCTGGGCATCAAGGTGAAGATCATGCTGCCATGGGACCCCAGTGGAAAAATTGGCCCCAAAAAGCCCCTGCCTGACCATGTCAGCATTGTAGAGCCTAAAGAGGAGATGCTACCCACCACGCCAATATCTGAACAGAAGGGAGCCAAGCCCGAGGTGCCAGTCATGCCCCAGGCCCCGGTCCCCACTGCATAAAAGATGTGTGGCCAGAGGGTACGTGCAGAGAACTCATGGGCTGGATTGGCGCCTTGTGTAAATCGGTCTTACAATTTGTTTTGTGAATCACTGAAGACCTTAGCTGTGGAGATTTGGCAAATATAAGTAAATTGTCTAAAGCATGCATGCTCCTGCCTCAAAGGGCCCTCTGGTGATGATTCGATGACGAGTCTGAGGGGCCCCTGCCTGTGTGTTTGGAGTCACGTTCTGTGCTTCCTCTCTGCAGTGTGGGGCCAGGCACCTGAAGACCTCTGAGGCATTTGTCTGAAGAGGGCTGAGAAAGGCACTAATTTTCTAGTCAAACATGACTTGCGCATTTCTAAATCAAGATTTTAAAATGCCCTTTTTGAAACATTTATACAATCAATCCATTTCTAGTAACCTTTACATTTTTCTGAATTTGTTTCAGGTTGCTGGCTTTGTCACATGGATCCTGGAGCTACCCTTTGTGTATGAAAATAAAAATCTAGAATTGTCTGCATTTTCTATCTTTACTAAGTGGTAATGGTTCACTCGGGTTGTAGCAATAATTTGGTAAATTAACTTTATTAATGCCAGGGGTTTCGGTGTAGTTAGTGGTGGTTCTGTCAAAAAGCTAATACAATCACCGAAATTGTCAGAAGACTAAAACTAAACTGAGCTAAATGTATGACAGTCGCCATGTTTCTGAAACTTATTATATTGCGCCGTCTGGTGGTTGAAAGATGTACTGCTTACGCACTTAAAATCAACTCTGCTCTATTAAATGCTAACTCTGAATTTGAATGTACTCTCACAAAGTTCTCTGCATAAGAACTTGGTGATAAGGCAACTCAATTTTACAAATTGCCGCAAAATTATTTTGTATAATGCTGAAATGACTGAAAGTAACTCTGGAAAGTGAAAGTAAGTCACAATTTTTTGTTCAGGGAAGTATACTTTAAATAAACCTTAAGTAACTGTTAATTCACTTGCGTACAGCTAGTCCCAACCCACTGTAATGCAATGCCTTTTGTTGAAGGATGACAAAACAAACTGTTAAAATAATTTTGAATATTTATGAAGCATCTAAACTGAAATGAAAAGATTATGTGTTGTAGCATCAAAAACATGACTGAAATGGGTTTTCAAATTGAAGACCACAGTATCTAAGTCCTTTGTCCAAACTTTATATCCTTGTATTTTTTTTTTTTTTCTTATGCTTCGATCGCTGTGTGTGAATTAAGACAGCGCGTGAGCTCTAAAAAAGCACACAAACAAATATAAATATAGCAGCATTTCAGATAACTAATTACATTTAAATCGCTTTAGATTCACATTCATATGTAGCAATGTCGCCTATATATGCTTCACGTTTGTATAGAGTTGAGGCTTTGATTCAAGCTCTTTGTGAGCTCCCAACTGTCTTTTCAGACTGGAACTGGAAAATGTTTCCCTCCCAAAGAGCAGTACAACAAGGTCACCTATGTATACAGAGTTCACGTTTATATCGGAGCCAGGCATAAGACACCCTTAAAAACATGTAATGATCATCTATAGGTGTTATGAAAAAAAATTAAGGAAAGCGGGGGAAACTGTCTAAGCAATAATATTACGGCATTAAATGATCATTTCGGGAGTTTAGATGATTATTAATAAGGCTAGGCCAACAATGTATTACCTCATATTGCTCAGTCTGAAAAATGTATGAATGTTTTTCTTCTTTGGGTAAAGTATTATTTTGGTTTTGGATCGAGCATCAAAATTAATACACCTATGGAGAATTAGATTTTGGATAAGAATGTTTGACATTTCCGTGTTTGTGTTCAGGCTATATGCTGTTATATATTCTGTTTGTGATTAGTCAGAACAAGTCTGGAGTTAGAAACAGCATATACACGTGTGTGTGTGTGTGTATATATATTATATATATATATATATATAATACTTTACCTGTTTCTTCTGTCTGTTGCTGTGCCATCTTCTGCTGCTTCATCAGATCTTTTTTTTTTAAATGCCTTATTTGGTCTGAAGCTTTTTTAGCCGGACAGGCTCTTGTTGGTCCATGGCATTTCAAGTTCACATGTAAAAAAACAAAACAAAAAACAATGGTTTCACAGAGAATACATTTCAGCAGACTATATTTTTCCATCCATCCATTTTCTTCCGCTTTATCCGGGTCGCGGGGGCAGCAGTCTAAGCAGGGACTCATAGACTTCCTGCTCCCCGGACACTTCTTCCAACTCCTCAGGGGGATCCCGAGGCATTCCCAGGCCAGCCGAGAGACATAGTCTCTCCAGCAGGTCCAAACAGCAGGGATGAGATCCTGCGGTCCCCAAACCGGACACCCTCCGACCCTTGACTGTGCCTAGAAATTCTGTCCATAAAAACTATGAACAGAACTGGTGACAAAGGGCAGCCCTGGCGGAGTCCAACATGCACTGGGAACAGGTCTGACTTACTGCCGGCAATGCGAACACAGCTCCTGTTCCGGTCATACTTTTATTTAAGATAAGATAAGATATTCCTTTATTGTCCACCAAGTCCTGCGCCAGTCCCCTGTGCTCCGCATAATCGTCCGTGATGAGTCCGATGATGTCGTCAGAGAACTTCTGCAGAATTTATCATCTATCTATATATCTGATTCTCAGGTAATATTATTAAATTATTTAGACTTGATGGGGGGTCCCGACCTTCTTGTCCAGCCCTTTATTTTTGGCAAGTAAAATAACCCTTATAAAATAAAATCTAATGTCAATAATGTATCGCAAGTAATAAGAAATGGTAACTTTGTTATTTCATTAAACTAAAATCAGAATGGCTTAAAAGATTTTGAATTAACATAGTAGAAAAAGCTTCAGTTGTAGTCATCTGGACTCAGTTTGAAAAATAGACGTTTCGACTCTCATCCAAGAGTCATTGTCAATAAAAGAATTTAGGTCGAGAACTCCGATATTAATACTGTTCTGTGGTAAGACCCGCCCATTGGGAGGAGCCTTCCTGAAGTAGAAAGAGTTGTTTGTTTCAACAGAAACTCCCCTTGGGAGTTTCTGTTGAAACAAACAACGTCTATTTTTCAAACTGAGTCCAGATGACTACAACTGAAGCTTTTTCTACTATGGAACACGCCTGGACGAATGAGGGATTACACCGACATTTTGAATTAACATTTACAATTAAAGCTGTTCAAAATTATTAAAAAATAAAAACACAGGGGACAAAAAGGAACTGGAGGACAAATTAAAATCGATTGTTGCACGGAAGGGCAAAGTTTCAAGAGTCTAAAAAATGTTGTGCCATACCAAACAGGAGGTCAACAACACACACAAAAAAAACAGTCTGGATATGAGGATGCCTATAACTGCCCGCAGTGGGAAACCCCACTACAAAAAATGTCTAAAATAACCAAATGTGTTGAATACTAAAATATACAACTCAAAGTATTACATCAAGCTTACATCACCATATATTTTAAATAAAATGGATAATAAATTATCAAAACTCTGCTGGCATGGTTACTGGGCAGAACGCACACTCATACATGTGTGATGCTCAGCAACGGAATCTTTTTGGAATGGTGGTAATTGACAAACTGTCAATTCATTCATTCATTGTCTACCGCTTGTTCCCGTTAGGGAACACGGGTGACTGGAGCCTATCCCAGTGACTTTGGGCCTTAGGCGGGGTACACCATGGACAGGGGCCAGCTTGTCGCACTACTTGCTATGTACATAGTCATTTTATAGCCTATTTTAATCAAGTAATCAGGCTTTAAGACTCCAGCATCATCTGCATATGAATTACATGCTTATTTTATGGAGTTGTGAAGCCTATAAGACACGCCGTACTGTTGCAAGTTTTGTGTTTGTAACTAGCATAGATATCCTACACAGCACACGTCTCAGATGTGGCGGCTATCTTGGAATGACTGACAAGATTCCAATTACACATGTACAAATCTAATATTAAAAAACCTGTAAAAACTTGATCAAATTAGGAACGTTCTTGGGGGAGCGCCACCTGAGTGCCATCTAATTTCATAAATATTTCACTAAGATTATGAAAGCAAAGGTGTTTTTTGTTTTACCATATGCGCCGGTTACAGCTGTTCACTCTCAACTCTCCCTCATCAGAGCTCCTGGGTTAGTGTTGCTCGAACTGTAATATTTAAATGTCAGTTTTCTGCCTCCTGCTTTCTTTGTGTTGAACCTGCCTATTTTGCCCATACTGTGCATGCCAAAATGCTGTCCTTTTGCTCAGTCCGTATTTTAATGCCTTTACAGCTCCGGTATTCGGACCTGTTTATGTCAGCTCTGCGCTGGTGGTCCGTTACGTTAAAGCGCACGGAAGCGCTATAGACTCTGCTGCCGCTACTTGGCGCTTGGTGTTCTTCATCCACCCGTTAACTATTTTACCCTGTGTGCCGGAACTCAAAGGAGATCTTTATAACTCAAACTTTGAATGGACTCTTGTAATACAAATGACCTCCTTTATAGTAATTCAGTGTTTTGTGTACTGAACTCAAATTATGTACGTATTATAATACGTATTTCTGGGTTATAGGGACCTAAGGTCTGACACCGTGGTGGTGAATTGCCCACCTTGGTTTGTTTCTACACCACGTGGCTAAGCCACAGCATCGAGGGTCTTATTGAGAGAAAGTGAGTTTGAGTGGGTGTGCGTGGTGCTGAGTGTTAGTATTGCCATTTAACTAAATAATGAATAATATTAAAATATATTTATTGATCTTAACTTAAGATCAATAAATACAGAGTATATACAAATGCAGTTTTTGCTATAAAACCTTTGAATGATAAATCCTTTGTAAATATATGGAACTGTCTCTGCCTCCTCAGTGAACCTCCTCTGCATGCCTTTGGCTAATTTTTCCAGGTTAAACTGGGGTGAGGTTGATGAACAACTTTAGTTAGTATTATTGGTCACAGTATTATCTGCTTTACTGCCACATGAACCAATCATTGTTTTTCAATAAGTGGGTAGAGGGTGGTGTTGTCTTTGTTAAACAATTATTCAGTGTCAATGGGCAATTAATTAATTACTCTGAATGTTACCTCATTACTGGAGAAGTTTTGTTTTATATATGGAAAAACACTCTGAACCTTGCCATGCAATTTCTTTATTACAATTAAGAAAAGATAAGTAACATAAAAAACTTCATCTCTGTTATTCAGTCAAAAGTAACCTCCAAACATTTACGGCAGCTGTTCATTCTGCCAGTCAAACTCTGACACAGTAACTCCCCTTTTCTGGTACTGTCTCAATACTGTTACCCAGTGGCGGGCCGTGGGTCTGGGGCTTGGGCCTTCAGTGAGGTCCCACACAGTACCACCCGAATTAATCCACCTCTTATTACCTTTAATTGTGATTGTGAGCGCTAACGTGAGATCCGACATCAGCTGCAGTTTACGTGAGATGTCTTTGTCCAAGATGCCCACAACGATCCGGTCGCGGATATGCTCCTCTCTGGCGGCTCCGAATTCGCAATGCTCCGAGAGCTCGTACAATGCTCGTATAAAGCTCTCCGCTCTCTCGCCGGGCCGCTGGACGCGCTGGTGAAAACACGCTCTCTCGTGTATCACGTTCCTCCGCGGAAAGAAGTATTCGTCAAACTTTGCCAGTAAAATCCTTATGTCATCACGGTCCTCGTCTGCAGCGAACGTGAATGACTTATAAATGTTCTCTGCTTCAGCGCCCATGGCATAGATCAGGCAGCTCACCTGCACTGGTCCCTCTTCTTTATTGAGTTTTGTGGCGATCCTGTATCGCTCAAACCGCTGTTTCCAGTCCGGCCATTCTGTCGGCTTGTCGAAGGGAAAGTTCACGGGTGGATTAAATTTTGCCATTGCGCTTCAAAGTCTCTTTTTTACGACGATCGTCCTGTCCAGGTCACTCCTGACACCATGTAAAATGACGAGCGGTAGTTTAGATGCAAACGTGTTTATTTCCAGACACAGGCAGCACGAGGTAATCCTTATCACACACAGGTTTGATTACAGATCTCATGCAGGTGGTCACACTCCCATATATAGTGTTTGCCGTCGAGCATCCGGGTCAAGTGTCAACACATAACATGTACACATATGACACATTACATTACATTATGATGCCATGGCTCACTATACATTTAGACAGAAACGCAGTTTAACCAGGCCTTGCGTCACCTTGCGCTACGCCTGCTAGCTGGCGTAAAATGGCCAACTCGAAAGCTGATTGGTTGACCCTAAATTTTCATTTCCATTCACTTTAAGCGACAAGTGCACTGTGATCGCTGAATATGATTGGATAAAAGATATAACATAAAAAACAGCCCTCCAAATCTCAACGTGGGGCTGGAAGCAGTGCAACCAAGAGGAAAGCGATGAAATGAAGAGTATAACTCTTATTCTGGGGAATAATTTAATAAATATTTGTGGGAAAATATATATATTTTTAAATTATATTCTGATTATGTTTAGGCCAGCAGAGAAGGCCTTGCTGGCCCGGTTAGAACTAGATTAGACACCGGCTGGCTCACAGAAGTCAGAATTGGCTCAGTACCAGTGCAGTGGCCACTGGGGCCGTTTGCGACATGCTGCGGCTTGCCATACCCTATCCAGATAATATAATAGATCAAGCACACACAGCAGCACAGAGCAGTGCAGTGGAGGCACGGCCGCTGCACTGCTCTGTGATTGTGGAACGTGTAGTTCTGGCAATAAATCTATCGCAGTGGTTCTTAACCTGGGTTCGATCGAACCCCAGGGCTTCGGTGAGTCAATCTCAGGGGTTCGGCGGAGGTCAAGACACACATCTTGATGACACGCCCCGCTTGGCCTATCTGTGCTGCAGGGAATTTGGTGCGCTCACTAGTTGACTTGTGACTGTCACGATGTAGGGCCTGAAATTTCTTTCTTACTATTTTAGACCTCTCCTTGAACCGACACCTTAACGTGGTGGAGGGGTTTGAGTGCCCGAATGATCCCAGGAGCTATGTTGTCGGGGGCTTAAAGCCCCTGGTTGGGTCTCCCAAGGCAAACAGGTCCTAGGTGACGGGTCAGACACAGATCGGGTTCAGAAGCCCCCTATAATGAATAAAAGAACAAGGCCATTTACGTCGCCCGGATCGGCGTCACCGGGGCCCCATACTGGAACAAGGCCTGGGATGGGTGCTCGATGGCGAGTGCCTGGTGGCCAGGTCTTACCCCACGGGGCCCAGCCGGGCACAGCCCAAAAGAGCGATGTGGGGCCGCCCTCCCGTGGACCCACCACCCGCAGGAGGATCCATAAGGGGCCGGTGCAAAGAGATCTGGGCGGCAGTCGACGGCAGGGGCCTCTGCGACCAGATCTCCAGACACAGAGACTAACTCTGGGGAAATGGAATGTCACCTCGCTGGGGGGGAAAGAGCCTGAGCTTGTGCGGGAGGTTGAGCAATAACGGCTAGATATAGTCGGCCTCACCTCCACGCACAGTTTGGGCCCTGGAACCCATCTCCTCGAGAGGGGCTGGACGCTCCACTTCTCTGGTGTTTCCCACGGGGAGAGGCGGCGGGCTGGTGTGGGCTTGCTTATAGCCCCTCAGCTCAGCCGCCACGTGTTGGAGTTCACCCCGGTGGACGAGAGGGTCGCGTCCCTTCGCCTTCGGGTGGGGGACAGGTCTCTCACTGTTGTGGCGGCCTACGGGCTGAACAGTAGTGCAGAGTACCCGGCCTTCTTGGAGTCCTTGGGAGGAGTACTGGACAGTGCACCGACCGGGTACTCCGTTGTTCTACTGGGGGACATCAACGCCCACGTGGGCAATGACAGTGACACCTGGAGAGGGGTGATCGGGAAGAACGGCTTCCCCAATCTGAACCCGAGCGGTGTTCAATTATTGGACTTCTGTGCTAGCCACGGATTGTCCATAACGAACACCATGTTCAAGCACAAGGGTGTCCATCAGTGCACATGGCACCAGGACACCCTAGGCCGGAGGTCAATGATCGACTTTGTTGTGTCATCGGACCACCGGCCGCGTGTCTTGGACACTCGGGTGAATAAAGGGGCAGAGTTGTCAACCGATCACCACCTGGTGGTGAGTTGGATCCGCTGGCGGAGGAGGAAGCCGGACAGACTTGGCAGACCCAAGCGCATAGTGAGGGTCTGTTGGGAACGTCTTGCGGAGCCCTCTGTCAGTAGGGTATTCAACTCGCACCTCCGGGAGAGCTTCTCCCATATCCCGGGGGAGGATGGGGACATTGAGTCCGAGTGGACCATGTTCTCCGCCTCCATTGTTGATGGGGCTGCTCGGAGCTGTGGTCGCAAGGTCTCCGGTGCCTGTCGTGGCGGCAACTCCCGAACCCGGTGGTGAACACTGGAAGTAAGGGATGCCTAGGGAGGCCTATCAGGCCACTCTGGCTTGGGGTGGTGGTCAGTCTGTTCAAGAAGGGGGTCCGGAGGGTGTGTTCCAACTACAGAGGGATCACACTCCTCAGCCTCCCCGGTAAAGTCTATTCCAAGGTACTGGAGAGGAGAATCCGACCGATAGTCAAACCTCGGATTCAGGAGGAGCAAAGTGGTTTTCGTCCCGGTCGTGGAACACTGGACCAGCTCAATACTCTCCATCGGGTTCTCGAGGGTTCATGGGAGTTTGCCCAACCAGTCCACATGTGCTTTGTGGATCTGGAGAAGGCTTTCGACCGTGTCCCTCGGGGTGTCCTTTGGAGGGTGCTCCGGGAGTATGGGGTCCGGGTCCCTTTGCTCAGGGCTGTCCGGTCCCTATATGACCGGAGCAGGAGCTGTGTTCGCATTGCTGGCAGTAAGTCAGACCTGTTCCCAGTGCATGTTGGACTCCGCCAGGGCTGCCCTTTGTCACCGGTTCTGTTCATAGTTTTTATGGACAGAATTTCTAGGCGCAGTCAGGGGTCGGAGGGTGTCTGGTTTGGGGACCACAGGATCTCATCACTGCTGTTCGCAGACAATGTTGTCCTGATGGCTCCATCAAACCCGGACCTGCAACATGCACTGGGACGGTTTGCAGCCGAGTGTGAAGCGGCTGGGATGAGAATCAGCACCTCCAAATCCGAGGCCATGGTTCTCGACCAGAAAAGGGTGGCTTGCCCTCTCCAGGTGGGTAGGGTGTCCTTGCCCCAAGTGGAGGAGTTCAAGTATCTCGGGGTCTTGTTCACGAGTGAGGGAAGGATGGAGCGTGAGATTGACAGGCGGATCGGTGCAGCGGCTGCAGCGATGCAGTCACTGCATCGGACTGTTGTGGTGAAGAAGGAGCTGAGTCGAAAGAGAAAGCTCTCGATTTACCGGTCGGTCTACGTTCCTACCCTCACCTCAATCAAAATTGATTTAAACAGCCTCAGTGGCAGCACCAGGTTTAAAGTCCAGGGGCAACGGCCTCTGCAGCATCCGCTCCTCACATCACATGAGGACAGGGAGCAGGACGCAATCAGGACATCTCGACTTTTCCGCCAAGGCATCTAACCACATCATCCCACATCCTTCCTTAGGATCGTCCGAGGAGGAGTCGCGTTTACTGACCAACGCTCCCCCTCGGACATCCAATCCCGTGGGAGGGTCGGGGAGGCAGTGCTGGACATGAGACCTCTACCAACATTGCACAATCAAATTATTCTGTATAAAACTGTATCCCGGACTCTTGTGTGAGGTCTTATGGCCTGCGGCGTGTAAGACCCACGTAGGTTCTGTGGGCAAGCAGTAGAGCCAGGATCCAGAATCTGTATTAGACTCTGTTGTTAAAATAAATTATTATTGATTAATCCTGGACTGCTTGGACTCCTTGTCATCTCTCCTCCAATGCTGAACACGCTAAGGGGAAAAGAGGTTATAAAACCCCATTACTAAGATAAGATAAGATAAGATAATCCTTTATTGTCCCACCTGGGTGAAATTTCATTGGCGCAACGCAGGAAGATACAGAGGCAGATACAGAAGAAAAGAACAGATCACTTATAGGAAGTCTGAAAAACACTTTCAGTAGAAGATCTCCTATAAACAAAAACTCCCATAGACAAATAAATAAATACATAAATACCATTGCATGTGATCACGACAGTAATTGCACATGAATATGTGTCACGACGGCACATAGATTGCACATGAATTTCACAGTAATTGCACATGAATCACAACAGTAATTGCACATGCACATACTACTATACTATAAAATAAGATCTTTGCGAGCAATCCTTTTCGAGGATGCTGGACATAAAAATTAAGAAAAGGAACAGGCTTTGTTGTGAAAATTACATGAGAGTGGCACTTGCCAAGGTGAAAGCGTTTCTGAACTGGTCTCTGAAAAGCAACAGCAGAAGTCACACAAATTTGCAGTAAATATTCATTATTGTGTTTTTGTGTGAAAATGTTGTTCTTTGAACACAGTGATGTTGATGCACGTTTCATTTTGTGCACCAGTAAAATATATACTAATGTTTTGAATTTGAAAAAATCATATTTTATTTTTCCAATTAAGAAGGGTTCGGTGAATGCGTTTATGAAACTGCTGGGGTTCAGTAAGGTTAAGAACCACTGATCTATCGGATCTTATTAGATATAAATTAGAAATGGTCGGCGGGCTGGATTAAAATGTCTGGGGGGCCGGATTCGGTTTTGACACCTTTTTTTTTAAATATTTCTACATTCCAACGGACAGTGTTGTGCCTGAATAATTCATGGTTCATAATTTTGGTGAAAGTGAACTGAACGCACTGCATTACTTGCCTGACCAGCCATTCCCAACACGTTTTGACAGACTACTTTACAAAACCTGAGGGTCTGGGATCCAACCCAGTCGCGCCAATTTCAAAAGGGAGTGATTGACAGGCGGATTAACCAATCAGACAAACGCATTGTCCATTCGTGTCCAAACAAACATGATGGATTACGAGGAAAGGATAAAAAATAACAGACAAAAAACTTTGCCGACTTCTGCTGAGTCAACAAGCGACACACTAAACTCTGTAAATCTGAAGTAGATTAAGTTATATATTTTGTCCAGAATGTTCTGAAAATATTTGAGAGATGTCTTCCGCATTTGAGAGACACGTGACACAAAGTCATCCGCATTTGAGAGACAAGTGACACAAAGTCTTCCGCATTTGAGAGACACGTGACACAAATTAGCGGCGGTGATTGGACCGGTAAATGCTGGAAAGTGTTTTTTGACGCCCCCCAATGGTCCGATTCCGGACCGAGACGCATTCGAACAGAATGTGGGCGGGGCTGGCGTGTCAGGCAACTGTATTACTGCCGACAAACGATACTGTGAACGCGTTCATTCTGGTGTCCGTGAACGGCACGTTCATTGTTTTTAATTTTTTGTTCAATAAGCTCGATTTCTAGAGACTTCCAGGCGAAAAACACACCGTTATGTTGCCCAATCAGAGCCTATGCCTGGCAAGTATGAGAGCTCCGAAGTTGTAGAGGCCGATAACACTATTGCAGACAGATAGAGATTTCACGCGTCGCACCACGCTGCGCATGCGCATGAAAACAAAAAGCAGCAAGGAGTCGCCCTACGACCAGTTTTATGATAAGGTCGGTGAGAATGGGAACAATCTAACATTTCTGTGCAAACTTTGCCTCTGGGGAAGGCTGTCTTCAATGTAAATGTAAATACTGGTTGGATAAGGATTCAAAATTGGATATGAAGATGAAATCTGACACATAGTTTCAGCATTAAACTAAGAAAATAATTGCTGCCTGTGGTTGTATATATGGGCTGTGGAAATAATTTAGAAACATTATAGCATAATATTGAAAAAGAAACTAGTTCAAAATTTGTAATTATGAACTATGAACTGAAATAGTTTATATAACTAGTTCATGTAGAAAGTGCACTTTCCCAACACTGCCAACGGAGGACCACAAAATCACATGATTGGAAAGATTTCTGTTGGAAAAAAGCTGATGCTATTAATTCCCACTTTTTCAAGGGGGGGGGGTTGTTTTTTATTTTATGATGTTAGTTTATGTTAGTTAGCTGATTATGATACTGCATTTTGGACATTAAAAGAGGGTTTGTTCTTCGTTTGATTATAGTAGATATGGATTTTTTTGTGTGGCTATTCTAATGATGTCATATTAAAGGCATTCAACAACAGGAAAAACCAAACTAGTTAATTTCAAACTGTTTGCAGCAGTATTGCTCACTTACCAAGATATTCACCATTATAAGTTTAAAAGCGTTTTTCACAACTCTGAATTTTGCAGTAAAGCTAACAAAAATTAACATGCTTAAGTGTTTCTCAAATAGATGCTTTCACAATATAATTGCAAGACAGATTTGACTTTTACTTACTTGCAAAAATGTCAGGGACAGGTTCTTTAAGTCAATGCTTCTTTAACAGTCTCGACTCATTTAGTCTTTCTTTCAGTAACATGCATTTCAGCTGCTAATGGGAGTAACGTCCGAATAATAAAATGAGGTTGTGTGTTTTGTTGTCTGTGATATTACATTTCTCATATAGATAGGAGGCTTAAACAAACAGGAGATATGAGCTGGCTGTATTAAATGCATTAGTGGTGAATGTAGCCACTGAGTGAGGAGCTGGAGGTTGAGGTGTGCCGGTAGCAGTGGTCTAGCACACAGAGTAGGGACAGGATGTATGGACTTTTCTATTGGGGAAACAAAAAGTCTAACAATAACAGCTGTTGATTTTTTCCTCACATTATTTATGGATATTTGTGAGTGAGAGGGAGCGACAAGCATCCTGCGGTGCTGGAGATGTGAGACAATTAAAATTGTACCCGGTAACCCGGAAAATTGCGAAGATTGAGTAGTAAACAAGGACTGACATGCCTGTGAGTGGTATGGAAAATCTGAACTCTGTGAGCTCTAATTATTAGGGAAGAACCCCTGAAACAATATTGAGTGTGTAGCGCCACCTCAAAAATCGAATAACATGGGGACAATGGGAGCGCGACACAAAAAAAGTCTGTATAAAAAGATGACGATAATGATAATGTGAGGACACGTTAAAAAATTATATTATGACCTTGCCCTAAATCATACAGGAAGTCGATCAAATGCAGCACTGCCATAAGTGCGCCCCATCGTACTTTTGACATATCCTCCTACAGTTCATTGACATTTTGGATACAAGACACAAAACCCATCAAAAATGATCAAACCAAGCCGTTTGCATTTCCGGGTTTGTGACGTGGGTGATATCTCATAACTATTATGGTATGGGTGTTATTATTATCAAATATACCCTTTTAGTAGACTACAAAACGGGAAAAATAGCACGATATTGGATCTTTAATGTATATTGTGCACTGTCCCTGTCTCAAATAAATAAACTTAAGTATTAATAAAAAGTCACACACATCATTATCTCCAAGCAGTTTTCATTAAAAACACTTCAAACTTGATCAAAACATCCAAAACACATGTGATTTAAATAGAACATTGTGTGTTGCAACATTTGGAAAATAGTAATAATTCTATATTTTACAAACGTTGGATTTGAATGGACCCATGAAGCGTGCATGCAGAATTGTGAGCTGAATGTAATATGTCGGTGTAATCCCTCATTCGTCCAGGCGTGTTCCATAGTAGAAAAAGCTTCAGTTGTAGTCATCTGGACTCAGTTAGAAAAAATAGACGTTTCGACTCTCATCCAAGAGTCATTGTCAATAAAAGAATTTAGGTCGAGAATTCCGATATATATATATACTATATATATATATATTATACTATTCTGTGGTAAGTCCAGCCCATTGGGAGGAGCCTTCCTGAAGAAGAAAGAGTTGTTTGTTACAACAGAAACTTACCCCCTTGGTATCTACCGAGCCTATTCAACCCTTTAATGGGCTATTAGTCTCCCCTTTGTCTTTGTGAGACCCTGGCTCACCCACCCTGAGTACCTGATTAACATCTAAATGTCCTGGTACTGGTCCTCTACCTCTCCAGGGGTTCAGGATCCCATTGTACACTACAGGAAGATTGAATCTTAGTCCTCCGTTTCTGTTTAAAGAAGGTTTTTCTTTTTTAACAAAAATAGCTTCCTTCACTCCTCTTTCAAACCATCTTTTCTCCCTGCTTAAAACCTTCACCTCACCGTCTTCAAACGAGTGATTAGAGGCTTCAAGATGGAGATGCACGGCACTCTGAGGTCCTGAACTTGTATTTCTTCTGTGCTGATAAAGCCTCTTGTGTAGAGGCTGTTTAGTCTCACCTATGTAACGTTCTTTACAGATTTCTTCACTGCATTGGATTGAATAAACTACATTGCTCTGTTTTTGAGTCGGCAACTTGTCCTTAGGGTGAACCAGTTTTTGTCTTAAAGTGTTTCCTGGTTTAAAATAAACAGGGACTTCGTGTTGTCTAAAAATTCTCAGTTGCAGTTTTTCCGACAGGCCAGAGACATAAGGAATAGAAACACCCTTCCTTCTCTGTTCAGTTTCCCTTTTGTCCTGCTTCTTGGTTCTCTTCACTCTGTTGAGAGCCCAAGCGGGGTAACCACAGGCTGAGAGGGCATTTCGGACATGTTTTTCCTCTTTCTTCTTGCCCTCTGAGCTGGTGGGCACACCTATCAGCACAGAAGAAATACAAGTTCAGGACCACAGAGCGCCGTGCATCTCCATCTTGAAGCCTCTAATCACTCGTTTGAAGACGGTGAGGTGAAGGTTTTAAGCAGGGAGAAAAGATGGTTTGAAAGAGGAGTGAAGGAAGCTATTTTTGTTAAAAGAGAAAAACCTTTAAACAGAAACGGAGGACTAAGATTCAATCTTCCTGTAGTGTACAATGGGATCCTGAACCCCTGGAGAGGTAGAGGACCAGTACCAGGACATTTAGATGTTAATCAGGTACTCAGGGTGGGTGAGCCAGGGTCTCACAAAGACAAAGGGGAGACTAATAGCCCATTAAAGGGTTGAATAGGCTCGGTAGATACCAAGAGGGTAAGTTTCTGTTGTAACAAACAACTCTTTCCTCTTCAGGAAGGCTCCTCCCAATGGGCTGGACTTACCACAGAATAGTATAAATATCGGAGTTCTCGACCTAAATTCTTTTATTGACAATGACTCTTGGATGAGAGTCGAAACGTCTATTTTTTCTAACTGAGTCCAGATGACTACAACTGAAGCTTTTTCTACTGAATGTAATATGTTACTCAAGGTTCTAGGGGGTGCCCCCTTCAAATTTTCTTTTGAAATTCATAAAATTATATCTGTTTGACATGGATTTGTGTGTTCATAGTTACTCAGCTCAAAGTCACACAAAACGTTTATCCTTTAATTCACTAGCCACAACCCCAGCTTCGGAATGGATGCCGTTTTGGGGGTTCTGGCGATGAGGGCTGTAGGCTCCCGGGCCTCGATACCCCCATCTAGGAGATACATTTGAACAATTAGAACAATTAAAAGGGGGTGGGAGGAAGGGGCAAGACGTCATGAACACGTAAAAAAAAAAAAAAAAAACGCATATGTGATCTGGATGCTTAAATGGTGTAGCCTGCTCCCAAACTTAAGACCATAAACTTAACTTAATTTCACTAGCAAGGACCACAACCCCAGCTACGGCGTGAAGTGTAAAGTGGGATGCAAGGAACATGGACAACAGAAATGTACAGAAATGTATGCCGTTTTGGGGCTTCTGACGATGAGGGCTGTAGGCTCCCAGGCCTCGAGACCCCCAAGTCCCAGAGGACCTTGGCTCAGTCATTCTCCACCACCTTGTTCTTGTGTTCTCCAGCCCATACTCTGCACAGATGTTTCTGTACACTATGCCAGCCACCTGGTTATGGCGCTTCCATGTATACTGTCCCTGCCAGCATCTTGCACCCTGTAGTTATGTGCAGGATTGTCTCAGGGCCCCCTTTGCACAGCCTACACCTTGAGTCTTGTCTGGTAGATCTGGGCCTCTATTGATCTGGTGTTCACGGCCTGCTTCTGATTATGACAGTATTGCACATGATTATGAAGATGAATGACACATGTTCAGGGCTGTTTGTTGTAAAGTCTGACAGCAGCAGGAAGGAAAGACCTGCGAAACCTCTCCTTCACACAGCGAGGGTGGATCAGTCTGTCACTGAAACTGCTATCCAGAGCGGACAGAGTGTCCTGCAGGGGGTGAGACTCATGGTCCAGCATAGATGGGAGTTAAGCCAGGACCCTTCTGTCCCCCACCTCTTGCACCAAGTCCAGAGTACAGCCCAGGGCCGAGCTGGACTTCTTGATGACTTTGTCCAGCTTCTGCCTCTCCCTCTCTGTGATGCTGTTTCTCCAGCAGACCACACCGTACAGGAAGGCTGATGCCACCACAGAGTCGTAGAAAGTCTTCAGGAGTGGTCCTGTCACTCCAGTGTCTTCATCAGATGGGACGTGAGAGCCACCGGCCTGAAGCTGTTGAGGTCTTTGGCGCGCGGTGTCTTAGGCACTGGTACCACACAGGAGGTCTTCCAGACCTGTGATACCACCCTCAGCTTCAGGCTCATGTTGAAGACATGCTCCATAACTCCACACAATTAATCTGCGCAGGACTTAAGGAGCCTGGGGCTGATGCCGTCAGGTCCTGCTGCCTTCCTTATTTTAATCCTCTTCAGCTCTCTCCTCACCTGTGCTGCTGTGACAGTCAGTGGTTGGCAGGGGGACTGTGAGTTGAGGGGATGGGTGAGTCCACGTGGAGTGGTGAGCTGACGGGCCAGCGCAGAGGTGTGAAGAGGAACGGGTGTGGGCCATTGTCCAGCTGTGGAAGAGAGAGCATGCCGAGGTATGAAGAGGAACAGGTGTGGGCCATTGCCCAGCTGTGGAAGAGAGAGCATGCAGCTGTGCAGGGGGAGGGGTGGGTGATCAAAATCTCAGGAAGTGAGAATTTTGTTTGTTCACCCTCTGTAGGTCCCCCTCCGTCTGGACAGGGGGAACTTTGAAGCCCGAGATGGTTTTCAGGCTCCTCCACATTCCTCTGCTGCTGCAGTTTTCCTCTTTCCGCTTTTGCCTGCCTGATCTTCCTCCTCAGCTTCTTCTGCACAGTCCTCAGTCCTTGTTCCCTTACTCTTCTTCTCCTTCAGCAGAGCCTTCTGTTCACGGCCAATCCACAGCTTGTTTGGAAAGCACCGCACCGTCCGGGAGGGAACAGTGTTCTCAAAACAAAAGTTTATGTAGTCCGTGATGCACTCTGTGATGGTGTTGATGTCCTCCCCATGTGCACTCCCTCGTTCTATCAGCACGCAGCAGATGAAATATTCATGAGGTTGAATCTCTAGGGACCAGCCTCTCACAGTACTTTTACAAAGAAATGGTCTTATCAGTCCGGTTCCTAATATGGTCATGCTGTGGTCAGGAAACAGGCGGGATTACTTCTGATAACAGTTAGCCTTGAGTTCATGAGAAAGAAGCAAGACAGAGCAAGAATATTTGCAGTGAGCATGTGAAGCAAGTATTTACAATATTAAACGTTTATTAATGCATTACAATATTAATGGTTCATTACAACATTCCCTCTCTTGAACTCCATTAAGAGTTCACACTTCAATTAGTGTGACGGGGTCATCTTCATGGGGTTCTGTAACTGGGAGGAGAGTATATTGTCCTTTCAGAGGAGCAACAGCTCCCGTGATGGCCTTAAGTTCTTTCTTTGTTGGTAGGAGATTATTATTATTATTTTATATATAAAGTGGAATTCTGGTCTGACGGTTTACATAGCCAATCTAGTCCTACGTAAAATTCTCTAGGAGGTTTCCAGTTAGTCGGGTCAAATTGGAACTGTATCTAACCTTTGCATTGAATATACTGTTGGTCTGGGTTATATTTGTTTAATGTCCAATGTTTTCAGATGCTTCTGACAGAAGAATGCCTATTTCTACTATACATCCTATCGAAGTGTCGAAGTTTAGTCTATACAGACTGCGAGAGGCAAAGATCGTTCTCAAAGTCTTTATTTGATGAAAACAGGGAAAAACAGGCAAAACAGCAGCATGTTGTTCGTCTTGCAGCTGATATTCGACTCTTCACAAGATTTAGCTGTGTCTTATATCGCTGTTGCTTGGGTCTGATAAAAATGGCCTGACCTTCGCTATGACGTCCGCTTTAAGATTGTTTAGACTAGTCCACAGATAATCAGAAAATACACAGAATAGTTAAAATACACAGAATAGTTCATTGTGACCCATATGCAGCAAGATCGTCTTAACTCATAATAAATAGGACACAGACATGAGAATAATTTGATCAATATCCACAACTCCCCCTTTTGATCACATTCACATGTGATCACACTAAAGAGGCGCCAGACGCAACCTCACAAAATAACAGAACGTAAACCCCCCAAAAACGTATTAAATGTTTAAAAATCAAATTAAATCATTATATAATCAAGCAAATCCTTAAAATAACTAATTTAGTAAAAATCGATGTGAGACAAGGAGCATCCCCAGTTAGTGTAAACACATGGTGGGATGTAGTAATCAGATTCTGGAAAAAAGTATAGGAGTCTTGTCACTATCAGAGTTAGATTTGTGTTGGAGTAATAGCATGTGTAATCAGGGTCAAAAGATAAGCAGGTTGTCTAGTAAGAGCAGATGCAATCAAGCGTTCTATACGTGATCTAAGACAGCACAGCATCCAATCATAATCAATACACAGGCAATAACAATAATATTGGTGAAAAACAGAAACAGTGCCAGCCCAAGGCCCAAAGATGTGGTATAACCAGGGAGAGCACAAGGGGCAAGGGTGGTAGATGATTCTGGCTTGACATGGGTTGGCTCATATTCATCATTTGAGGTCCTTGAAATTGGCCAGATTGCTTTGGGGCCATTTGGTGTTGACCTCTTTGTATCTGCCCTATGGGGCAGTCTCGAGCCCAATGTTCAGTTCCAAAGCAGTTTAAGCACTGATCAGGAGCCACGCTGAACCTGTTTTGTCCTCTTCCTGCTCCTGCCCCACGTCCTCTTCCACGAGAGAATGTGTTACGTTCACGTTCTTGATTGTAGATGACTTCTGAAGCAGGTGTGTTGTTCTTTTGGCCTGTGGCGGATGGGACGGCCTGTGGTTGTGTCATAGTGGGTTGTACTTGTCCCATGACCATTTTAATCGCCATAGCAATCTGTTGGGCACTGTCTGACACTGGATTATCTTCTGTTGCCGCAGTCATTACCTTGGCAGACTTATTTTCCTTCTTTTTATCATTCACCTCTTCTTGGAGCTTTTTGAGTTATAATTTGATCTTTGCCATTTTCATTTTTTCCAAATCCTCATTCCGTCCTTTTTTTTTCTTTCAGGTACTTAGCAACGTGATGTTGGCAGTTGGCATCAAACTCTTTTTCTGTCTTTGAGTAAAGACCAACAACATCAGCCAAATGATCCTGGACACATTTAGGTAGTCCTTTTACCAGAGTAGAAAAGAACATGAGAGTGTTGCCAGTACCAGGTTGTATTGGTTCTCCAGTTGCATCATGGAACTGTGCTTTAGCTCTTTGCGTATATGTAAAGTAGTCTTCATCATGTTTCATTTCCAGAGCCAACAGTGCGTCAGGAAGACAGGTGGGATACATTCCTTTAAGTACCTGAGTTAACTGAGGCTTTATGGTGGCAAATGATGTGGATGCTCTAACTGGAGCATGAATCTGTTTGGATACTTCAGAACGGATCCTGGCCGCCGTATTCTCAGCTGTTGCTCTTATAAGAATTGCAGAGACATCTCCCCAGCAAAGTGTTTCTCCTGCAGTATTCGTGGTCAATGCTCTGAGGAAGGCCGGTGCACCTTGTGTCAGTTCGGGCAATTTTAACATCAGCCCTTCTAGATCTTTCAATGTGAATGGTTGGTACACTTCTTGGTTACTTGCAGTCATTCGGAGAGGTGCAATGAGAGGAGGAGCCTCTTCAGTGCTAGAAACCTCATCATCTTCTTCCTTGGTACCCTTGTGGACGGGGAGCGGGTGAAGTTCTCCACTCAGGAAAGCATCATCATATCCATGCTCAGCCACCATTCCTGTGAATGCTCCCGCCACATAATGATTTGGTGTTGACATAAATGAGTCTGAACCTGTTTTCTTCTGTTGTTCCACTCATCTTTGAATGTGGAGTTTCTGCTGTACTTGCTGCTTACTTTTAGCTTCTATTAGCCCAGTTCCTAGGACTGTGACTGGTTCCCCCTTTCGTCCAAGCTGTTTTTCTTCTTGTTTCCTGCGTAGCTCAGCCGCCACTTCCCGTTCCTTTCCTTCCAGTAGTTGTTGTAATCTTCTTTCTTCATCTGAGTCCGAAGCCAATCCAGGTGGTGACCATGCATTGGTGGCAAGTTGTTCTTTTTGAGCTACTGTCTGCTCAAGCATGAATTTGGGGATGTGATTTTGGCTGGAAACCAATGTTGTCAGAGCTAACACCTGTTCCTTCAAATCCTGCATCTGTCTTTGTTCTTGAGTGGGTTCTGACGGGACCATAGTCAGAGTACCTGAGACTACAGCATGTTTCGTTGGCAGTTGTGGTATGGTGCTGGTTGTATCTCTCATCAGAGATGAATCCATGGATGAGCACTGCAGGGGAGGAACCGCTGGAGTAGAAGTGTGGGGAGCTGGTTTTTCTTGTTCCTTTTCTGTCATAATTTTCTTCAGTTCTTTCGCCAGTTGTGCATATGCACTATGATGTTCGTTTTCAGAGGAGGGGCACTGCAGTTCTCCTTTGGCCAGAGGTGGGGGGGCGCTATAGCTGTGACCTGGACCTTGTACCCCAGTCTGCTCGCTCTCCTCATCTGTTCTAGAGTCTTCATCTTTGTTATTCGCTCCAAAAGGGATGCTCTTATCGCTTCTGTTTTTCTGTTTCATTTTGTTTTTTCAGATTGTTTGATGCTCTTCTGGTTTCACCTGAATATTGGCCAAAAATAGTCTCTCTCTTCTGATGTTCTTTCAGTTTCTTTTTGTCAACAGTTTTTCCTTTCACTGTCCAAATGTGATGTGTTTTATAATGCAGGACCTTAGATTGATGATATTTATGAATACAATTCCATTGTTGTTCTGTGGGAGCCACTGCTTCATCACTGTGATTAATCAATTTTTTCTCAGCATATTTTTGGAAGAGGTTCTTCATTTGTGTTGTTTGCTTTTTTGGTTTGCACAGATTGTGTTTTCAAGATCCTTCAAAAATGTATTCGATTTGACTGGAATAAGGTCCATTTTATTTAATTTATCTATATCTTAATTTAAAATGTTTTATTATTATTATTATTTGAAAATAAAAAAGTGTGGCAGTCAGTGGTATTTCAAAAACAAACAAAACAATAAAACTAATAATAATAACATAAGATAAGATAAGATATTCCTTTATTGTCCCACATGGGGAAATTTCATTGGTGCAACGCAGGTAGATACAGAGGTAGATCCAGAAGAACAGATCACTTATAGGAAGTCTGAAAAACACTTTCAGTAGAAGATCTCCTATAAATAAATAAAAACTCCCATAGACAAATAAATAAATAAATACATAAATACCATTGCATGTGATCACGACAGTAATTGCACATGAATATGTGTCACGACAGCACATAGATTGCACATGAATTTCACAGTAATTGCACATGAATTGCACATGAATACCAACAGCAATTGCACATATGACAGAATTGCACATCAGTATTAGGTTAGGTCAGTATTGCGAGTGTTCAGGACTAACAGTTTTTGTTATAAAGTCTGACAGCAGCAGGAAGGAAAGACCTACGAAACCTTTCCTTCACACAGCGAGGGTGGATCAGTCTCTCACTGAAGCTGCTCTCCAGAGCGGACAGAGTGTCCTGCAGGGGGTGACACTCATGGTCCAGCATAGATGTGAATCTAGCCAGGACCCTCCTGTCCCCCACCTCCTGCACCGAGTCCAGAGCACAGCCCAGGACGGAGCTGGACTTCTTGATGACTCTGTCCAGCCTCTTCCTCTCCCTCTCTGTGATGCTGCTGCTCCAGCAGGCCACACCGTACAGGAGGGCTGATGCCACCACAGAGTCGTAGAAGGTCTTCAGAAGTGGCCCTGTCACTCCAAAAGACCTGAGTCTCCTCAGGAGGTAGAGCCGACTCTGGCTCTTCCTGTACAGTGCGTCTGTGTTATGAGTCCAGTCCAGTTTGTGGTTCAGATGAACACCCAGGTACTTGTATGAGTCCACTCTCTCAATGTCCCGTCCGTGGATGTTCACTGGTGAGGGGGCAGTGGGGTGGCGTCTGCGGATATCCACCACCATCTCCTTGGTCTTCCCCGCGTTGATGAGGATGTGGTTCCGCTGACACCAGTCCACAAAGTCCTTCGCCAGTCCTCTGTACTCAAATCATCAAATCATCAAATCAATTTATTTTTGTAAGGCCCAAAATCACAACAACAGTTGCCTCTGAGGGCCACAGGGAGAAATGAATCAACAATGTCTGTGGTGGCGATGAAGTCAGACAATGTCTGTGGTGGCGAGGGAGTCAGACAATGTCTGTGGTGGCGAGGGACGATGTCCCAGGGTCCTCTGTCCTTAGACTCTCCTTCTCGGCCAGGAAAAACTACAAAAAAACCTCTTTGGGAAAAAAGCGTAGAAACCTGGAGGAGTTCCAGTGAAGGAGAGATCCGACTCTCACATCGTCGTCCGTGATGAGTCCGATGATGGCAGAGTCGTCAGAGAACTTCTGCAGGACACAGCTGTCCGTGTCATGTCTGAAGTCTGCAGTGTAAAGGGTGAAGAGAAAGGGCGCGAGGACAGTGCCACGATGGGTTCATACACAGGCCTCAGATGTACAAGGTTGTGGTCCGAGCTGCCCAGGGGAGGGAGGGGGGAAGAGGAATAAGCCTCCTTGGTGTTGGCAAAAAACAAGTCCAAAATTCTCTCTGGTGGGGCAGGTAACATACTGGGTGTATGTTGGTAGAACAGAAGAGGGAGAAGCGTGGTTAACTATTATTATTAACTATTATAATAACTATTATTATTATAATTCGAACAACAATTATAAGAATAATAATGAAAAACGTTTAGGGAAAAAATGATATTAAAATTAAAATTTAAAATTAAAGATTTAAAATAAAAAATCGAATAAAAAAATAAATTAAATTCAAAAAAATTTAAATTTAAAATGTAAATAGAATACAAACTTACTTGAAAAAATACAATTAACTAAATAAATAAAAATTCCACCTAGCCACAGAGGGTAGTTAATCTTGTCAGTAGAATGCTTTAAGCCAAGTAATAGCTTTCTTAGTTCCCTTTAGTTACCTACACGTCCCACGTTTTATTTTTATTTATTTTTTCCGGAGTCCAACTCCCTTTTAAATCAGTCCAACTGATTGTACGTACTTTTACACGTCCAACGTGTTTTGGAGTCCAACTCCTCTTTAAATCAGTCCAACTGATTGTCTAAACTAATGAGCTAACATTCACTAAATTCATACTTGTATGCAATGTGGAAAATTTAGGTCAAGTTTTGGCAAATTTAGCATTTTCAATGTGCAGATTTTTGTAATAAAAACAAGAGGTTTCTGTCTTACTTTTGTTGAATGTCCCAGTCACAATTGTAAGTCAAAATAAACTCTTGTCTCTCTCTCGTCTCGGTGTCCTTGTTCTCCCATCATTCCCAGCTGAACCGTTACTGGACGCTATGCGTCGTCAGCCGACATCCAGAAGAGAATTGTTTATAGCAAAATTCAGATGTTTCCTTTCCAAGCACGATGAGAGACCCGCATCCTCCACCAATTCTGTCGAAGTTGAGTCTATACAGACTGCGATAGGCGAAGATCGTTCTCAAAGTCTTTATTTGATGAAAACAGGGAAAAACAGGCAAAACAGCAGCATGTTGTTCGTCTTGCAGCTGAGATTCGACTCTTCACAAGATTTAGCTGTGTCTTATATCGCTGTTGCTTGGGTCTGATAAAAATGGCCTGACCTTCGCTATGACGTCCGCTTTAAGATTGTTTAGACTAGTCCACAGATAATCAGAAAATACACAGAATAGTTAAAATACACAGAATAGTGTGGTGGCTGGATCAATGCTCGTTTGGTGCGCAGTGTGTAGACAAAGGATTCACGCTGACAAAGCTCTGCAACTTTTCAAGGTAGTTTATTTACAGAGAAAGCAGTGTCAAATACAGGACAGCAGAAAACAGCGCCCTGGGTCCGCTGGTGATCAGGAAGACGAACCCCGTCTCTGGGCGTACCTCGCCTTTATATACTGAAAACGCACAAAGACCGATAAACAATATCTGACAGGTATGACCCTATCCATGTACCAACGGATTAGCCAATGAGAGAACAAGATGTAAAGGTATCCTTATTTGGGTAGCACCAGGGGAAAGTTACAGAAATGAGATCATGCGTGTGTGTGCCTATGTTCAGACCTATATCTCCTTTTTGGCTTATAGCTTCGCCTGTTGCGTACTCCTAGCAATAAATTACAACAGGCCTCAGTACTCCTAACAACTTGTAGAAGAGTTAAACAAAACGAGTGGGATGGAGAGAACAGAATGTACAGTTTAGATACTTCCATAGTTCATTGTGACCCATATGCAGAAAGATCGTCTTGACTCATGATAAATAGGACACAGACATGACAATAATTTGATCAATATCCACAGTCTGGGTTATATTTGTTTGATGTCCAATGTTTTCAGATGCTTCTGACAGAAGAATGCCTATTTCTACTATACATCCTATTGAAACGATTACTGCATAAACCAAGCTCCCTCTCTTGGACAGGGGAATACCCAGTACTGCAGAAAAAAAAAAGCAATGTAAGCGTGTGTGTTACCAATCAGGACTCAGGAGGCTTGCACTTGTAAGCAGACAGCCAGGTGGCTCAGAGATCTACTGAGTTTTAAAACCAGCGCTCAAACGGGGTCTACAACACAGAAATGATTAGCAGAAGCACAGGAAAACAATAACATGTAAAAAGGTAATTTAGAAGAAATGTTCTTTAGAGAGTCTCTCGTGGCAAGAGAAATCTGAGATAGATGATACCACAATTCTCCTTTTCCCCCGGTTTCACTGCGTGGGAAGTCCTGGCTTTGACGGTGAATGGACCAGACCAGCGAGGTTCAAAGATCTCCGGAGCACTTTCAGAAGAACCTTGTCGGGCAGCGGTTCAGCCGGAACAGGGACCTCCTTGTGGATCTGGGTGAAAGACTAGATGCCAAGGCATGTAATTGATCCCAACAGAGTTTGTAGAGAACAGGAGAGGTGTTAACGTTATAATCTTGGGGCAGAACAGATGTCTGGAGAGATGGCATGGTTCTTCCAGTCAACAGTTAAAATGGGGAGTGCCCTGTTGCCCCGCAAACGGTTTGTCTTACTGCAAGCAGAGCAAGGGATAATGAATCCCGCCAATTCATGTCAGTGATAACCATCATTTTGCCAACATTTTTAAAATGGGAACCATTGTCAGATTTGATTCGGAGCATGGATATGCTTCTGGCCATTGGAGAATGAGTCAATATTAGTCAAAAGGAAAAATTTGCCACAAACTCTCGAACTCATGTTTGCAAATCAATTGTATTTTCTGCTCCAGGCTATGTAGAGGGGGCAAACTTGCCCATGTCAGGTTTCAGAGTGGCTTTTGGATTTAAATTTAGACAGACAACGCAGGAATTACAATGGGCCCATATGTGATGGGTCATTTGGGGGTGGCACCAGGGTTTGAGGCGAAATTTCATTGCAGTGGGGTTAACATGTGACGGACCATGGGCTTCATGGTCACTGATGTCATCACAACACGACAGCCGGGTGCCTCAATAAGAGAGAAAATGGTTCGTATATTGTAAATCTTTCATTAAAATGAGCTTTGAGTACAAAAATCTTTGATATTGTCAGGTAGTGCTTTCAATTGTATCATCTTCTAAGATTATTGTCCACTAGGTTTGTAGAAACAGATTGATGTAGATTGACTACTGGTCCTGTGAAGCGTGTCACTACTCACGTAGGGGAAGTCTGAAACTACGTGACAGCGTGAGTTGAAATATCAATCTAATGTAATGTTAATTAATGTTTAAGATTGTGTTTTTGGTTGTTGACCAAATCTGTACATGTGGTTGATTCAGAGGGGAGACAGCAATGCTTGTGGTCCTTGTGTGCTGGGTGTGGTCTGAAATTTTGGACTGAAATTGGGGATGCTTTGCAGACAATTTTAGATGTTGCCATTCCACTCGATTTTGGGAATATGTATTTGGGCCTGTGAACTCCTGCTTGATGTGGAAACCGCTCCACAGATCCTGCAGGTCAATCACCACATCTTAAAGGACTCTGGACAATGCAGTGGGCAGTGGAGACATGACTCAACACACTTGTGCCACTCAGTTTGATGCTTGTCAACCAAAAGACTCAAAAGCCAAGATTAACCTTTTCAGTCAGAAAGTCCTGACTGAAAAGATTCACACTAAACAAAGATGCTCCTGCAGTGCAGTTAGATGTGGCCTTCGTTCACAGCCTATTTCCATGGAAATGCGGGCCATACTGACCGTGAAATGTGACAGCCTTACCGTGAAGGAAGTGAGGTAGCCAGCCTTCAAATGTAGCCTTCGGAACACAGCTTATATTGAAAAATGGTGCAGTGCCACTTAACACTATGTTTAAATATAATAATACTTTCAAAAAAGGGTGCAGTTGTGCATTCCTGCCACTATGCCATGCGCCTTTGAATGTACCTCTACTCAAACCTCACCAATGATCAAGAACTGGACTGAAATCGTGACAGACATCAGACAAATGACAACAACAACAAAAATGAAATTCATACTTAATTTGGAAATGGACAAATTTGAAGGATGTCAGACCAAGTGGGACCCTTATTTTAATTTAAATATGCCATGATTTTGTTTCTTTGGATGTTTGGTTGATGTTCATTTGCATTTTTATCTTTATCCTTGCTCTCTGGTCATGTTCTGTTCTGTCTTTTATGTTAATTATTTCTTAAAAATGATGGAACTGCTAACTGCTGGAGAAAGTGTGGCAGCCTGGAGGTTCACCATTACCACATAAGATAAGATAAGATAAACCTTTAATGTCCACACATGGGGAAATTCCGTTGTTACAACGCAGTAGAAACAGGAGGAAAGGACAGATTATAGAAGTCTCAAAACAAACTATTAATAGAACTCTTAAGAACAAAACAAAAAACTCTTATTTACAAAACTCCTCTCCTATCTTAATAGGGAATGGAGGGGGGAAATAACATAAAATAAAATAGATAATAAAAATACAAAATAAAAATAAATGAATAAATAAAGTAAAAATAACTAGCATAACATGTTCTGGGACTATCCTGTGGCTCAAACATATTGGACTGAAATAAAAAAGGAACTGCACAATTTAAGAACTTAGGCCTCAATACTCCTACCAAGATAATTGTCAATGGATACATTTGGACCATACTTCTGGCAGTAGCTAAAAAGGCTACAAAAGATATTGACATAAAGTGCTCCGACAATCTAGACCAAAATTATTTAAAAAATAACATATGGACTTTTATTATGATTTTTATGTGTCGTGGTCAAGAAAAAACAAACAAGGAAAATAAATAATATGTGACAAAACCATACCATATAGGGATGAAAGTCCTTTAAAACAAGAAAATAAAACTTCTTTCAACATACTTGGCCTACTTTAATTTCAAGAAGTCAGGAAAAATAAATCTTCTTTGAAATAAATTGTGCTGTCCCTGGGTGGGAGCCTGTTCCATCAGACCTCATATCCTGCCCCTGTATGAGTCCCATATTGGTTGTTGCAGAGGTGATGGACATGCCCTTGGTTCGGTTCGGCACGGTGGCACCATAAATCGACCCCAGGGCAGCTTTATTAAGTGCGTAAATAGGAGCACACCATATTTTATGACAGCCATCCTTAAGTCATTGGGACTCTTATGGCTCCTGTATGGCCTGGGTGTGGGAAGAACTACATATACAGACATATATGCTGGGGTAATTGTGTAACATGGTTAGCATGGTTAGCGTGTACAATTACAACTCAAAGGCAATGTAAAAAGAAGTCCATGCAATATTGTATAAACACACTCATATTAAGAATTATAATCAGATGTCTTGTTAGGCATGTTTTAGTGTTGTTGTTTTTTGTCAAATTAGTTTTTGTATTAGTTAGTGTTATTGTATGTAAAATCTGTAACTTCACATTAGAAGACACAATATAACTCAAGCACAATAGAACAGTTACAATCCAAACCTGCTAATGTCAAAGGTTTGCCATATGCACTCAACTGTACATTATTTGCAGCAATAGTTCTAAGTTTGTTGAATATATTGACTAGTATGAAATTAATCAATCAATGCACATGTGCTCTATAATAATTAGGCCGTGGCTGCAGAGCCGCGGCGCGGTCAAATGGCCCAGCAGTTTCAGGAACCGCGGCACTGCCATATAGCCTCATGGCTAACCCTAAACCTAACCTTAACCCTAACCTTAACCCGGCGCGGTCTAAAACGGCGCGGTCAAATAGCGCAGCAGTTTCAGGAGCCGCGGCACAAAATAACAGTTTTGGCCGCGCGCAGCGGCTCTGTAGACACTCCTTAATAATTAACACTTACACATTATTAATACAGTATTACAAGTCATTATATATATATTTCTATATATATGTTTCCAAAAGTTTGTTACCGGAAATTAGGCTTTTCATTGCTAGATAGCTCACCACCTCCTTTTTGGAGGTTTTATGAAGGAGAGGCTTTGTGCTTTGGAAGTCGGAATAAACTTTTAATAAAATGTCTGCTTGCAATTTGAAACTGGATTAAATTGAACTTTCTGGAGTCATTTTCTCTCTCAAGATGAATGCTAAAACTTAGCTAAAAAACTACGCTGTTTTATTAAGGAGCATCTTGCTCCTTGGTTTGTGGGTGAAAAGGAGATTTTTACGGTAGATATCTGCCGCAGGGCATTGCAGTACAACTGGTCAGTCTGCGCCATACCCTGAAGTCCTTGTAAGGTTTTCTTGTCCTCTTTACTAAGGTTGGTGGTGTCCAGGCTCTGACTCATGTAATTTTCCCATTTGCCGGGAGTGGGCCCACCGGAGGGACGCTGTTGTGAGTGGTCATGCCCTAGGCTGTCATTACGGGGAGCCCTTTTCAAGTATCGCATTCGACCAGTTTTTGTTATTTGACTTGAAGTTCCTTTTATCATTTGACCGCTGAGCCCTGCGTCCAGACCAGTTTTGGGCGCGTTTCTATCAAGATTTTGCTTTATAAAAGCACTTGACGCCAGTTCTCATAGCTGTCAGCTAGTTTGGAAGAAAGGAAAGGCATTTTGTCATAGGATGGAGGTTCTGTAAAAGGTTTGCCTCATTTTGAGATCCAAACTAAGCGTTCATCTGCCTCTGATAATAGGTTTGAGGCGTCTTCTGTTGGGCTTATCTGATGTAAAGAGAACTCCTCCAGGAGTGCGTGGCAGATGAATTCATAGTATGTTTGGATATAAGTTTTATGTTTGATTACGAAGATTTTGTCGTCTAGAGAGGGATTTTGCAGTTGACTGGTGTAAAAGTCATTGTTGTTTTTTCAAGATGGCCAATACAACTCCGTCAGGCTGCGATTAAATCTATGTGAAATATCCATTCAAACCACCTGGGGGACTGTCCCATATCGACGTGGGAGCCATGGGCGGAGCCAGGCCCTGGCTTTGGGGCTTGAGCCCCGGATCTCTGTCCAAAAGCCCCCATGCATTTTTTTAAAATGCATAATGATGTCACTAAGTGGATAACGTAACAGGTAGAGCGTTGGGTTGGAATGCAGGTGAACAGGGTTTGATTCCAGCAGTGGCTTCAATTCTCTTTACCCGTTTCATTGGTTATTTTTGTTGAACTGATGTATGATTGGCTGCATGTAGAAAGTGGGCGGGAGCGTAGAAAGTGCGCGGTGTTTACAGCACGTCATGCAATCTGACCAATTTGGCTTTTTCTATCATTTAACTGAGGTTTTGCAAAAAGTGAAGGACACAAGAGCAGATCGACTGGAAAAAAGAGACATTCAGAACATGTGCTGAAAAACAAAGTTTATCTAACGCAGAATAGACAACAACAGCACATGATCGTTCAAACCATGAATTCATTGTGGTTGTCGGTGTAGCAGTGGCTCAGGTTTTATTCATCTCCAAAGCTCAAGCAGAGAAACTACAGGACAAACACCTCACTGAGGAAGGTGTCTGCTAAAGGTAAGACTGACTTTTACTCTCAATAAATATCAGTCTAATTCATCTTAACTCTCTAAGGGCTGACTAGCCTAGACAGCAGAGCGTCAGTCTGTGGACCTTAGTGTTGTGAATTCGAGTCCTGTTGTGGGCATGTTTTTCATATTTGTTTTGTCACTGATTGTTTTAAAGAACATTAAGATGTACAATTTCTTGAATAACTAAATGTCACCTCTGCTGTTCTGTTCAACATTTTTTGGAGGGAGGAGCTCTCTCAGAAGGCAAAAAGTCTGTCTTTGCCTTTGGAGGGTTACTGTATGTAACTAAAACCACATCATATTGGCCAGAATGAACCCCCTCCCTTTCTTTTTGGGCTAAGTCCCGGATGTTTAGAATGTCTGGCTCCGCCTCTGGTGGGAGCAGATAAAAAGTGAGCTTAGAAAAGTCATATTCTGAAGATATTCTGAAGTGGATCGCGCAGGCGGATCGGCACTAAGACCGAGGTGAAAAAAGCTACCCGAGGGCAGAGCTCCAGCTATGACTCGGGCACCGCTCAGGATATCACGAACTTGAAACACACTGTCTCTACCCTGCAGGCTAACATTGCAAATTTGACATACCAGGGTAGCATTATGATGGATAAAATGGACGCGCTGTAACAAACTGTTACCGCAGAGTAAAACTGCAAGTTTTGGTCTAACAAAGACATGGGCAAACTTCGTGGGCCTTCATAATCCGGCCCGCCAAACATGCCAAGTAAAAAAAAGTTGTTTAAAAAAATATTTTTTGTCCATGGGCTTTATTAGACAGGAGATGAAAGAATGAAGGGGGGATGAGAGATAAAGGAGGACATGCAGTAACTGTCGGAGTCGGGATTTGAACTCACTGCGGACGGCTGTTCATTTTACCTTTCGCCTGTAATGCCCACATTTCCCCAAGAGATAGCGCACTTTGACATTTTTGGCGCACTCTTCTTCTCTACTAAGCTTTTCCCAACTAGCCTTTCTGTAAAAACATGCCAATGTCACAAATGTTGGGCTGCTGAAAATAATCCAGGACAAAGTGAAAGAGGAAAACCCAGAGCAGGATGTTATTTTCCTTCACTGTATCATCCGTTAGGAATCACTGTGTAAGTCTATATTGTAGCTTAACCATTTCGTGGATCCTGTTGTAAAAATTGTGAACTTTTTCCGCGCAAGGGGACTCCAGCATTGTCACACCATCCATATGTTCCAAAAATACCAGAGGTGTGAAACATCAGCTCCTGGTAGACAGAACAGTCGCACAGGACTGTAGGACCCGAGACACCAATCTGAGCACTGCCTGGATTGATTACAAGAATTGCATACGACTTGATGCCATACACTTGGATCATTGAATGCTTGGAGTTGTACAATATCAATGGGGCTCTAAGAGCCTTCATAGGGAACTCGATGAGGTTGTGGAAAATCACCCTTGAGACCAATGGCAAGCCACTTGCACAAGTGTCTGTCATATGTGACATATACCAAGGTGATGCGCTGTCCCCACTGCTGTTCTGCATAAGTTTGAACCCCTCAGCCAAATAATCAACAAGACTGGCTGTGGATACTAACTCAGGAATGGGACTCAGTCACCTCCTCTAAATGGATGACATCAAGCTGTATGCTAAGAGCGACTCCCTGAGCCACAGCACCAGGATCTACAGCTCAGATATCGGAATGTCATTCGGACTAGAGAAGTGTGGTCAGATGGTTACTAAGAGAGGGAAGGTAATCCACACAGGGGGAGTCTCATTCCCAGAAGGAACGATGGCAGACATTGAGGACAGTTACAAGTACCTGGGAATCCCACTGGCAAATGGCAACCTCGAAGAGGTAGTGAGGAAAGCGACTACGGCCAAATACCTACAACGAGTGAGGCAAGTCCTCAGAAGCCAGCTCAATGGTAAAAACAAGTCCAGGGCAGTAAACAGCTAGGCCCTGCCAGTGCTCCGACACCCTGCAGGAATAATCAGTTAGCCAAAGAAGGAGATACAGACCACAGATGTTAAGACACGAAAGCTCCATGGAAGGTTCCATCCCAAATCCAGCATCCTGAGACTGTACACTAGCAGCAAAGAAGGAGGCCGGGGACTAGTGAGCGTGAGCCACTATCCAGGACGAAATGTCCAAGATTCATAAGTACATCAAGGACGAGGCTCACACAGATGGCGTGATCAGTGAATGTCTAAGACGATGGGGAACAGATAATGTTGAGGACAAGTCCCTAAATGGGAAGTACCACCGGAACACAACTGATGTGGCTGATATAACAAAATCCTACCAATGTCTAGAAAGAGCCGGTCTGAAGGACGGCACAGAGGCCATGATCATGACAGCACAGGAGCAGGCCCTGAGCACCAGATCAAAAGAGGCCTAGATCTACCACACCAGACAAGACCCAAGGTGTAAGTTGTGCAAAGAGGGCCCTGAGACTATCCCGCACATAACTGCAGGGTGCAAGATGCTGGCAGCATATATGGAGCACCATAACCAGGTGGCTGGCATAGTGTACAGAAACATCTGCGCAGAGTACGGGCTGGAGACCCCAAGGACAAAGTGGGAAACGCCAAGGTCCTCTGGGACTTCCAGATACAGACTGACCGAATGCTAATGGTGAACCAACCGGACATAGAGGTGGTTGACAAGGGGCAGCCGTGGTGGTGGACATTGCAGTACCATGGGATGGTAACATCTGGAAAAAGGAACATGAGAAACTAGAGAAATACCAAGGCCTCAGAGGAGCTGGCGAAGGTCTGGAGCGTGATGGTATCGGTGGTGCCCGTAGTGAAAACTCGGGGCAATGACCCCCAACCTGGAGGAATGGCTCCAATGGAGGAACAGCAAAGATGCTGCGCAGAACCCTCAAGCTCCCAGGCTGTTGCTCTTTTATATACTGTATGTAAAATAAAAACAATAGAAAAAACATCCTTGTATGTGGCGGCAAAAATAATTTACACATTCAGCCGACATTAGGGGTCATATTTTGCCCCCGGTCTTAGCGGAGCTCATTTAATTACATATTGCGTCAGCGTAATTAATGACAGCTAAGGGCGGGGAATTCTAAACAATAGGTGTGATTATGCCAAAATATGAGGTGGAGTGAAGCAACTTGAGGGCTTGGTGTGGTGCATTCTGTGAATGGCCTGAATCGTAACTAATAAACTTCAAACTAGTGCACTGGAGTCGTGTTTCTATCCCATTATGGACGAGATAATCATATTAAAACAAACTTCATGGCCATAAATTACACAAATTGACCAGCCAGCCCCTCCCACATTCTGTTCAAATGCGGAAGGGTCTAGAACCCGAGTCAAAGCCATTGAAGTCGTCGGATCATAATCGCTCAATCCAATCCCAGGCGGAGGTTTTAACACGTCACACTGAAAAGACGGAAGTTGCTTTTCACCCCCGTTCCAAAACATTCAAGATGGCAGACCCGGCTTGTGACCGAGTGTTTACATTTGCTCTCGCTTCGGTTTTGAACAATCAGGAAAGTATCAAATCCTTAAAAACAGAGCAAAAAACTGCGTTGAAGGCATTTCTATTGAAAAAGGAAGTTTTTGCCACTCTTCCAACTGGAAAGAGTTTACTCTATCAATTGGCTCCACTTGTTGCTAAAGAAATGAAGATGAATGAAAACCCTGTCGTTGTCGTCATATCTCCGCTCTTAGCTCTCATGGAACAACTGAGGCAGATAAATTTGGTGTCACACATGGAAGAGGCAATATTTATAACATCAAAACCTGAACAGGGAGAACATTAGACTGAAAACGACTGGATCATCACTGGATTGTGGAAGAAGTTAAAGAGAAAGGACTTGAAATGTGTCCTGTCCTTGTTCATGGTCGGACGCTAAAGGAGGTTGGAAGAATCTATTGCTATTTGACTAAATCAATATGCTTGGGTTAATCAAGATCTCTTGCTCATTGGTATGTTTCACAGTAACACCCTGCCACAGAATAAAACAAGGCTTTTGTCTTTGAGTTGTAGTTGCTACAACTGCCCTTGGAATGGGTTTAAATTTCCCCAACAAGTATTTGATGACATTGAAAACTGTCCCATTATGTCCATAACAGCAGCCAAAAGCCTTCCCTTAGATCAGGCATGTCCAAACTAGGGCCCGGGGGCCAAATGCGGCCCTCAGACCAATTTTTGTTGGCCCTCCAGCTTCCTGCTATGTCGGCCCAAACAACAAAAAGTAGTACTTTTTACTGTGAAATTGGGAAAATTCCGGCATATTGATGTTATACCAACCTAATATTAATGTTCTAGCTCTAATTAAAGGTGTGGAGGCTCATAGCAATTACGTCAAATGCAAAATTTCGAATGATTCACTTTCTCATTCAACAAATTCAACATTGTCAAGTTGTTTGTGGCCCTCTGCCCTGTTTTAAGTTTCAAAATGCGGCCCTTGGTGAAAAAGGTTTGGACACCCCTGCCTTAGATGTTGATCACACAGGATATGTTGAAGAGGTCACCATGGAGACGCCATCAAGGCGGAGTTCTGAATCGGGGCTGACCGCTCTTTTAAGATCAGACTAAGGGTGGTAACACTTTGTTTTAGGGTAAACATATTAACATCTAACTAGATGCTAATTAACATACTAGTAAGTGGTAAATTAATAGCTTATTAGTACTTAATCTGCCCTTATTAATGTCTTATTCTGCATAACCTTATTAGACTTATTAGACTGCTAATTAGACATTTATTAACACTTTTCTATTAATAAACTCCTTCTAACTCAGTGGTTCTTAACCTTTTTGGGTGTACTGAACCCCAGCAGTTTCATAAGCCTTCACCCTTCTTATTTGGAAAAATAAAATATGATTTTTTCAAATTCAAAACATAGGTATATATTTTACTGGTGCACAAAATGAACCGTGCATCAACATCACTGTGTTCAAAGAACAACATTTTCACACAAAAATAAAAACATAATAATGAATATTTACTGCAAATCAATGTGACTTCAGCTGTTGCCTTTCAGAGACCAGTTCAGAAACGCTTCACCTTGGCAAATGCCACTCTCATGTCATTTTCGCAAAACAAAGCCTGTTCCTTTTCTTAATGTTTATGTCCAAGATATTACGTTATAGTATAGTAGTTATACCTACTACCTACCTATAGTAGGTTATTACCTTTTAGCCCTTTTGGGGCCAGGCTGGTGCCAAGACTTAGCCCTAAAAGGAGGGCTTTGATTCAGGGTAAAACTTTGTGGCCTATTCGCTATTCCTTTTGGTCCTTTTGGGGCCAGGCTGGTGCTGTGTCTTAGCCCAGATATAAGGGCATTGATTCAGGCTAGTCTCTAGGGACTCTGGCATGGTCTTTTTGGCCCTTTTGGGGCCCAGAAAGGAGAACTTTGATACAGGTTGGACTCTGGAGCCTGTTCCAAGGTCCTTTTGGCCCTTTTGGGGCCAGGCCGATGCAAAGACTTAGGTAAAAAAGGAGAGATTTGATACAGGATAGACTCTGGGGCAATTTTCCTGGTCCTTTTGGCCCTTTTGGGGCCAGACTGGTGCCAAGACTTAGCCCAGAAAGGAGGGTTTTCATACAGACTAGACTCTGGGGGTCTGGCCTGGTCCTTTTTGCCCTCTTGGGACCATGCTATTGCCCAGTCTTAGCCCAGAAAGGAGGGCTTTGATACCGGCTAGTCTGGACTCTGGCCTGGTCCTTTTGGCCCTTTTGGGGCCAGGCTGGTGACAGGTCTTTGCTTTGGTCTAAAATATTAAGAAAGAAATTTCAAGACGTACATCACGACAGTCACAAGTCGAGTACTGAGCGCACCAAATTCCCTGCAGCACAGATAGGCCAAGGGGGGCGTGTCATCACGAATCAAATCACAGGTCAAGATGTGGGTCTTGACCTCCGTCGAATCCCTTGGGTTCGATCAAACCCAGGTTAAGAACCCCTGTTCTAACTTATAATTAATATGATGTTAAGAGATTGTTAAGTAAGTAAGTAAGTAATAGATATAGCTTATTTTCAGAATCAGAATAAGTTTATTGCCATTTATCAATGAACAGGATTCACAGACGTAGGAACTTGTCTTGGCGGTTCGGTGCAACACAAACATAACACTGAACAATAAATACAAAAACAATGGACAATAAATAACAAATAACTACTGGGTATTAAAATGGGTAGGTAGAGTTAAAAATAGACATGATATGTGCACAAAATAAAATATGTGGTGCAATAAAAGTGGACAGTGCAATAAGTGCAAAGTGCTTAAGAAGTGTTCATAAGTACAACGGCAGAGGGAAAGAAACTATTCTTATGACGGGAGGTTCTGGTCCGTATGGACCGTAGCCTCCTGCCTGAGGGGAGTGGCTCAAATAGTCTGTGTGCCGGGTGAGAAGTGTCGGCTTGATTCGACCTGCACGTAACAAACACAGCCTAGTAGGTGTTAACAGTGTCCAAGTAACCATTAATTAAGTCTTTAAACTCTGAATATGTTCCCCATCCTAAAGTGATGTTTGGATCATAACTAATAAAGAACTAGTTTGACACAAACTAATATAACACCGGAAGTGAAATAGACAGTTGTACATCTCAGTAATATTAACCTTCAGATATTAAGGAAGGTTATGACCAGTCAAGTTTTATTTAAATACATTTTGTGGGTATACAGACATATACATCAAATCTTTAATATTTAATAAAAGTAACTAAGCTAGCATGAGAGAAAGAGAGAGAGAGAGAGAGAGAGAGAGAGAGAGAGAGAAAAGACATAGTCAAGAACTTCATCAGCAATTACAAACATTTTTAATGAGTGGATAAGTTGGACATGGACAATAATTTTTGGTTGGTTTGTATTGCCAACCTACACTGGAAATAATTTTCTAATATCGTGCCATTCCAAGTTGTCCATCTTTGTGATGCTTTCCCCGCCAATAAGACCATTCAATGACATCTAAATGATCTTTTAACATACTTTCTGTGCGGTTCCCTCTTAGTCTCCAGATTGTTGTCTTGCAAACACCCCAAAGTCTCTCCAAGTTCTGAGTGTGTGCCCCTGTTTGGGATCAACAAAGTAGTCTTGGTGATTCACAGTGAGGTGATTGTATCCTTCTTCATTGAGAGACCGGTAAGCTCTCCAACCATCTGAGATGACTGAGCTTCCTCTGCGAACATGTTTCTGTATGAGTGGCATGAGACACCTAGTTGAACGGCGTTGGACAATCCTAAGAACAGGTCTTCTTTTGTCATCCTTGATTCCTAGAATTCCAAAAACCCAGGAATTCCTGCCTCTGTTGTACCGAAAATCCATGAGAAAAGCAAAAATTAGGAAGATTACAAAATCAATACATATATACAATTCACAGTACATTAATAGAATACAACAATGTAAAACATGTATGCGTTTTAGTGAGTTTACAATGTAAATGCATGTATAAAATCCAACCAGGGCCAAGAGCTTAAATATAGCTTTAAGCTCTGCTAGTAGCTGTGCAGCTGCAGCTTTGTGACTATAATTTCTGACTTTGTGACTGATTGCAATGTACATGCTAAAAAATAACTGCACAGATATAATTTTAGAGCACTATCGTTTCCTTAATGGTAATCTTGCAAGGAGCCAATGACACAGCAATGTGACAAAGCAAGTAAACTTGACAGAATTATTTATATATTGTGTTACTGTTGAAGGAATTAATAAGCATTTAATATTGTAATGCATTAATATACCTTTCATTGTTATTGCAGACTGGACACACACACACACACACACACAGTGCACATTCTTGCTCTGTCTCTGCTCCCCCAACTTCTCTGTCTGGGTCAAGGGTTGCATCTCACGACCATATTAGGATGTCCTGGAAGGTAGAGCCTGGTACCAAGAGGTGCCAGAAAAAATCCACCTTCTTATGAATATTCATATTCTTTGTCCTGTGTGTGAGAGGCCCCCAGATGAGGACCAGATGTCTGATGGGAACTTGAGGGACAAGACATGCGTTTCTAATCTGTTAGTTTTGTAAATCGTAGGGAATAAACACTTTTATTTTAAATCATAATCTTGTCTTGTTATTCTCAGTAATTAGAACCAACACTGTAAAGTATAGTGTATATGTATGTTGTTTTACTGTAGAGTATAGTGTATATTGTTTTACTCTAGTGTAAACAGTATCAGTAAAATGAAAGAAAACTGTTATTTAGTCACAGACTCAATAATCATGAATAATTGTTCAATTGTGATGTTTTTTCTCACAATAATCATAACATTAAAATGTTATGTTGTGACATCCTTAGATGGAACATTCTTGGACAAATGAGGGATTACACCGGCCCACCTTTCTTTTATGGCCAAATTTGCTTTCATCAATTAGAACCATCTCTCTTCTTCTGTCAACAATCTGTTTGAATCTTCTTCTCATTCTCTTCATTGCAGATTTACAAACTCCTCGCAGTGCATGTGCAAGTTTGCTCAGGGTTGCGGAGCTCCCAGTGATTCCCTCCTGCAGCAAGTCCACTTGTCGTAGGCGAAGGCCTTGGGCAAATCTGTAATAATTCAAAACAAACAAGAGAGAACAAACAATCATTAACTAAAACATTTGAATGAAATGTTCATGCTCATGTTTTACTCATGTATATATATACCTGTATATCAAATGCATCCAAATTTATATATTAACATGAGAATTTTCAAAGATGGAGCCACTTCTGATGGACTTTCCCTCTGTGACATGTGTCTGCATATCCTGATGGGTATAAGCAGGGGTTATTTCAAGAGCTATTTGACAAGATAAAAAGGCCACTTAATGAAATACATATAGGAGCATATATTTAAGATACATTTTCTTTTACTGTAGGAAAAAGGTAATTAACCACACATGTTTGTAGTCTCTAAAATTCTCTATAACACCTGATTCTGAAGTAACCGGCTGTGGCTCATACGACACCCGCACTTTCTCACTTTCTCTTGTTTTCAAGGCCGTGTGGCTAATCATTAGGCTGTGTATTCAATAAATGATAATAGCGTTTTTAGATGTATAGCTGCGTCTAAAGCAACCCGTTTTACTCCGGTGTAGGTCTTTCTATAGTTATAACCTCTTGCTTTGATTGAAAATCCAGATTTGTTTCCAACGTTTTAACTTGGAAATGTAATCGTCCAGATTCTACATACACAATAATAAGGAAGAAGATAGTGAAACCTGTCCACACACGGCCTGGCTCAGAAGCGCCCTCTTCCATGAGGCGCATGTAATGAAGCCTCTCTGAGTGAACTTTTACTGTGGTTTTATAATTAATCTGTGAGCCTAAAACACGCTTCAGAAATACATTTCATACATTATCGAGAATATGGAAGCTCTGAGCACATCGTCAGGGTGTTTTATTTGTTATAAACAGAGGGAGAGAGAGCGACGCATCATTTGCATTGCACCAGCTCAGTAGGTGCAGCCTCCTCCCTGTATCTGAATGGCAAACATCTGAACATTTTGACATTCTTATTTGACAAAATATTGTTTGATATTGGATTCAAACGGAAAGTAGGTTTATAATACATACCAGATGACAAAATATTATTTTTATTTATATTTTATTTAGGTGAGGCCCTGCCTCCCCTGAATGCACATCCCTGATATTATTTTAGTGTTTATACAGTTACTAAGAAAGAAAATCCTGCCCACTGTCTAACTTGCAACTGAAAATGTATTTACAGGTAAGGAGGCAACGTTTCGGCAACTGGGCCTTTGACCAGATTTTCTTTCCTAGTAGTTTTAGCGTCATGTACGCCTTTTTCCCACGCACCTGCCACAGAATCTGATGTGCGGAGCACCGTCCTGATAGAGTTTATACAGTTAGAACACAAATCACACAATATCATATTACGAGTTAGAAATAAAATAAATTATCGTAGATCCCATGAGTACTCCTCACCATTTAGCATCCTTTTTTCCATAAGGTGGTATCAACTTCATAGCATGAGCGCACTCAGGACATTGAGATTTTCCAATCATTCCAAGTTTCATTAGCCACTTGTTGAAAAGAAGGACTTCTTTTGGGCAATTTCTAAAATAAATTCATCTTAAAAAATTATAGGAGAACATGATCCAAAACGACATCTCATAAACCTGTAAATAATGAGGTAAACAATAACTGCGTTTTCCTGAAGGTGTGCGGAAAGGATAACCAATCAATCACTAAGCAATGGTCCACCTAGTTAAGATTCCCAGCTAATCAATAAAGGACAGCTATCCTTCGCATGCCTGATTTAAACTTATTTCTTGCCATGCAACACGAAGATTAAGAAACCTGAGAAAGTTTTTAAAATAGTAAGTTACAATTGATTAACCAACTTGTGTTTAATACAGCGCAGTATCTGCGCAGAATGTAGTGTGTTATAAGGCGTAATTGTGTAAATGTGTCGACATGGAATAGCAAACTCAATTAAAGCCGCAAGCGGCATCCAACGGCCCTCGCGGGCCGCCGGCCTTCCGACTCTGCACTTTCGACGTGATAAAGATGGCGCCCTTATTGTGTTGGATTAAAAAAGAACTTGACAGACGGCGACACAATTGACATGGCCAATCCAGTGCAAATGAACACAAGTGTCGGTCAAATGTGCGGGTCCGCCGCACAGAGACCGTGACACTTGGAATAAAAATATGGATAACTTTTGATGCCCCGCTTGTGTAGATGATTTTCTCCAAATATGAGTTTGATCGGACAATCGCCCTAGGAGGAGTCACTTAGAATCAAAATAAGGATAAGTTTTGATGCCCCGCTTGTGTAGATGATATTCTCCAAATATGAGTTTGATCGGACAATCGCCCTAGGAGGAGTTTGTTAAAGTGTGAAGCGTAAAAATGTGGTGATTTGAGCGATTCTACAATTTTCCCATAAGGATAACATGGGATGTTTCTGTCATCGCTACGGTTACGCCGTACAAAATATGACTTTGGCCCTCATACTTTTATGATCAGGATGGCAAATTAGAATTTTGTTCAAAATATCATGTCATTTGGAAAAACTCTATTGTTTATAGGCCACTCTGAAGGCCAAATAGTCAGAATTCTGGGAAACGTTTGCGGCTCCGTCGCACAGAGACCGTAAAAGTTATCCTTAAAATTTGGATAACTTTAGATGCCCCACTTGTCTAGAGGACGTACACCGATTTTGAGGTCGGTGGGCAAAACGCACAAGGAGGACTTTGTTAAAGTGTAAGACATAAAAATGTGGATATTCGAGAGATTTAGCGGTTTTCCCATAGGGATAACATGGGAGGTTTATGTCATCGCTACGACTACGCCGTAAAAATTAAGGCATTTGTCTGATTGGCTTTTTTGATTGCGACGCCAAAATAGAATTTTGGGTAAAGTTTAGAAAATTTTGGTAAAACAAATTTTTGACCTTCAATGTTAATTTAAAGGTCACTCTGTAGGGGGCGCTATCGCGCCCATTTCAATTTTGTCATCATAAACTGGTCCAAACTAGAAAGTTGAACAACTGATTCAAATTTGGTCCTAATCGGACTTGTTTTGATCAAATGGGAACAATTTTTAGATCTGCAATATCCCAAAATAAGTTGTCCAACTTTGCGGCTGCGCCGCACACAGACCGTAAGAGGTATCTCAAAAAATTGGACAACTTTAGATGCCCCACTTGTCCAGAGGATGTCCGCCGATTTTGAAGTCGGTGGGCAAAACGCCCTAGGAGGAGTTCGTCAAAGTTTGACGTGAACAAAATGGCTAACACAGCGTGTTTTCATTTTCAAAGGAAGATGGCGGGCATAGGGTAATTCTGGGGGCGTGGCCACAATAATATTTGTTTTTTGTCCTCACAAGAGGAATGCGTGTTCCGAATTTCGTAGCTCTACGACAAAGTTGACCTCGGGGCGTCTCCCATAGGCGCAATGTATTTTGACTTTTGTCGGTGGCGTTGTCACGCCATTTTTTAACGAAAAAAAAAATGGCCCAGAAAAAACAAAATTTTTCGCCGATTTTGAATTTTGGGTAAAGTTTGGTGAGTTTTTGAGCATGTTCAGGGGGTAAAATTAGAGCTCAAAAAGCAGAAGAACAAGAAAAATAATAAAAATAATAATATTTTTAGCAAAAACAATATAGCCGTTTCCACTATAACAACAAATTATACATCGTTTGAAAGCTCTAAGCCTTCCCGATGCCGCCATGGGGTGGAATCATCATTACGAGCGCTTACGCGCTCGTCACTCCCTATTCCGTCGGGATGCCCCGCCCACTCCCCATAGACTTCCATTGATTTGAGCAGATACAAGCATGGCCCATGCCTGCGGCATAGATTCTCGCGTACGGGACGATGCCAGGAGGGTTTTTGGAGGAATGCAGCGCTTCGCGCTGCTGTTGTCAACAATTAGTGAATGGGCTACGCCTATTCACTAATTGTTGACTATTTCTGTCATAGCAGGAGTAAGTATGCATGATCCATGCCTTCGGCATGGGCTAGTTCACTGTACTTGCCAGGAGCGACGGGGTAGACAGTTGCAACGCTGCCTTCGGCAGCGTTGCGGGAGCAATAGGCCCTCCGCCCTGCTGGGGCTCGGGCCTAATTATTGAGTGACGTCATCACACAGACACTATATGTTCTTGTATTGTGAGTGATGTCACAAAGGTTTTATTATTATTATTATTATCCATCCATCCATCTTCTGCCGCTTTATCCGGGGCCGAGTCGCGGGGGCAGCAGTCTGAGCAGGGCCTCCAGGACTTCCTTCTCCCCAGACACTTCCTCTAACTCCTCCGGGGGGATCCCGAGGCGTTCCCAGGCCAGCCGAGAGACATAGTCTCTCCAGCGTGTCCTGGGTCTTCCCCGGGGCCTCTTCCCGGTGGGACATGCCTGAAACACCTCCCGAGGGAGGCGCCCAGGAGGCATCCGGAACAGATGCCCGAGCCACCTCAGCTGGCTCCTCTCGACGTGGAGGAGCAGCGGCTTACTCCGAGCTCCCCCCGTGTGGCCGAGCTCCTCACCTTATCTCTAAGGGAGCGCCCAGCCTCACGGCGGAGGAAACTCATTTCGACCGCTTGTATCCGCAATCTTGTTCTTTCGGTCTCTACCCAAAGCTCATGACCATAGGTGAGGGTAGGAACGTAGACCGACCGGTGAATAGAGAGCTTTGCCTTTCGGCTCAGCTCCCTCTTTACCACAATGGTCCGATGCAGCGACTGCATCACTGCAGCCGCTGCACCGATCCGCCTGTCGATCTCACGCTCCATCCTTCCCTCACTCGTGAACAAGACCCCAAGATAGTTGAACTCCTCCACTTGGGGCAAGGACACCCCACCCACCTGGAGAGGGCAAGCCACCTTTTTCTGGTCGAGAACCATGGCCTCGGATTTGAAGGTGCTGATTCTCATCCCAGCCGCTTCACACTCGGCTGCAAACCGTCCCAGTGCATGTTGCAGGTCCGGGTTTGATGGAGCCATCAGGACAACATTGTCTGCAAACAGCAGAGATGAGATCCTGTGGTCCCCAAACCGGACACCCTCCGACCCCTGACTGCGCCTAGAAATTCTGTCCATAAAAATTATGAACAGAACCGGTGACAAAGGGCAGCCCTGGCGGAGTCCAACATGCACTGGGAACAGGTCTGACTTACTGCCGGCAATGCGAACACAGCTCCTGCTCCGGTCATACAGGAACCGGACAGCCCTGAGCAAAGGGCCCCGGACCCCGTACTCCTGGAGCACCCCCCAAAGGACACCCCGAGGGACACGGTCGAAAGCCTTCTCCAGATCCACAAAGCACATGTGGACTGGTTGGGCAAACTCCCATGAGCCCTCGAGCACCCGATGGAGGGTATAGAGCTGGTCCAGTGTTCCACGACCGGGACGAAAACCACTCTGCTCCTCCTGAATCCGAGGTTCGACTATCGGTCGGATTCTCCTCTCCAGTACCTTGGAATAGACCTTACCCGGGAGGCTGAGGAGTGTGATCCCTCTGTAGTTGGAACACACCCTCCGGTCCCCCTTCTTGAACAGAGGGACCACCACCCCGGTCTGCCAGTCCAGAGGCACGGTCCCCGAACGCCACGCGATGTTGCAGAGACGTGTCAACCAAGACAGTCCTACAACATCCAGATACTTTAGGTACTCAGGGCGGATCTCATCCACCCCCGGAGCCCTGCCACCGAGGAGTTTGCGAACAACCTCAGTGACTTCAGCTTGGGTGATGGATGAGCCAGCCTCCGAGTCCCCGGTCTCTACTTCCTCTTCGGAAGACGTGACTGAGGGATTAAGGAGATCCTCAAAGTATTCCTTCCACCGTCCGACGACATCCCCAGTCGAGGTCAGCAGGCCTCCACCCGCACCGTAAACGGTGTTGGTGAGACACTGCTTCCCCCTCCTGAGGCGCCGGACGGTTTGCCAGAATTTCTTTGGTGCCGACCGATAGTCCTCCTCCATGGCCTCCCCGAACTCCTCCCAGGCCCGGGTTTTTGCCTCTGCGACAGCATGAGCCGCGGCTCGCTTGGCCTGCCGATACCCGTCGATGACCTCCGGAGACCTACAAGCCAGAGTGGCCTGATAGGCCTCCTTCTTCAGTCTGACGGCATCCCTTACTTCCGGTGTCCACCACCGGGTTCGGGGGTTGCCGCCACGACAGGCACCGGAGACCTTGCGACCACAACTCTGAGCAGCCGCATCAACAATGGAGGCGGAGAACATGGTCCACTCGGACTCAATGTCCCCAACCTCCCCCGGGACATGGGAGAAGCTCTCCCGGAGGTGCGAGTTGAATACCCTACTGACAGAGGGCTCCACTAGACGTTCCCAACAGACCCTCACTATGCGCTTGGGTCTGCCAAGTCTGTCCGGCTTCCTCCTCCGCCAGCGGATCCAACTCACCACCAGGTGGTGATCGGTTGACAACTCTGCCCCTCTCTTCACCCGAGTGTCCAAGACACGCGGCCGGAGGTCAGATGACACGACAACAAAGTCGATCATTGACCTCCGGCCTAGGGTGTCCTGGTGCCATGTGCACTGATGGACACCCTTGTGCTTGAACATGGTGTTCGTTATGGACAATCCGTGGCTAGCACAGAAGTCCAATAACTGAACACCGCTCGGGTTCAGATCGGGGAAGACCCGGCCACCAGGCGCTCGCCATGGAGCACCCATCCCAGGCCTGGCTCCAGGATGGGGCAACGGTGACGCCGATCCGGGCGACGTAAACTGCCTTGTTCTTGTAGTCATCATAAGAGGCTTCTGAACCGAGAAGCCTCTTATTATTATTATATTTTTTCAAAAGTATTAGTACTTTTTCCCCATTTAAATGAATTTGGGCATCATGAGTGTCTGCGGAATTCTTTAGACTTTATTCTTTAGGCTTTATTCTTTAGAATTTTGTGACGGAGCCAGTCGAGTGAGAGAGAGAGTGAGAGAGAGCAAGAGAGAGAGAGAGGGGGAGAGGGAGGGAGAGAGGGAGGAATGGAAAATATAATAATAATACAAATTTGTGTCAACACTCACAATACAAGAACATAGTGTCTGCGTGACGTCATCACGCACAGACACTATATGTTCTTGTATTGTGGAGAGGGAGGGAGAGGGAGCGAGAGAGGGAGCGAGAGAGGGAGAGGGGGAGAGAGGTAGACTTTATTCTTTAGGCTTTATTCTTTAATTCTTTAGAATTTTGTGACGGAGCCAGTCGAGCGAGAGAGAGAGAGGGGGGGGAGCGGGGAGAGAGAGAGAGAGGGAGGGAGAGATGGGGGGAGAGGGAGAGACGCAGACACTCCAGCAATGGCTTCAGCCATTGCAGATTTTCTAGTCTCTATGTTACCTTTAGCACTGAATTAATTCCAACCGATTACTACGAACAACATTGGGGGGGGGATTAATATGACAGTTGCTTTTTATTATGTTTTTACAGCCAAAAGCAAAAAAGAAGAGAACAGAACATGTTCCCATGGAGGAGCCCTTAGAAAAGACTAAAAGTGACCAAGAAGGTAGTATTCTATTTGTGTAATTCCAAATAAAATGTGTCAAATAAAACATATTAAATTATTTAAAAACTAAAAAGTTTATTACATTTCAAAAGATCAAGAAAGCGTGTTTCAGAGCGGCAGCAGCCATGGCAGCAGTCTGGGATCAGGTAAGTTTTAAGTGCAAGCTAAAGTTGCATGGTCACACTGTAGAATAAAACTACAGAAAGAAGACTATTTAGGAAAAACTAATCTTGTGGTTACCTACATTGTGTATGTTATGAAAATGATTTAATCTTTTCAAATATATTTTTTATGTTTAGTCTCTGTCTTCAAAATAGAATTGATGGAAGCCAAAATTGAGTTCTTAGAAGCCAAAATTGATTGGCAAAACAAAACAATTCATTTTATGGTATTTCTGCGGAATCAGATTGAAGGGGGAAAGAAACAAATACCTGGTAAGTGATTTAGTATTATAGAACACAATTTAATTACTTAAGTTGTATGAAAAGGTTTAAACCATCTCTAATGTCTACAGCTGAGCCAAAGATGACTTTTGAAGAAGATGACAGCATCAGTACTGGTGTTTCCTCTCCAAATATAAGTGACTCATAAGTGAAACAAAAGACAAAAAAACATCGCACATCGTCTCCAGATTCTGAAAACATGGCTGGACTGGGGCGGAGCCACATGAGAGGTAAGGACAATAAAGCAATTTCTCTCACTACAAATCAGGATAGTTACAGTAAGAAAACATTTGAACTGTATTCAAGGACATCACAAAATGTATAAATAATAATAATAATAAGGCTGAGCAAAATAATATGTCTGTTTGCCGTAACCCGACCGACCCGGTGTGAAACTAGCCGTCTGAAAAAAAAAAATATCAGCATTTTGTTGAAAAAACGTCAAAATCTTCAATTATTTCGCAGAGTCACCGACTGGTAGTGATGGGTCATTTGAAGCCGAGGCTTCGAGGCTTGTACCGAGTAAAAGGGGGCGTGTCAAATGAAGCCCTGCTTCGAGGCTTGTGTCAGTTTGCTCAAAAGCACGTGACCGACAAAAGCGAGGCTTCACTTTTGTTTCTGGTCACGTGTCACTTTAAAATAGAAGCGCGCAATATCTCGCGGTGCGTCGTGGGTGTCGTAGGTCAGTCAGTGTCAGATAGTGGTTGAGTTAGAATGACAGTTCAGTTTAGTGTAGCATGTGTGTCACAAGTTTACAAGTGGATAAATACAGGTAACAATGTGTTGTTATTGGGCTAGATCAGAAGTGCTAGATGCGGCTCTCGGAACAAAGTGAGTAGGAGACAATAATTACGTGTGCAGGTACCATATATTGAATTGACATATAAACATAATAATATACAAGAATGGCCATTCATTACTATTTACAAGATAGGGATAGAAGAAGATATGTACATTATAAAGTTCAATCTCAAAAATCATCCACGTAGGACAGTTCACAAAGTGTCCTCAGCGTGTGTCACGCTGAATTGTAAAGTGCAGTGTAGTTTCAAATTGTTCATTAAGCAACAGTACAATGTTCTTTGGAAAGTTCTAAAAGTGTGGCTACAGGAGCCTCCTACCGGCCCGACCAGAGCAGGTGGAGTCCTTGTGGAGTCCGGGCTTGTGAAGCTTTAGGCAGTCTGGATCAGTTTGGATCAGTTTGGATCAGTCTGGATCAGTCTGGATCAGTCTGACTCTTTCCTAGCTCGCCATCCAATCTGGCCTGTGCAATAACAGGACCAAATAGATAATCATGTGCACATCATAAATAAATAAACTAGTTTCAATCATCAATATCGGTGTTAAATATTGTAAATTATTAAAGTGAACCATTTACAATATAATAAACATTAGATTAGTAAAATAGCTCATCAAGTTCAGTCATGTACTTAAACAGTGTATTGAATAAATATCAATCAAAAGTAAAGTGCATAAGGTGCTTCAAATGGAACAACAATCATTAAGTTGGACTTTAAAGTGCTTCCAGATACATTTACAAACAATCAATAAATTATCAATAAATAGTGTTCATATTTAAGTAACAATGAGAGTAATTTCATTTCGTTTGACAATATAATATTTGAGGAAATGGGCAATAAAGATGATGCTAACTAGCCCATTCAAACCAATGGGCGCGGCTAAGCTAAGCAGCACACTCACCAGTTTCGACGTTAATATAAGATCTAAATAAGATGATCTGGGTCCAGTAGTCGACTCCTAAGATGCGGGACAGTAAATGCATTAAGTAGATTAAACCAACATAATGAAATTCGGAAGATCTGTGGCCATTTATCGTACCTGTAGCGCAACCCGAATTCCCCGACCGGCATTTCCCGAGCCGCAACTCAATTCCTGTTTATATGCCGACGATTGGCGGCGCAGCGCCACGTGACCGGCTGACGCACGGCGCAACAGCGTGATGACGTAATGAGCCGAAAGAGAGAGTGCGAAGAGCGCGCAAACGGGAGATCCGCGTTTCTCACCTGGGTTACACCAGTATTTCAGGTTTATATTTTAGAAGCACAGGAAGCTGCTGATTATATCTAATAGCACAAGCACCTTGCAAGTATCTGTACAGTAATAACATCCCAAATGCATCTTTACATTACAAATGCTCACTAAATGATTCAAAAAGGAAATACTTGGCCTTAATAATTTTATATCTGAAAGGCACATTATAGAAGAAATGTTTATTAAGGTGAATGAGTACCAAAGCGTTGATGACTCACGCTCTCCAATTATGTCAATGTGTGATGATCCCCTCACATTAGAGGGTGATCCTAGTGTCAAGTTCTGATACAGACTTTAAACTAAAGCTCCATCAGGATTATCTGAAGCAGCACCTGGATGAGGGGCCAAGCACAAATGAACTGCCTCATACTCCGTGGCAATGCCTGGGTCTGAGAAAGCCCAGATAGTTGAAATAGATAAATACTAATATAAACCTGGAGTTTTAAAGGTCCCATAACATGCAAAATCGACTTTTCAGAGCTTTTAACCTTCTAACATTGCTATTTGTGCTTCATATATGTACCCAGAGTGTTTTTTTGATTGATTCCCGCAGTTTTTAGCTATATTACAGACTATCTCCATTCCGCGAATCTCCAAGACGGGCGGTGGGTGCAAGACCGCGTCATAACCCCAGGCACGCGTCACCATCCCCCCTTATACACTTAGGATAGACTACGAAACGTGAAAAAAAGCATGTTATGGCACCTTTAAGAAGTCTGTGTGGCTGACTAGAGTTGCATCCGCCCTGGGACCAAGGGAATTTAAGATCGAAACCTGATCAAGCCTTATTGTTGAACCAAATGACACAATCTGTTGTTATGGAATAAATATGCATCATTGGGTAGATAATTTTTTTTTTTGTGTATTGGTGTTATTTTCTCAATAAAAAATAAAATGTGTGATAAAATGTGAATATATGATTATATTTCTGTGATGTATTTTATCTGCATAATAGTGATATTTTATCTGCATCATTAGTCTAAGAGAAGAACGGGTGTGTGACAAACTGCATTTGTGAAGGGGTCGTAAAGATGGGCCAAAGAATGTTGCCCCAGGAAGGGGGGGTGACAGCCCAGAGGAGTTTGGGTAATGTTTACCCAAGGCTTGATCTCTACGGAAAAATACCAGCTGTAAAACAAGTGCCTTGATGTGAAGCTGACCAATGAGAAATGTGACCCGCCTATTCCAGAATATCTAATAAAACCAACCAGCATGGGGAAAAACGGGGTGAGACGCAGGAGGATCACGCAGGCTGCTTACAACAGCTTGCGTGATCAGTCCCCGCGTTTTCTCCCAAGCTTGCCACACAAATGTCTGATATTTCTGTGTCGTTTCATATTCTAAGTTGAATTGTGTTCTCTATGTGTTAAGGAATAGCATCTGGTGTATGTCTAATTCCAGGACAGTTTGTGACGCTGTACTATCTCACATGCATTACATTTTTTTGACCACAAGATGGCGTAGTGGAGCAAATGAAACACCTTGCGAGGCATCGACTCATGTATCGATACAATTGGCTAAAGCCTCAAATGGTTCATGGGGCTTCATTTGGCCATCACTACTAGGCCATACGCCAGACTCTGTAGAGTGAATCACCACCATTTCTCCACTATAAAAAACGTTATGAACTAATAAATCTAACCTCGAGTTTCCACACGGGAAATTCCTGCAGTTTTCGCGTACTTTCTAATCGAAGGTGGAACTATTTTTCGTCTGTCGCGGACGAGTAAAGAGGCGCGGAGCAAGTCTGAACCAATCAGAACAGCGCTTCTTGGATATAAACTCAGTGATCCGGTCTGTTTATCAACAAACATCCTCGAAAGCGGCGCCGTGGATCTTCAGAAAAACCTGCCTGTTGTATGCATATTTTTGAAAATTGCACCGAACAGACATGCGTTATGACTAAGGTCAGATGGGACACGTTTCGGATGATTGTGAAAGAGTGTTTATCGCTCGACGGGAGAGAAGCGCGCGCTGTACAACCCGTGCTGAAGTGTTTGGATCTGCAATACACCGAGCTCGAAACTTCCACTCCTCGTGTTACAAACGGTTTACAGACAAACGCCAACTGTACTAAAGAACACCAGAAAAAAGTCACTCGAAAATCTTGAAGGTAAGCAACTTTGATCATTTTTGTAGGAATAATTGTTTTTGGAGAACTGTTGTAGTCCTGGTTTTTAATCCTTGTGTAGTCCTGGTTTAGTCCTGGTTAAGTCCTGGTTTAGTCCTTGTGTAGTCCTGGTTTAGTCCTCGTGTAGTCCTGGTTTAGTCCTTGTGTAGTCCTGGTTTAGTCCTGGTTTAGTCCTTGTGTAGTCCTGGTTTGGACCAGGTTCAGACCAGGTTTAGACCAGGTTTAGACCAGGTGTAGTCCTGGTTTATAAAAAAATATAATCTGGCTCTTTGCCTTTTTCAATTTACAATTAAATACTATTTCTATTCGATTTAGTTTTAACACACAAAGTCACACTCTGACACAACCCCTCCTTGCCTGGAAATTTACATGTCCAAGGCAGGGCCCGTTTGGTTTCACACTAGGACAAAGACAGCACGACTTGTGAATTGAATTAATGCAAAGGTTATCCACTGTCTCCTTCCTGGAACCCCTGCTCCTTTTGTACCTCAGCCGGTGGCCTGGTGTGGTCCGGGTTCAGAACGGTTTCAGGCCTTTTTTATCATGTTCCTATGCTCAGTAGTTGTATGCCGATGCTCATTTGTCTTGTTTCCCTAGCATCCACTGAAATTGGAGATGTATCATCCCCGAAAAGACTCCGGTCAAAGACAGAGATTATCGCACCCGACACCAGGCTGCTCTCCTCCCACAAGTGTGCTTGATATGCAAGAAGAAAGACCTCTACATTACAGTTAACCAAAAAAGAGTGAAGGATAAATTGGCAAAGGCTGAAACGGAATCATGTGGTATGTATAGGCTTAAATTATAGTTCACAATCCCCCAAAATACCACATACATATAGAACAGCCTTTGGTAGATAATAATTCAATTTAACTCTTTCTGTATAATAAAAATGCACTTTATATATCTATCATTTGTCTCGCTAATTGTTTGTGGTTGTGATTTTCCTCCAGGACGACTACGAGAGGCACATCCGGGATAAGGACTGTGTGGCAATAGAGGCAAGATACCATCACAGCTGCTCTAACAAGTACACACAGTTCCTGTTCACCAAAAAAAACAACCCAAGATGAGAGCGCAAGGTAAATTAAGATATGATATTAATAGAAAATATATCTCTTGTTAGGCCTAGAAATGGTTGAAACAGAATAAAGTTAATCTAGAAATGATTTTCATTTACCATATAGTTTGTAATGAAAAATTTATCTTTTTCCAGTGAAACCAGACATCCCTTTGCACATACGTACAAGCTCTTTTGTGATAGTGTGATCACAAAAAATATTCTGGAAGAGCAAGAAGTCTGACAAAGCTATTGAGGATATTCAAAAAAATGGTTGCAACACACGAAGCTTTGGATGCATCATCATACAGGTATGTATTTATGACTACCTCATTTCAAACACAATATTTGTATCAACTGATAATCTGTATTCACTAACGTAACAATTTTCAAGATGTTTAATTAATTATTTATTTTCCACGAGCTATCAATTGAAGAGGAGACTACAAGCTGACTTCCCTCAGATATCATTTCATCCACCAAGTCAACAAAATGCGAGCGACTTTGTGTATGTCGAAACTCTTCAGGCTGGTGATTTATTTGAGCAGCTTCATTCTGACAGTGAGATGTTGTCATCTTCAGAGACTGATGTTGGTAGTATTAGTAGTCCTGAATATGCAACAATTGGACAATCCAGTAAAGACAATTATGAGTTAAACACTAAAGCAGCACATACTACGAGCAAACTACCAAGCTGCAATTCATCGTAGGGCTCTACATCAACACATATCTGCATCGTCAGCATCACTAAATGGTTGGAACATAAAGGACAATGAACTGTCCATAAATTGGATGTCTGGCAGTCCAGCCCCAAGAGATGTTCTGAAAGTCATGCATAAACTGCCAGTGTCGCACAAACAAATGCGAGTCAAATCGGTGTTCTTGAAGGTCTTCTCAACTTCTCTGCACTGACCTTTGTCAATGTAATAACTGTTCTAACGAACCTCAAGATAATGATGCAGATGTCATGTCAGAAGATAGTGAAACAGATTAATGTAAATACAGTATTGCTCTAAAATGAATGTTGCCCTCAGACCTGTGTGTAATCGTATCAAGTGCAATGTCATTATATTTCATTATTAAAAGTTTTATATCTTTAATTCATCATTAGTTTTTTATTTGTATTGTTGGTGTTGGTATTGTTAATGGATTTGTGAAAAGTTATTCAGGTTTGATGAAAATTGTCAAAATCGAAAATCGTTTCTAAATGGCAAATTTTTCACTTTTTACACTTCCTGGTGTAAGCTTAATATTAATCCGATCAGTCTGAGGTTTTATATATCAAAACTTCAGTTGCCCCTTGATGTGTAAATAAAAATGGTATCTCTATCTTGCCTGCATCTGGAGTTTTAATGCCAGTAAAAATGCCACATGCGCCAATTTTTGCTAATTTTCGCTATTTATCGAACTTCAACGGGCTATTTCTCAAAAACGGCAGGGATTTGGTTTGTGGAACTTTTTTTCATGTTACCTCAAGTATTTAGCTTTAAGAAAACACCAAAAAGAAAGTATCCCCCATAATGTTGCTACGGAATCCACTTTCCAGCCACTTTTCTGTCTTCGGCAAATGGCCTATACCGACCGGTCTGTCCTAAACCGCTGTGTCGAATATTTTTATCACGTTGTTAACCCTGTTTTTCAACCCAAAGAACTGATGCCGCACTGCGCAACGTATGTGTGTTTTCTTATACAGTCCTTCACATGCGTCTGTAACGAAACAGACCGCGCATGAAGTTGATATAATGATTGATACAAGTAAGTTTCCCTCCATAGAACATGTGTTTCTCTATCAGGGTGTGAAATTTAACTTACGTGATGCATTCTGGGATTGAAACACCCCCAGCAGCATCATCACAACAAACATGGCGGCGCCCGTGTCCCCCGCATGTTCCCCCCGCTCGCCTTCGCTACCAAAATAAAGGATAGCGGCGTACAAAAGGTCGATTGAAATATCTTAAAATCGTAAGATTTAGTCTCCCGATTGGGTTGATAGAGACGTTTTCCGTCATTGAATGTTGAAGCCTGACCTCAGGACTGTTGAAACCTGACCCCTGGCGGTCACTCCAACTCAAAAAATGGCAAAATTTTGATCTTTTTTTTTGCCTTCAAAGTAAAAAAAATAAGAATTTGCCTACTGTCCGACCCACTTGAAAAATGTTGACTCGGGTTACAGCAAACAGACAATTTATTTGGGGTAGCCTAATAATAAATCTTTTATTTATATAGCGCTTTTCAGGGACCCAAAGACGCTTTGACATATACAAAGGGGGGGGGGGGGGTATTTACAGACAGAAATGCAGTGCTTTAGTAAGTTTTTACATCCCTTTGAATATATATCTCTTAATTTTTATTTAGTTTTACAATAATACTATTTCACAGTGAAGGAGTATTCACACACATATTTCAAAGCTAGTCTGTGTAATCCCTCATTTGTCCAGGAGTGTTCCATTATAGAAAAAGCTTCAGTTGTAGTCATTTGGACACTGTTTTAGTAAAACCAGAAGTTTAAACTCTCATTCAAGAGTCATTTTAAATATGTGGATCTAGTCTGAGAACTCTGATAAGTCCTGCCCACCGGGCCCACCTCCTGATAATAGCCTGTCTTGTTTTTTTATTTACACTGTGTGTTTCACCTGAAAGTAATATTTATTTTGTAACCCTAACAGCCCTGTAATGGGCCATGAGAGTTTAAACTTCTTGTTATTCTAAAAACAATATCCAGATGACTACAACTGAGGCTTTTTCTACATAATGTAATGCTGTTATCTGCAGACTATTAATTCATAGAAGTAATCTGTGTAAAATTGAGATTAACAATTAAAATAATTCCATTTAGACTCAGACTAGTGTTAAACAGTTTAAGTAGATGCTGTAAAAATCCTAATGAAGCTAAATTGTAAACATTTTTAAGTTGAATTTGGTTTGCAGTCAAACACAAATATCTTGCAAGTTTTAATGTATGTGTTTCTTTTTTATCCCAGTGAAAGGGCCGGATGAGGTAATCCAAAGATACCAGAGGGTCCTGAAGATTTTCAAGAGGGTACCATGACTGAGGCTTTTAGACGTTGATCGGGGCACCATCAAAATGACTGCACCCATTGCAGAGCTTAACCTCAGTTACTTGCTCAAACGAGTATCTAGTTTCAATGCTATGTTTGGTATTGATTTGTATTTTGATATTTTACCACACTAACTCACTGTAAATTGTACATTGCTTAAATCTGTTCAAATACAGTTTAAAGGTTATGTGTGACATGTTGATGCTTTTTTTAAGCTTTTATTAAAATGTCAACTAATTCAATTAGTAGTTTTCCATTTTTCTATTTGATTATTGCAAAGACATATTTTGTATTTGTTTATTTTAGAATAAATTCCAAAAAGAGTTGATGGAGAGTAGAATAAACTTAAAATGTAAATGTAATTTAAATGTAATAATTAATATTTCTTGTTGTACAACTGTCTATTTAAATTCTGGTATCAACTGTATTAATATGCATGCAACAATACATTAATTGAAGAAGTGACCACTTTAGAACAGGGACCACTTTTATATTGGTTTGTGTTAAACTAGTTTATTTTAGTTATGATCAAAACATCACTTTAGAATGGGGAACATATTCAGGGTTTAAAGACTTAATTAATGGTTAGTTGGACACTTCACACCTACTAGGCTGTGTTTGTAACATACAAATAAGCTATAGTTATTAACCGTTAATAGGTAAAAACCACAGTTCTTATGCTACTTGCTCTTAACAACACCCATATAAACAAATGCAAATTAAGATCATAGTTATCTTCTAACAATCTCTTAACATCATATTAAGTCGAAGTTATCAGGAGTTTATTAATAGAAAAATTAGCAGCAGAATAAGGTTATGCAGAATAAGACATTAATAAGGGCAGATTAAGTACTAATAAGATACTAATTTACCACTTACTAGTATGTTAATTAGCATCTAGTTAGACGTTAATATGTGTACCCTAAAATAAAGTGTTACCAAAGATACAATTTGAACCAACAAATACAAATTCTATTTAAACGTTAAATCTTGTTCTTCCTTTGGGGTGGAATCTACCTGTTATTTAAATCATTTATCTTTATACGACCAAACTCCTCATTTAATCTAGATTTAGATAACCCTAACCATTGAGTATTATAGCCGTTACTAGCAGTATACCACTGTGGGGTTGCACTGGCATCTAGTCTTTCCACCCAGATCCACAAGGAGGCGGTCCCTGCTCCGGCTGAACCTCTGCCCGGAAGCAAATATTTTTTTCGTACTTAACTCAAGCCCCCAGCAGCCAAGATGGCCGCCCATTCAAGTCAATGAGAGCTGCTCAGTGGCGCATGTCGCCAGTTAGCTTTTAGCTCTTCGGACACTGCAGCCCAGAAGTGACGTAGGTCTGCGTCCGGTTTGCGTACCATGTGATCGTACTGACCAATAAGAGAGAGTTACTAGAGCAGCGCAGAGCACAGTGTGAGATAAAGCGAAATATTAAACAACTGGTTTTAAGAAACTTTTTCACTGACAATGGAAATAATTCTGGTCCTTATTAAGTACATGGAATGTTTGATCTAACATTGATTTCATAAATTACGGATTTTTAATCATATCATTCTACAACATGTAAAATGTATTCAGATGACATGTTTATCTACATGCAAAACATGCTAAAGTCATGATTAAGTCCGTATTTTGGTTTCTTGTCAGAACAACACTGATGGACATGAAACGTAACATCAATTAGTTTATACTTGGCAAAACATTCCATTTCCATAGCATTTATTACGTGATTCAGTTTTTCAGGCAGAAACATTTCAAGACATCGCTTCTGAGCAGTAGATCCACGGCCCTCAGATCCGTGGTGGTCATTAGTTCCATGATTTGTTCAGTTATTAAACTCATAGATTCATAGTTTTACGCCTGTAGCTTATTCGAGGCATTTGGGCTCATCCACGGCATCTCGGCCTGTTCCCATCACCTACACGCGCTCTGATTGGTCTAGACGGTCATGAGCTGGGCTAGAGCGGCGCACTAGAGCGTAGCCGAAGCTAACTGCTTAAAATGCGTTTTAAAGACAACTGAACAATCTTAAAATTGGAAAAAGTACAATGACCCATAAATAAGTAAGAATTGCCGCCATATCCGACTTTTTTGAAAGCTCTAGGTGCTCTTTCAGCCGAACACGAGCAGTTTTTAGTTACATTGCGCTCTAGGGAAAAAAAGCTTTCTGGACGCACGATGCAGTACCAATGGAGCGGCCACTGGGGGAGTCTGCGACATGCTGCTAGCCATACCCTATCCAGATATTATAATAGATCCATGACTTAACTTTGGAACAGTGCAGATTTCTCAGCCAATCAGAAGACGAGCAGCTTCTAGGTGGGCGTTGACCTAAAATCTGGTCTACTCCCATTGACGGCCCAGATCACATATGAGGCAATTTATTGTCTCGCGGGGGTTAATTTCAGCCTTGTTAAAAAGGCCCTATTGAAAGAGACTGTCATGCTGGCCCTTTAAGGGGCGGAGCCTAGACCATCGAAACCGAAAGGAGCAAGCTGCGTGAGGAGAGAGAGAGAGAGAGAGAGGAAAAGAGTTTGGAGACGGAGTTTGCCATCGCGGTTTATCAGAGTTTATAGTTGAATGTAGTAGTTTGTTTGCATCCCAAGTTCAGTATTGTGTGCGTGACAGAAGTAAGTAAAGTTGCAATGCATGTGTGTATTAAGTTTAGTGTTTTAGAGTTGTTTGCTGCTTAATTGATGCATGCCTCCATCACGTGTACATCTTAAAGTGACGCTAATGTTGGTGCACTGTTTATATGTGTAAATGTGCTACTGTTACAGCGTAATCCTTTTATAGTAGTAATAGCAGTGTTTGTGGATTTATATATTATATATATTAATATTGCATTGGTCTGTTTGTTTAGGACCACACACATACCACCTGTGCAATCAAACTGTAAAGAATAATTGAAGATATCAATAAACCACCCTCAAGTAAAGAGCGACTCTTCATTTGAGCTCTAACCGGGCTCACCACAGTGATTCGTCAGCCCACACCAGCACAATAATTTAAAACCCATCTTTTAAGCCTTGTTGGCCCAGTGGTTACAGACACGGTCTGGGACCCTTGAGATCCCAAGTTTGACTCTTGCTCCCACCTGTAATTTATAGTTTTATTCCCCCCCCCCCCCCCCTTCATCTCCTAACTACTACAAAAACTTAGGGTTAGAGGTTTAGGGTTTAGGGTTTATTTATTTTATGGTCAAACACTAGCTAGCATGTCCTTTGTCATTCTCTATTTAGTTCATTCACGCGTTAGTTCAGGTTCTGTGGCACTGCGATCTCCTGGGAGCGGCGAACACGGATCTATTCTGGGTGGGAGGAGACCAGATTTTAAGTCAACTCCCACCCAGGAGTGCCCGAACTTGAGTACGAAAAAAATATTCGCTGCCCGGAAAGGTTCTCCTGAAAGTGCTCCGGAGATCTTGGACTAAACCCTAGCTGGTCTGGTCCGTTCACCGTCAAAGCCAGGACCTCCCACGCAGTGAAACCGGGGAAAAAGGAGAATTGTAGTATCATCTATCTCAGATTACCCCTGCCACAAGAAACTCTCTAAAGCAGGGGTCCCCAATCTTTTTGCACCACGGACCGGAATTATGTAGTTTTTATTTTCATGGACCGGGGTGCCAGTTTATGTCGCGGTCAGGTTAACTTGCTCGGAAGTGGGCGGGGCTTAGGCTTCCATTCGATTCAGCTCGGAAAAGACGCGTTTGTACATTAATAAGTGTGCCATACCAAAAGATCCGAATTGGAGTAACATAACGTACAGTTACACGTGCTCTCACTGTTCTTCTGACTGGTGGAAGCTCATCAGATAAATGTGGCAAAAATAAGTGCATAAAAATTGCAACTCACCACACGCTGAATCAGTGGGGGCCATGCGAGTGTTTCTGTGCATGAGATGGTCCCATCAGGAGTGATGGAGACAATGACACCCGCAGTGTGTTTAAGTCCAGTTTGCTCTGTAGATTTGTCTTGTTGCCGTCACGGCACGAGAAGTAGCACTCAAACTCTTGTAAAAGTAAAAACAGGTGATCACGTAGCAGTTGCAGAATTCTGGCCCAGGAGACGAAAAATGCTCTCCAAAGACTTTTGTTTTTATCTCATTTTCGCTGGCTTTTGGGTCTACTTTCGGGCAGCGTGTTTGATGCGACGCATCCGCTATGACGTATCACGTATAATGCACGTATCAGAAATGTTTTCACGCAGGACAAGAGCAGAGATATAATATACTTGTACATTATATTTAATGGATTTCATTGGCAATTTCCTATAAGGCGTTTCATTATATATCCACAGACAAGCTTATTAGCGTGTCATGAGGAACAGGCCAAAGTTACGTTAGAGAAGATGCTGTCACTTATAGATTATTTCCAGTTTTTGTGCAACCCGGTAGCAAACGCCTTGCGGAGCGGTACCCGGTGGTTTGGGACCCCTGCTCCAAAGAACATTTCTTCTAAATAACCTTTTTACATTTTATTGTTTTCTTGTGCTTCTGCTAATAATTTCTGTGTTGTAGACCCCGTTTGAGCGCTGGTTTTAAAACTCAGTAGATCTCTGAGCCACCTGGCTGTGGTCTCCATGGTCCTGTTGGTAACACACACACTTACGTTGCTTTTTTTTTCAGGAGTACTAGATATTCCCCAGTCCAAGAGAGGGAGGTTGGTTTATGCAGTAATCGTTTTAATAGGATGTATAGTAGTAATAGCCATTCTTCTGTGGGAAGCATCTGAAAACATTGGACATCAAACAAATATAACCCAGACCGACAGTAGATTCTATGCAAAGTTAGACACAGTTCCACTATAACCAAATCAAATCAATTTATTTTTGTAAGGCCCAAAATCACAACAACAGTCGCCTCTGAGAGCCGAATCAACAATGTCTGTGGTGACGATGAAGTCAGACAATGTCTGTGGTGGCGAGGGACGATGTCCCAGGGTCCTCTGTCCTTAGACTCTCCTTCTCAGCCAGGAAAAACTACAAAAAAAACCTCTTTGGGAAAAAAGCGTAGAAACCTGGAGGAGTTCCAGTGAAGGAGAGATCCGACTCTCACAGACAGACAGACAAACACGAGGGAGACTGGAACTGGACCCACTCTTCAGGCAGATGAGGGATCGTCTGAGTCGAGCTGGACCCACTCTTCAGGCAGATGAGGGACCGTCGGAGGCGAGCTGGACCCACTCTTCAGGCAGATGAGGGACCATCCACACGGGGCAGGGACCACTTCACCAGGAGAGGGGCATCTGGGTCCACAGGTCCTCAGGAGTGAGAGAAAGAAAAAGAAGGCGGTGAACAGTTTGCAAGTGGAATTAAAAAATAAATATTGTTTGATAGATTAATTCGTCAGAAGAAGAGGATAGTGCTCAAGCTGTCATACTTCCCCCAGCATAGTTGCTCCTAGGGCAGCATAGCTAGAGCTGTGGGTTTATATTTCTGTTCCTAACTAGTCTGACCATAAGCGATTTCGAAGAGGAACGTTTTAAGCCTGGACTTAAATGAAGAGACTGTGTCAGCATATTTAACATGGGTCGGGAGCTGATTCCACAACACAGGCGCTTGGTAGCTAAACGCTCTACCTCCTACAGTACTTTTAGAGACTCTTGGGACCACCAGAAGGCCGGCATTCTGAGAGCGAAGAGCTCTGTTTGGATGATATGGTACTATAGCATCGTTGAGGTAGGATGGGGCCATGTCATTTATGGCTTTGTAGGTCAGGAGTAGAATTTTAAATTTGATTCTAAACTCGACGGGAGCCAGTGAAGAGACTTCAGCACTGGCGTAATGTGCTCTCTTTTTGTTCCTGTTAGTAATCTTGCTGCTGCATTTTGAACCAGTTGAAAGCTTTTTATGGAGCTTTTAGGACACGCTGCGAGCAGGGAGTTACAGTAGTCTAATCTAGTCGTTACAAACACAGATAGCAAAAGACGTTCATTCAACGTTGATTTATGGTCAGATTGGTTATTTTTAGTTGACGTTGAAAAGTCAACATTGATTCAATGTTGAATCACAGTTGAAATATCAATGGTTGAAAAAGGTTTTTAATTCAACATTGTTTTAACCTTGTGTTTTAGGGTTAAAATGCCAACATTGATTCAACGTTGTTTCAATGTACATAGACCTGATCATTCTGCAGGTGCAAAAAGAGCGGGAAATCTTAGTCTCATGAGCCTCTTGGCAGTGTCACGCTGTCTAACTCGGACACAGAAGAGCCACGTCTACAACACTTCTTTCCAGGAGAACAGCAGTGAGACAACTTATGGTGAGTCATCATGATATTTGTATTATTGAGAAGTGAATAGAAATCCCACACAATCTTTCGGCTAAAATATTTTGTAAACGCAAGTTTTTATTGTTAACTTTGATTGTCTTGTTAGCTGCAGTAGCTAACATTTGCAAGCATTTAGCTTAACAGCTAGAAAAATGTATTTGTACGATATCAGATAATTATAATCTGTTCTTGGGATAAAATATGGGTTGAATAGGCACAGAGTGGACCAATCTATGTGTGTTATGTGGACACGGGGAGTAAACTCGGGGTTGTGCGCCCGCACTCAGGGGCCGACCATGAGGCCGACCTGCCTCTCGGGGAGCGGTGTGGGGACAGGAGCCTCGAGATACGGCAGAGCTTCTGTCTGTCTATGCGTCTGGAGGAGAGAATAGCTCATAGAGCAGGTTACCAAATAAATGTTTTCCATTACTGTATTGTTTTCTGAAAGTACAAGTACACTATGCTGGTAGTAATGACAGGGATAGAACAGTCCAGTGATTTATTTTACCATTTATATTTTATTGCATTATGTTCTCTAGTTGATTTGGCATGTTTACTTTTAAAAATGTATGAATTGCCTAAAGTGAAGACCAAATATTGGAAATGTAATGATTCATTTGGCTTTAAAACAAACATTTTATTTTTCTCATCAATGTGATTACTTCTATGCTATTATCACTTAAATCCATTCATACACCAGTGCAAACAAACAACATGCAAGTTTCTAGGTGAAACTTTTGTGTGGCTTGTTTCTTGAGCTCTGCAGCTGTAAAACCAGTAGTGCTTTGTATTTTTTATTTCCTCATTACTCTGCCATACTTATGATGGTTCTGTTTATTTAGTGGGTAATTATGTTTTATTGTTTATAGATGTACATCAATTAAATACATTTTGTTACACCTGAAAATGTTTCAGAATAAGTATTGCATGTACATTACTAATTTAACTTTCTTCCACTTTCAGGCCGTGCTGCAACTGATTTGGATGACAAAGACCATTCACCACACTAAAGACAATCAAAGAATTACAGTACAGTTACCATCACAACCTCAGCTTCCACTTTATCGTTTCCTATTGGAGTAAAAGGCAGAAAACAGGGATGTGGCCACCCAAAAGTATACACTATTCAAAAGCCCTCAAAGACAACATGCAGCCTACCCAAGCATGGACCTCATGTGAAGACGTCTGGATTTAATTACTTGTGTTAAGCATTTATAGCACTGGAATTCATACTTTTTATTGGAATTATGTAAATCTACATTTTATGTACAAGTCACAATAATTCATTCTGTATGTTGCCTTTTTGGTATTTATTCCTCCTATACCTGCATGGCTTTACTCCAGTTACCCTATGTATACAATTTATATTCTATACTGCTCAGTTGATAAATTATGTTTGTTTTTCCCTTTACATTGAATCAGAAGAGGAATCAGAACCTCAAAGCAACAGAAAATGTGCAAAGCCTCTTGACATGACCTTTGCCCCTTGACATGACCATTCCAGGTATGTTGTGTCAGTGTTACTGCTGTAATACAGTGTTCCTTTAAATAAATGTATTATTTGTTATTTCAGTGATGCACATATCCACATTCAAATACTGGTAAGTTTTCCCTCAGATACTTACATTTAGTCTAGAATAAAATGCATTCCTCCATTAAAAACATGTAATTATTCCCATAGTAACTGGAGAGCTCAGGCTGAACAGCAAAGGCGTGTCACTACAGTGGGAATGGTGAGTCTCTACTTCTTTCTTGGAGAAGGAAATCCTGTGTTTCTTTATTTTCTTTTGTTAAGATTTATCAAAAAGTATTTTTTTTTCTTGCCCCATATTTTTAACATTTAACATTATTTCAAAGTCTTATTATATAGGGTACATTGTGTATTTTAGAGCCGCAGCTATTGATTATTTACTTCTAACAAGTAATCGAGTAATTGGATGATTTTGCTTACATTCTGTAAAACATAAAATCACAGTAAATCTCTATTTTTATTTTTTATAAAAGTTGTAGTTTATAGAGATAAATAACAAAGAAGGAACTTCTATGTAAAAAAACATTTTATTGTTAATTCCATGTATGTCTTCTAAACCACATCATCTATCTATAGACAGAAACGCCAATCAAAATGTCCATAATGAGTCAGTCTGATACATTTCTGTCTCTTTGATATCATTTATTAAATTACATTATATCAAAAGGTGTTTTCTTAAGGGAATCTTGAGTCTATGGAAAGTAATGCCTCTGTTTTTCATTTAAACCTGTCCACACAAGTGGGGAAAAAAGATTGTAAGTTTGGCGAGGAGCAGCCTAATCTTGGTTTAGTCCTGGTTTAGGTCCTGGTTTAGGTCAGCTTAAGTCCTGGTTTAGGTCTGCTTTAGTCCTGGTTTAGGTCTGCTTTAGTCCTGATTTAGGTCTGCTTTAGTCCTGGTTTAGGTCTACTTTAGCCCTGGTTTAGGTCTGCTTTAGTCCTGGTTTAGGTCTGCTTTAGTCCTGGTTTAGGTCTGCTTAAGTCCTGGTTTAGGTCTGTTTTAGTCCTGGTTTAGGTCTGCTTTAGTCCTGGTTTAGGTCTACTTTAGCCCTGGTTTAGGTCTACTTTAGCCCTGGTTTAGGTCTGCTTTAGTCCTGGTTTAGGTCTGTTTTAGTCCTGGTTTAGGTCTGCTTAAGTCCTGGTTTAAGTCTGCTTTAGTCCTGGTTTAGGTCTGCTTTAGTCCTGGTTTAGGTCTGCTTTAGTCCTGGTTTAGGTCTGCTTAAGTCCTGGTTTAAGTCTGCTTTAGTCCTGGTTTAGGTCTGCTTTAGTCCTGGTTTAGGTCTGCTTTAGTCCTGGTTTAGGTCTGTTTTAGTCCTGGTTTAGGTCTGCTTAAGTCCTGGTTTAAGTCTGCTTTAGTCCTGGTTTAGGTCTGCTTTAGTCCTGGTTTAGGTCTGCTTTAGCCCTGGTTTAGGTCTACTTTAGCCCTGGTTTAGGTCTGCTTTAGTCCTGGTTTAGGTCTGTTTTAGTCCTGGTTTAGGTCTGCTTAAGTCCTGGTTTAAGTCTGCTTTAGTCCTGGTTTAGGTCTGCTTTAGTCCTGGTTTAGGTCTGCTTTAGTCCTGGTTTAGGTCTGCTTTAGTCCTGGTTTAGATCTAATCTAATGCAGGAGGAGAGGGCTGGACAGGCACAAGATTCACAGAGGCGCAGATCTGATCAGTTTTTTTGCTTTGCAGTTTTATCTGCATTTAGCAGTACAAATAATGTTTTTAGGTGACTTAAAAGGCCTTTGGTATCTGCAATATATTTTCAAATCATTGTCAAGTGAAATAACTAAATTCTAAAGGCTGGTTAAATGTGATTTACAACTTACACAAGATCTAAGTAAATTAAACATAAACTCAGATAATGAAATCCTCATGCAACAGGCCAAAATTCAATGCTTTAAGCCTTCATTTTGTGCTTCATGATATGTATTTTGTCATGGTAAAGCTCCAAAGAAGTTCACGAGTACCACCAGAACCAGTATTTTGATTTGTTCTGTTTTTCCCTCCTCAGCGGCTGCGCGTCAGTTTGAACGCACGTCGCCGGATCTTGTGTTCCGTAAAGTAGTGATGAAGTGACTGTGCTATGCACCAGACCACAAGGATGGTTTAATAAGGAAAAACTTTAAAAAGGACTAGAGCTGGAAAACAGGTACTTAACCAAAAAAACAATTGTGAGTTTATTAAGGAATGTGTTTATGTTTCAATGCCAACAAATATGTATTTTTTTCTTTTACAGTTTTGTATTATTGTTGCATTGATATTGTACCTTGCCTAAAAATTGTTAAATGCAATAAAATTCCTCAAAAGGTAAAACAATTGTCATTAATTTGTTTTTAATAGACTACTAACAATAATGTAAGATGTTTATTTTTTGTTAAAGTTTTTTATAGGCATTTTAAATTTAAACATTGCTTCAATACAACTTTTTGAAACAACTTTTAATTGAAATTTCAACGCAGTTCCAACGTTGATATCTGACATTGAATCAACGTTGATATCTGACATTGAATCAACATGTTGCTTGTGTTGATCAGCATTGAAATAGCGTTGATATTAACGCCTATCTGTACATTGAAACAACATCAGATCAACAATAATTTTCATTGTTTCAATGTTGAAATTTCAATTCTGTATCAACCTCACATCAACATTGATTCAACGTTGAATTAACGTTGAATCAATGTTGATACAGAATTGCAATTAATATCAACTCTATTTCAATGCTGATCAACACGAGCAACATGTTGTTGATTCAATGTCAGATATCAACATTGATTCAACGAAAAGCCTGATGGAACATATAACGTTGCTTCAACGTAATTTTGCTATCTGGGAATGCATGGATACGTTTTTCGGCATCACTTTTATGCAGGATTCTTCTGATTTTGGCTATGTTGCGCAAATGGAAATAGGCTGTTTTACAAGCTTGATTTATATGAGCTTTAAATGAGAGCTCCTGGTCAAATAAGACTCCAAGGTTTCTTACAGTAGAACTGGAGGCTACACTAACATTGTCCAGTGTGACTATCTGCTCAGATAGAGCGTCTCGTAGATGCTTAGGGCCAAGCACAATGACCTCGGTTTTTTCAGGGTTAAGAAGCAGGTAGTTAAGTGTCATCCAGGTTTTTATCTCCTTCACACAAGCATTAAGTCTGTCTACTTGATCGCTCTGATCAGGTTTCATTGATAAATTCATGCTGAGTGTCATCTGCATAGCAGTGGAAGTTAATGCCATGCTTTCTGATAATGTTGCCTAATGGCAGCATATAAAGAGTAAACAGAATTGGACCGAGCACCGAACCCTGTGGCACACCGTAAATTACTTTAGAGCTTGGTGAGGAGCTCTGGTTTACATTAACAAATTGGTACCTATCAGATAAATAGGATTTAAACCAGCTGAGGGCTGTTCCTCTGACACCTACATCACATTCTAACCTCTGGAGTAGAATGTTGTGGTCAATGGTGTCAAACGCTGCGCTGAGGTCCAACAGAACCAGGATTGAGACCAGTCCATCGTCAGCGGCTAATAACAAATTATTTGTGACTTTAACTAGTGCAGTTTCAGTGCTGTGGTGGGCTCTGAACCCTGACTGGAAAACTTCAAATAAGTTATTGTCCTGCAGGTGGCGACACAGCTGTTTTACTACAACTTTTTCAAGGATTTTAGAGACGAAGGGAAGACTTGAAATAGGTCTGTAGTTTACCAATAGGTCGGGATCTAGATTAGGCTTTTTCAGAAGAGGTTTAATGACTGCATGTTTGAAGGACTGTGGAACATAGCCACTTTCGAGTGAAGTATTTATTTTAGTAAGAATAGGGTCTATAATTAGGGGAAGAATGTCTTTGAGGAGTCTGCTTGGAATGGGGTCTAGGACACAAGTTGAGCTTTTAGAGGACATAATGGTTGAAGTTATCTCTGCTTGATCAACAGCTGTGAACCTTTCTAAATTTACAGGTGGATTTATATGGGACGTTAGATTTACAGCTTGGGCTAGTTCAGGGCTAGTAGCGGGGGTAATTTCATCAAAATTATCTCTGATTGTTTTTATTTTATTGTTAAAAAATAGGAGGAAATCATTAGAGCTGAGTGTAGCTGGGATTGAGGGCTCTACTGCGCTGTGACAGTTTGTTAGCCTGGCTACAGTGCTGAAAAGGAATTTAGTGTTACTTTTGCTGACTTCTATTAGATTTGAATAATATCGGGTTTGGGCCTTACGCAGAGCCTGTTTATAGAACAGCAGGCAACTTTTTGATGCTTTTAGGGTGTGAGAGCGACGAAATAGTCCCTCTAACTTTCTTACTCTTTGTTTATGTGAACGCAGTTCTTGTTTGTACCAGGGTGAGGCGCGCTTTGGCCTAATGACCTTCTGTTTTAACGGCGCTACAACATCAAGAGCAGACTTCAGAGAATTTATGGTCAAGTCGACAAATTGATCACTTATACTGGGACTAAAACTGTTCTCAGCAGGATCACATGACATGTCACTGAATATTGGCTCTATTATTTCCTTGAATTTTGAGATTGATTTTTGTCCTTTTCATTATAACTTTATTCTGTGGGGCTGGATGATCTTTAAGAATAAACTGAAAGGTAATTAGGAAATGATCTGACAATATAGGGTTTTGAGGGAGGACAATGAGGTCACTAATCTCTGTTCCATACGTTAGGACCCAGAGTGTTCTTATGGGTGTGAGTCTCGATAACTCGACTAAATGCAAAGGTTAAATACAGTTCCAATACAACCCCACTAACTGGACACCTCCAAGATAATGTTACTAGATTGGCTATGTGAACAAGTGGTTCCCAACCTTTTTTGTCTTGAACCTTTTTGTCATACCATGACGTAACATAATTGATGATTCAATGAAAATAATTTTATTTGAACATTAAATTCTCAGGCATAATCTTAATTTTATAAGATATGTAATATATGTATATAAACAAATAAAAAAATAATCAACTTGTTTTTGCAATATATGCCCTCTTAACTACACACCACAGGAGCCCCTTTGAGTATGTCCCCTTTAAACAGGCATTTAAACCAGCAACAAAACACTAATACTCAGACTCACTATAGGCCTAGTTCTTTTCATCAATCATCTGAGCTTTAATGAGACACTTGAGCTTGTTTGTCTTTCATAAGCTTTGACAGTTAGGTCTAAAGCAGGACTAAGCAGTACTAAAGTAGGACTAAAGCAGGACTAAACAGGACTAAAGCAGGACTAAACAGGACTAAAGCAGACACATATTCATGGAGAATTGAGCTTATTAATTTAGATGCGCCTAAAGGCGGACACAGCAGTATTCACCTGAGGCAGCTGCGATCGCACCGCCAACCTGCGGGCCAGTGGATCTGACCACTTTACCAGAGCAGGAGTCCAACCATCGTTCTTTGGATCAGAAGACGAGCACTCTGCCACTGAGCTACTGCCTCCCAGTAGTAAAAAGTAGAAAAAAGAGGTGTATAATTTTTTTCAAACTTGTTGATGGATGTATCTAAGAGATTCTGACCTATCATTTAAATAGATAAGTCTTTCTATTGTTTAATAAATTGGGCCAATGGTTCCAAGTACAAAGCAAACAGGAGGGGGGACCGAGCACGGCCCTGTCTCAGCCCTTTTTCCTTTGTCTCTCTCTCCCTTTGGTAACCCCACAAGTCTGAGATTGTTCCTACGTGATCTGGACTCTTAATCCAGGATTTTACTTTTCATTTTCTTGTTCTCCATTGTTCCCTTTCCTCTCCTCCATCCAACGGGAGCAGGCAGTGAGATTCTTTATCTGGGCTGGCGGAACTCTGTCCCTCCGCGGGGGAAGAGATGTGGTCCTCCGCCTCGGACCCGCTAGCCATGTTAGCCACGTTAGCTTTTGAGGCGGGCTGTTTTCCAAAGGAGTCATGGGTCTGCAGCTTTGTTTGTCTTTGTCCCGTAGCATTGTGTCTTGTGTTTTCCTTGTTTACTTATCTCCTGTTAGTCTTTTCTGGGATTATGTGAGTGCACCATAACCAGAAGTTCAGGTGTAGTATTTCTATTTTACTGTAGTGTTATTCTTGTCCTCCCACTTATGAAAGAGGGTGACATTAAAGTAACGATTGCCAATTAATGGGCTGTTAGAATACAAATAAATTTAGTCTCAAGCGAAACTGTAAACAACCAGGCTATTATCGTTCCGATTCCTCAGATTATATCAGAAGATTGGGATTGACTCTCGCATGAGAGTCAAAACGTCTTGTTTTACTAAAAACAGTCTCCAGATGACTACGACAAATGAGGGATTATACTGAATTGATTAAAGAATTCAATCAATATTTCAAACATCACGAGTGTGTGGCTATGTCTAATTTGTATGTTTAATAATTGTGTGGGGCACTTGCCTTATTTAGGCAATTAACAATTCTCAAATAAAATATCTAAAAGAATTTGTAATTTGGTTAGTTGAAGGTTTTTAAAACATTAAGCACCAAGCTAAAATAGTCTGGGGAGATGAATCGATTGTAATGATTTAGGGCTTTCATTATTTGGAATTAAAAGTAATAAGCCATGGATGGCACGATGGCACCAATTTGTAGAGGATAAGGATACATTTCACCTCAAGGAATGTGTATGTAATTAAGTTATTGTGTTTAAAGAATAAAAAAGGAAAGTAACAGAGCACCAATCGATCCTATTCTATTCTAAAACACACTATTCCTCTAATAATCTGAAGCCGGAGACTAAGAGTTTATAGACACGTACTTTGAGGTGCGGAGACGTACCAAATTTCACGGTTGTTAGTCGGGAGTCAGAATTGAGCATTTAGTTTGAGTTTAGACAGTCTGCACGATCCAGAGGAGTGGAGAGAGGAGCTCCCTTGATACTCGTCTGGGATGGGATGAAGTGGCAAGGGGCTTAAGTTTGAAGCGGCCAAGGAGGAGTTATGGCTGCTGCGAAGACGCACTTGTGGCATGCAGGTAGTTCCTGCTGTAGGTTATCATTAACATTAGCTGCTATTAGGTCCTTGATTGTGCTATGTCCACTGTTTCACTTAAAATGTCTTAAGTGAATAAGCAAAGCTAGATGTAAAATAGAAAATGGTAAAGTCAGACCGGTAGTACGTCTGTGCATATGGACTACCGAGAGGTAGAAAAACACGGAGAAAAAATAAGGAAGAAAAAGGACAATTAAAAACTCTCCTCTTGTTTTTGAATGTTAGTCTTGTATAGCACTTTGGCTGGTGTCGGCAGCGCCTGCTCTCTTTCCTCCTTCTTCCCTTCCTCTGTCTCTTCCCTTCTTTCTTTCCCCCCGCCCACCCTTCCTCCCATTCTTTCTCTCTCCTCTTTCTCTCACTCTCGCTCTCCTCCCACACCACTAGCTTCCTTCTCTTCCTCTCATCTTTCCCTTTCTACTCCCTCACTTCACTTCTCTTCTCCCCAACATATCTTTCTCCCTCTCCTATTTCCCTCTCTTCTTCCTCACCACTATTTCTTTCACTCTCCTCTTTCCCCACTCCCTTGCTCCTTCTTTCTCTCCTTCTTCCCTCGCTCCTTTAAATTTATTTCTCTCTTCTCCTCTTTCACTCTCTCTCCCCTTTACCTCCCTCCTCTTCCCTCTCTTACTTCCCACATGCACACTCTCTCTCACTCTCTCTAAGCTCTGTGCAGTGCTCTTATCTCTAGCCCCCACTGTACTGCTGTAGGGCCGGCTCTGGTCTGGACCACAGCAGTCCTGGGGTTCTTGTCTGGGGGCGATAAGCTGTCAAGGGGGTTACACACCGCGGAGTCCGAAGCGTCCAGTTTACATTCAAAGTCTATGTAAACGCGCGATTTGTATGTTTTTGCGGCTCGATTCATGCGTTTTTGTACGCTCTCGACACTTTGAGCGTGCGTATGAGGCACCCAAGGCGTCCAAAGAGGCCGGCGCGACATGTTCAGCTTTGTTCAACTTTCTGCGACAGATGCGCCGCAGCAGCCAATCAGAGATGACGTGCTACGAACGACCCGGAAAAAGACCTAAAAAAAACCTGCAAGATAAAAAAAAATCCTTATGATGCAGTTCTTGGAGCAAATAATGATATTGACTAAACTCTGCTCAGCTCTGAAGTATATGCGGGTCCCAGACGGGCCCCTAAGCCCATCGCCTCCGCTTTTGGACTTAGTAGAGTTAATAAACCAAAGCCATGGTCTGCCATTAATCCATTTACACCACGAGAAAAGCAACACAGCACAACTCGTCCACTGCGCATTTGCGCAGGACGACTCGGACGCACGTCTGCTGTTGAGTGTATTTTACGGACGTGAGTCCGGGGCGTCGAGAACGCGCGTCCGAGGCGTTTGTCTTCAAATGTACAGGCTCTAACTTCTGCGTCGGGCGCGGATTGGCCGCCGCGGTGTGTACATAGCTTCAGACAGAGCCAAGCGCATGTGGGGCTCACTTGTCTCTCCTCCATATGTTTTAGCTGCTGTTGTGGACACGTTTGGTCTCATTGAAGATTTAAATTTAACCTCATTGTCTAATAATTTGGGCCGTGGCTGGAGAGCCGCGGCGCGGTCAAATGGCCGCGCAGTTTCAGGGACCGCGGCATTTTCCCTTATAGCCCGTTATAGCCTCATGGCTAACCCTAACCATAACCCTAACCTTAACCCGGCGCGGTCTAAAACGGCGCTAAAACGCGGTCAAATAGCGGCGCAGTTTCAGGAGCCGGCACAAAAATAACATGGCAGTTTCGGCCGCGCGCAGACACTCCCAAAAATTTGTGTCATTCACATCAGTTTAAGTAATTCTAGATCGAATAGACTTTAAAAAAACATTTTTTTTTATTTACTCACATTAATTAGACTGATGTAAAGGAGATTATTTTATATATATATATATATATATATATATATATATATTGAGTAAAACGATTTACTCGCAGCAGCAGCGGCGGCGGCAGCGGCAGCAGCAGCAACGCGTGCAGCTCTGAAGCGGAGAGCGGAGAGAGAGCGAAAAGCACATAGCCTTCGCGAGACGGAGCGCAGTGACTTCCAGGGCAGCGTGCCGATCGGATCTACCGACACCCAAACAGTCATTGTACGCGTTTAACTCCCCCTTCCCCTTCCGCGCATCGTCTTTTCTTTTCTCCGCTGTTTGAGATGTGGGTACCTCCTTGAACCAACCCCTCCTACGGTGTACATTACACCGTGCCCTCCATTCCATTCCATTTACTCACACACCTCCATCCATCTAACCACAGCTGTGCGCTCCTCCTGCCCGCACAGGAGCACAGAGGGAGGCGTTATGCCCAGACCGGCGTGGTGAGCTGCGATGGGGTATTTTCTCCGCCGACTTCGCAACCTTCCAGCAGACATGTGGAAGTGAATGTGCGCTCTAAGGACACTCTTACCCGGACATGCCTCCAAGCGCCAAGATTTGTGGATTTATGCCAGCCGTGGAACTTGTGGTCTTCCTGTGGGTTCTTGTCGGATGTCTCCAACTCTCTCAGCAGGCGCGGACCAAAGGCAGATGGAACAAGGGCGGTGAGTGGATGTGCGGTTTATGAATGACGCGTTTTGCTAGTTTTTATGACGAAATGATCAGGTTCTGCCTGCTTCTGGAGCTAGTGGGTTGTTGTGTTGTTGTGACAAGATGACATGTTCTGACCTTGACTTACTTCTGAGGTATTTCAGTCACTGGTAATAACAGTGGTGGAAGGTAACAAAGTTCAATGTAAAAGTACTGTATTGAAGCATATAGGTTTAGGTATCTGTCCTTTGCAGTGGATACGTCTCTTTTTCTTTTCTTCACTTCCTATTCCACTTTCATTTTTGATCTGGACTTTTAAGTCCTGTTAAGTCCTAAAGCTCGAGTTCACGCCACAGCTTTGAAGAATAATTTGTATTTAATTGTTTCCATTGACCAAAGATCATTTCTGATATATTTATATTCATAATACAAAACTGAATACTTCTTCCGCCTCTTGTTGTGTTGTGAGAAGAGCAGTGATGCATGCAGAGTTTGGAAAGCAGTAGTGGGTAGACAATGTCTGAGGTGAAAAGTGCACAGTAACAGACTTTCAGACTTTGCATGTAATTTATGTTTGCTGAATTGAAAACATCGATCATAAAAACAAGAAATTGTGCAATTATGTTCCTCTAAAGAATAGGAACAAATCAAAATCAATAATACTAATAATAACTTTAAAATCTTAAACCATCAACCATCAAGAACAGATGGTATTTGGTGTTTGAAAACATTGATGGACAAAAAATAAACTACAAACCTACGATGACCACTTATCTGTGCAAATTAACTCGTATTTGTTCACTACATGTAACATAAATGTCGCCTCCCTCTGTTCAATGTTGACAACTACTTTCTACCGCTTGTTCCTGTAAGGGGTCGTGGCTGACTGCAGCCTGTCCTAGTCACTTTGGGCCTTAGGCGGGGTACACCCTGGACAGGGGCCAGCTCGTCGCAGGGTTAACACAGAGACATAGACACACAGACAAACAAACAACATTCACTCTGACAATAATTAACAAGGGGCAATTTAGAGTTGTCAATTTTGCCTAACACATGCATGTCTTTGGACGGTGGGAGGAAGCCGGAGAACACGGAGAGAACCCACGGTAACATGGGGAGGACATGCAGACACCACCCAGAGAGATCATGTGATGTTGATCTGGCCCGGGAATCAAAACCATGATCTCCTTCTTGGGCGGAATCATTAAATGTAATGTCATGGTGAAGTGGTTTGCATCTGCTCAGCTATCTCTGTGGTCCAAGTATGAGCATCTTGGATGTTGTGAGTTGCATGGTTGCAGTCAGCTAAATAACATGCTAGAGATGGCTGAACCTTTTTCTACAATGGAATACTCCTGAACGAATGAGGGATTACACCAAAATGTTTTATTTGGCTTTAGGGGGTGCTCAAAGTTACCGAATTCAACTTGGGGTTACAAATGTTTTCTGATGTGCTGGTTTTATGTGTTGAAAATGGCTGGTTACATGCTTGTTGAATTGTTAATCATATGACATTTTATGTTCTGGACTTTTCTGAACTGCTCTTTTTATTCTTTATTTTGCTTTTCACTCTGTTTTTTTCCGTTAGTTCTGTTTGTCTTTTTAATAATAATATAGATAATAATACAAATAATAATATTTGCTATTAGGGATATGTATGTTTTGGAGCAGATATTGATGCAGAACTGTTGAGGGACTCGTAGATGGTGATAGAGAAAAATCGGCTCTATCACCTTACTTTTTAACATTATTTTACCTTGATTAAAAACAATGCAATTTGTAATATATAATTTACAACTTCCTATCCTGTAATTCTGCAACAACAAATAACAATAAATCAAACGGGGAATTACATGATGTAAATACACTTAAATAACATCTAATCACCTGTCCCCAAACATAAATTATGTCAGTGTTTTTTTATTGCTGTTGCTATTTTATTGCTATTAGTGTTTGTTAAAATCATACTTTTTCCCCTTTTAAAATACCTTAATTGCCTTGATGTTCCCTTCAGACAGCTGATGTACGAACACAATACTTGACTTGCATTGCACTGCTGTTGAAAGAGTCTGACAGCCCTGAGCTCTATTGTGTACATTGTTTACTTTTATATTTGAGTAAATGAGTAGATGCATCGATGAAGAAGGGACACCCTCCAGTTTTTTTCAAAGCAAATGTGCTTTGTCGTTCTGGGATGTTTATGTATTCTATTTTCATATCCCTGTCATCTATGTAAGGAAACTACTGAAGCCTTTCTCTAAAAAAAAACCCATCCTGTTCATCTGTCCATTACCATGTAATTGAGCAAAATCTGTTCAGTACAGATATATTGTAAAAGCAGATCTTAGGGTCAGAATGAGACCTATGTGTGCTGTCTGCATCTAACCAAGGAGCGTTTTATGCTCCCCAAAGCCGGAAGTGCGTTCTTAACGGCAATTGTTATCAGTTTGTTTACCGTAATCACTCTGAATAGTACTTCTATTGGACAACTTCGAACAGTTTAAAATTAATTACTTTTCATGTTTTTAAGACCATAAAAAGCAAGTACAGGACCTTTTAATTCTTGCTGTAACTTGAAAATTACAAATCGCTTCAACCAGTCATAAAATTGTAATGACATTTTTTGGATGAACCCTTTGTCATATGAAAATATTGCGAGGTGTGTCCAAGGTCATGTGAGATGGTTTTAGAGGAAATGCTTCATTACAGAGTGAATAAGTGGCAGAGTGGTTATCAGGCTCAGGAGAAATGGAGGGCATTGACCTCTGATGCGGTAATTACACTCATACATATGAATCATATCTGTGCTACGGCCAATCAGCGGCGCCCGATCAGGTCACATGATATGAATATTATAGATTCAATTACACTGCTTTTGTCACTCAATATAAGTGGCTCTGTTGTACAGCCTCATGCCCATCTGACAACTGTGCAGACATTGTCTTTAGGGTCAAGACATGTCAACTGATTTGCCTCCAGTGTTTGTCCATAAGGTTTTATTGTATGTGTTATGGATGAACTGACAAAATAGTTGCTCTGATCTACAAATAAAAATACTTATTAAAGGAGACATACACTGCCTGTCCAAAAAAGAAGTTGGCACGGGAAAAAGGGGTACACGCCACTTGGTTTCAACTAAGCAAATATAGTATGTACGAGCCTCCTACTGTATAATCGCTGCATGGGTGATTATCTTTCAGCTGTATATAAACCCAACTGCAGTGAATGGCTTCTCATTTCTGAAACAACCGTGTGGAAAGACAAATCTCGTGATCATGGAAAAGATGTTAGTACGTTTGAGATGGGTCAAATCATTGCCATCAAACAGAGAAAACTAAAAGCTAATGTTTGCTGTAATCAAATCTAAAGGCGTTTCTACAAAATATTAAAGCGTGTGCCCCTTTTTATCCTGTGGTGACTTTTTTTTGGTCAGATAGTGTATAATCAATTCCACAATTACCCCAGAGGCTTTTACTTTTATTCACTCCTGAATCTGATGCCATGTCCAGCACAATTGCTGTGGTTTAAGTGTCGCTAATGTGTGAAAGCTGGTTAATGGTGTTCTTCTAGTCCATGCGCCTCTCCTGAGTGAGAGTCTGAGGCTAGAGGATATCACGAGAGAAAAATATGTGTTTCAGGGTAAATGTAATCAGATGTATCCTGATCCTATGGTAATATGAAGCGTCGACAAACCCTGAGTGCATAAAACACTTTAACACCAGCAGCACCAGTCTGTCCCGCTCAGGAGGCAGCAGATGGAGTTATAGTGCGTTCCATCCTCCGAGCTTGGATTTCAGACCTCAGAATGATGTTCTCTCTTCTATTTGGAATGCAATACATCCATCTATCCATCCATCCATTTTCTTCCGCTTATCCGGGGCTGGATCGCGGGGGCAACAGCCTAAGCAGGGACTCCCAGACTTCCTCCTCCCCAGACACTTCCTCCAACTCCTCCGGGGGGATCCCGAGGCGTTCCCAGGCCAGCCGAGAGACATACTCCCTCCAGCGTGTCTTGGGTCTTCCCCGGGGTCTCTCCCAGGAGGCATCCGGAACAGGTGCCCGAGTAACCTCAGTTGGCTCCTCTCGACGTGGAGGAGCAGCGGCTCTACTCCGAGCTCCCCCCGTGTGGCCGAGCTCCTCACCCTATCTCTAAGGGAGCGCCCAGCCACCCAGCGGAGGAAACTCATTTCGTCCTTTCGGTCATTACCCAAAGCTCATGACCATAGGTGAGGGTAGGAACGTAGACCGACCGGTAAATCGAGAGCTTTGCCTTTCGACTCAGCTACCACAGCTGAGTCGAAAGGCAAAGCTCTCAATTTAACAGTCCGATGCAGCGACTGCATCACTGCAGCCGCTGCACCGATCCGCCTGTCAATCTCACGCTCCATCCTTCCCTCACTCGTGAACAAGACCCCAAGATACTTGAACTCCTCCACTTGGGACAAGTACTCCCCACCCACCTGGAGAGGGCAAAGCACCTTTTTCCGGTTGAGAACCATGGCCTCAGATTTGGAGGTGCTGATTCTCATCCCAGCCGCTTCACACTCGGCTGCAAACCGTCCCAGTGCATGCTGCAGGTCCGGGTTTGATGGAGCCATCAGGACAACATCGTCTGCAAACAGCATGAGATCCTGCGGTCCCTAACCGGACTCCCTCCGACCCTTGACTGCACCTAGAAATTCTGTCCATAAAAACTATGAACAGAACCAGTGACAAAGGGCAGCCCTGGCGGAGTCCAAAATGCACTGGGAACAGGTCTGACTTACTGCCGGCAATGCGAACACAGCTCCTGCTCGGGTCATACAGGGACCGGACAGCCCTGAGCAAAGGGCCTCGGACCCCTTACTCCCGGAGCACCCCCCAAAGGACACCCCGAGGGACACGGTCAAAAGCCTTTTCCAGATCCACAAAGCACATGTGGACTGGTTGGGCAAACTCCCATGAACCCTCGAGCACCCGATGGAGAGTAAAGAGCTGGTCCAGTGTTCCACGACCAGGACAAAAACCACTCTGCTCCTCCTGAATCTGAGGTTCGACTATCGATCGGATTCTCCTCTCCAGTACCTTGGAATAGACCTTACCAGGGAGGCTGAGGAGTGTGATCCCTCTGTAGTTGGAACACACCCTCCAGTCCCCCTTCTTAAACAGAGGGACCACCACCCCGGAATGCAGTACATTAGAGTTTATATACATTAACAACAGATATAATGAAAAGTGCACAAATCAGCCAAGATGTGAACCTAATGAAGTGAATTAATTAACCCGGAGATTGTATTACATTTATAGTGAGAGGGGATTTTTTACTTAATTAATGAAATATTTTTTTGTAACACCCAAAATCACAACAGTGGTTGCCTCTAAGGGACAAGAACAGATAAAACAATTTTCATACGGAATTGGCAATGTCCCAGCATCCCGTGTCCTTAGACCCTCCTTCTTTACAAGGAAAAACTACCAAAACCTCTTTGGGTTAAAGTGGAAACCTTGAGGAGTTCCACAGTGAAGGAGAGACCCGAGTACGTCGGACGGACAGGCGGACACACTTCAATTTGCAGAAAGACTGTGGAGCTGGAACCACTCAGGAATTAACATGGAGACGTTAGCAACCTTAGCATAATGGAGCATGAATAACAGCATATTTATAACTGCAGAGGCTTTACGCCACTCTGTGGCAGCCAGTCACAGCATTGTGAGTTTATTTACATCTTTGGTCCTTCCCTCTCTCATCCCCATTTCAAGCTACACTGTCCTGTCTAAAAATGCCTGTGGGCCACAAAATCCTAAAAAACAATAAATATTCTTACAGAGTCATCTCTGTTGTTTGTTTTGTTTGACCCTAAGAAGTTCAACCTCCTTAAGCGCTCTGACTCGCTTTAACTTCTGGCATAATTTTGATCAAGATGATTAAATCACAGACTCCATTGAAAACAAGGCATCAAAAAGCAGAGACAAACAGAAAATAACTCATGTGATTTTGAGATAAACTGCCATATTTCCAGTTATTGTACCCAATGCCTTACATAACGAGAGGTTAAAACACGTGTAGACAAACATAAAAGCAAAATTAATGCAAAAGAAACTGAGGATAAAACAAAAGTAGTTTCTTGTTTACACTTGCATTAGCCATGTTTCACAGCACCACTGATGTAGAATTACAAAACCTCTGTTTTTGTATTGCTGAGATGGACTTCGTGATTAAAAAGTATAATTCGGGTACAATTTGGATTTCATTTATTAAGAAAATGTTTATGCTTGGGTGACATCAGTGGCTCACATAGCAGTGGACTGCTAGACTTTTACAATATGTTATTCCACAATTATGGTAAGGTTAGGAGGTTTGGTTTAGGAACAGTTAGTTCCGGACTACAACAAAATGCTGAACATTTAGGGAGTCCAAACGTAGCAGAACTCTGCCTCTGGACCCAGAGCCAGGACTATAACATGGAGACACACTCCTTGACTAACGGAACCGTTCCAAAGTGCTCGGAATTGGACATCAGTTCCACTTCACTCTTCTTCACTGTGGTTCTCCTTGATGTTTCTACTTGTTCAGTTCCCCATAAGCTTAATTCCTGTGAACATCAGTTAATCTGCTTCTCAATTCTTTGACCAATGATGGTTTCATTGTTTGATTTTCTAACTTTCAGTTGTTAAAATTACCCATTTTGTTGTGATTTTAGGCTTCACAGCAATGATAATCTATAATGTTGAAGTAGTCAAATTGGTCCATGTTAGGTTTTAAACAAGAACAGACCCAAAAATGCAGATAGAGAGTGAAAAAGTTATGTAAAGGGCACTGGTCTGGACGAAGGAGGTTGCTGGATCGAGTGTTTATAGACACAACAACAAAAAACTGTAAGCTGAATACAAAAATGCAAACATGAAAAAATCTCCAAAGCTAGACTTACCATACTGTGAAACAACGGTCTGGCAAAGTCCTGTGACAGAGCTGGTCCTTGAAGATTGAGGCTGATGACAGATGACATGCAGGTGTAGTGGTCAGACCAAGAGGTGGCATGATAGTCACACCAGCCTCCTTCTTCTCTCTTGCAGCGTCGGCCATGTTGAGCTGGTCATGTGACGCAGATCATACAGTATGCATGGCTGCTTTGTGCGCTCCATATAACAGTATTTTACTATCACTGTGGGAGGCTGGGGATGAAGTTATTTTGAACAAAATTATTCTTGAAAAAGTAAGAATATGTTCAGTGTGAAGTTTGAATTTTTCTAGATGGAGTTTTTCTCACCCATGAGATGATAACTAAAACTGCAACTGACAGAACACAGTAGCCCTACATGTTGATGACTTCATACAGTCATACAGTGACAGTCACATACGTGACATACAGTCACGCAAATGTTGCACAGAAGTTTCAGTACCATTATGGAGAGCGTGACATGACAATATGGCTCTGACTGTCCACCTAACAAACTGACCCAGATTCATAAATTTGCAATGAAGATAATTGGACACTAGAGTTATGAACCAACTAAAACAAGTGAATCTTTCAAGCATAATACACTTTAACATAACAAGGACTTTCTTGTTGTTATAATTCAATTAAATATTATCTCTTAAAGGAAAACTGAGTTATATACATCTGTTTAACGTTAAAATCCTTGTGATGGTTGAATGTATATTTTTGAAGAGTCCATCGTCGGCTCTTTTTTTATATTTGTATGTGATTATTTACCGTCTTATTTTGATTAAAAAATAAAGGAAATTTGCATAGATTTTCTGACAGTGTATTTTCACAAGAGAGCTGCAGAAGGAGCTCTATCATCAACTTACCATAGTTTTCGGGCTATACAGCGCATAAAACTGCGCCCATGAGATTTACAAAGAAAAAATAACCTGGCAATAAGTCGCAGGTGCATTGTTGTAACATGAGATATTTACACAAATACTACACGGTAGTGATACACCGGTTGTCTTTTGAACCGGGGTTCTTGCAGTATACCTGCAGTCCGCTGCGCTGCAGGTCTAATTAGACTAATTTCTCAGTGAATATGAGTTGGATTGTAATAAAACTAAAATTGAAGTTTAACAAACAAAAAGCACATCTCAGCTGTCCCTACTGTCCCCTCTGTCCTTAATTGCTCTGTGTGAGCTGATTTACCCGTGTCTGTGTCTTCACATCTGGTTTGATCTGCTCCTGAGCTTGTGCTTAGCGAGTTGTAAGATGAGATATTTATACAGCAAGATTTTTCCACGGTAGTGATCCACGGATTTTCCGCGAGTCAGGTTAGGCCAAGAAAGTCTAATTTCAATGCGCCAGGTCTTAAACTGCAGACCGCTGTATATCACATGTCCGCGCTGGATTAACTTCCTTATTTTACTTTCTCCGTGAATATGAGTAAGATTGTAATAAAACCCAGCATTTTGAAGCTTAAAATACTTATATAGTGTGTCAAACGCTTGCGCCCCCCCGGTGGCTGTTAGCCAGTAAAATCTATAAATTAGATGCACTGTTGTCTACCGCAGGGTTCAAAGTGTGGGAATCAGAAATGACATGCAGCAAATTGTCAAGAGTCAGGTTTGAACTCACGACACTGCGCCTTGCCTCACATGACAGGCACATGTGCCATTCACTCGAGTTTTGCCATCACGGGAAATCTTAACTAAGATTAACATACAAACGGGACACATTCGGCTTCACAGAGAATCAAATGCTCTATAATTAGATGCAGAGAAAGCTCTGTGCGCTCATTTTCACCAAATATATGCTTTTACAATATGTATCTGTACTGGGAGTTACTACTTAAAGGTCCCATATCATGCTTTTCCTGTTTCGTAGTCTACCCTAAGGGTATATTTGATAATAATAAGTGTTGTGCAACACCGATAACATAATAGTTATGAAATATCACCCATACCTTGGACCCCTCTCACAAACCCGGAAATGCACACAGCTTGGTTTGAGATTCGCCCCCACCCTTGTGAAGAGCAATCTGGCTCCCCCGCCCTACCCGTGACGTAGTCTCAGTGAGAGCGTGTGTCCCCCGCCCACCCTGTGACGTATTCTCAGTGTGGAGACGGTTTATGTACAGCTCCCGTGCTCCATTGTCTGTGCCAGCACTCAAATGTAACTTTGTTGTAAGTTCCACAACACAAGTTCGAAGATTCTCAGCGCAGCAGGCTCTCCTGTGCAACGTGAAAGTAACCGCAGTGGCTCTTCCGCATGCATGCGGAGCAACACGCTCCCTCCCCCTTTCCCCCTCGGAGCCGGGGAGAGGAGGAAGGGAGAGGGGGAGGGGGGAATGGTGGCACAGGTCCGTGATTATGACGCGCCCTTGTGGGTAGCCCCTGTCCATTTGCAGATCCGAGGAAAGGATATAGTCTGTTCTCTAGCTAAAAACTGCAGGAATCAATCAAAAAAACACTTTGGGCACATATATGAGGCACAAATAGCACTGTAAGAAGGTTAAAAGCTCTGAAAAGTCGATTTTGCATTATATGGGACCTTTAATTAAGAGGTTAAGAGTTATCAATTAAGTCGTGTCTCCTTAAGCTTAGGGCCTATTTATCCTAAAAGGCCTTGGATGTATAGAGCATCTTTCACGCGCTTTACAGTGCCTTGTTCTTTCACTCCTCACTCGGTGATGATAAGCTACTATTGCAGCCACATCTGCCCTTGGGCAGTCAAACCGAAGTGAGGCTGCCAATCTGCGCCACCACCGCGAGGTGGAATTGGCAAGCAATGGCAATGTCATTTTTCTGAAAACTGTAATTGTGATTAGATTTGCGATAACATAGAGGTCTAAGCTACATGTACAACTATGTTTTCTAGAAAAGACATTTTGTTCTTTGCGGACATTCTTTTAAATTATTGGAGTCCTTGCAATTTGCAATTTGATAATTGTGCTAACCCAAATTGTAATTTTGATTTGATTGCGATATATTGCGCAGTCCTAGAGTAATAGTTTTTTTCCACTGTCTGGGTCAGGTCAGGAAAGGACAATGTTGAAAATCACTGTCTGCCCTGTTTGCTATCTCTCTGCTAAAGAATATATATTATTTTTGAAATAATAATAATAATAACTTTTATTTATATAGCGCTTTTCAGTGACCCAAAGACGCTGAACATAATAAAAAAGGGGGGGGGGTATTTACAGACAGGGGGGGACAACACGTACAATACACATTAATATACAGATAAAATGAACAAGACAGAAGAAGTAGAGAGAAAAAGATGGGGATGTAACAGGGGGTAGAAGAGTAGGCAATGGGGTAGAGGAGGCTAGGGGTAGGGGAGGTCATAGGCATGTTTTTAGGCGGGATTTGAATGTTGTGAGTGAGGGAGAGTGGCGGACAGGTTGGGGGAGGGAGTTCCAGAGTCGTGGTGCTGTTCGGGAGAATGCTCTGTCGCCAAAAGTTTTGAGTCGGGATGTTGGTGCAGTCAGGTTGAGAGAGGAGGAGGATCGGAGAGCTCGGGTGGGGCGGTGGGGGATGAGGAGGTCAGACAGGTAGGGGGGGCAAGGTGGTGAAGAGCTTTGAAGGTGAGGAGGAGTATTTTAAAGTTTATGCGCTGCTTGATGGGGAGCCAGTGGAGAGAGCGGAGAATGGGAGTGATGTGATCACGGGACCGGGTGTGGGTGAGGAGGCGGGCAGCGGAGTTTTGGACCATTTGGAGTCTATGGAGGGAATGGGAGGAGATGCCAGTGAGGAGGGAGTTGCAGTAGTCGAGGCGGGAGGAGATGAAGGCATGGATGAGGGATTCAGCAGCGGGGAGGGTGAGGCAGTGTCGGATTTTGGCGATGCGGCGGAGGTGGAAGTATGAGGTCTTGACAATGTGGCTGACATGGGGAGTGAAGGAGAGGGTGGGGTCCATGATGACACCGAGATTGCGTACCAGGGTAGAGGGGGTGATGGTCGAGGTGTCGATGCTGAGTGAAAAGGGACCAGTTTTATTGAGAGTGGATTTGGTGCCAATGAGGAGGAGCTCTGTTTTGTCACTGTTTGGTTTGAGGAAGTTGAGAGTGAGCCATGATTTTATTGTAGAGATGCAGGTTTCGATGTGGCTGAGGGGAGGGTTTTGGGTGGATTTGGTGGTGAGGTATATCTGGGTGTCGTCAGCGTAGCAGTGAAAGTCCAGGTTGAGTTGGCGGAGGATGTGACCAAGGGGGAAGATGTAGCAGATGAAGAGGAGGGGGCCGAGGACTGAGCCCTGGGGGACCCCTGCGTTACTGGGGAGAGGGTGGATGAGTGACCGGAGAGGGAAATGAACTCTTGCCTGTTGGTGAGGTAGGATGTGAGCCAGTCAAGTGCAGAGCCCTCAACACCCAGTTGGCGCAGCCTTTGTAGGAGGATGGAATGGTTTATAGTGTCAAAGGCTGCGCTGAGGTCTAGTAGTAACAGGATGTTGAGGGCCCCGGAGTCTGCAGAGGTGAGGAGATCGTTGAGTACTTTGACCAGGGCTGTTTCAGTGCTGTGAAGTGGGCGGAAGCCAGATTGGAGGGGTTCATAGAGGTTGTTTGACTGGAGGTGGGTGTGAAGTTGGGCGGCGACGATGCGTTCCAGCGTTTTTGAGAGGAACGGCAGGTTGGAGATGGGGCGGTAGTTGGAGAGGTTGGCGGAGTCTAGGGTGGGTTTTTTGAGGATGGGGGTGATGGAGGCCAGTTTGTAGATGGAAGGAACATGGCCGAGGGATAAAGACTGGTTGAAGAGGGTGGTGAGATGGGGGATGAGAGCAGGGAGGCAGGCCTTGGTTAGAGTCGTTGGGAGGGGGTCGAGAGAGCAGATGGTGGTTTTGGAAGCGGTGATGAGGTCTATGATATGAGAGGAGTTAACAGAGGAGAAGGTGGTGAGGGGAGGGAAGGGTGGGTGGTCAGGGAGAGGAGGGGGGGCAGGGGTGGGGGTGGTGATGGAGTTAATGGAGACGGCAGTCATGGAGCTGTTGATTTTGGAAATTTTGTCATTGAAGGCAAGGAGGAAAGAGTTGCAGAGGTCAGGGGAGGAGGGTGGAGTGATGTCCGGTGGCTGGAGCAGCTTGTTGACGGTGGAGAACAGGGTGCGAGGGCTCCGGTGGGAGCTGTTGATGAGGGTGGAGAGGTGGGCAGATTTGGCGGCTTGGAGAGCGTCACGGTAGGAGGAGATGTGTAATTTGAAAGCTTCGGCGTGGACGGTGAGGCGGGTTCTTTTGAGGAGTCGTTCGAGTTGGCGGCCAGTCTGCTTCATGGTGCGGAGTTCAGGGGTGTACCAGGGGGCGGGGTTGATGTATGAGACGGAGGAGGTTTTCCAGGGGGCTAGGGAGTCAAGGGAGTCGGAGAGGGTGGTGTTGAGCATGACAGCATAGTCGTCGGGGGAAGAGGGGGGGGAGTCAGGGGGGAAAGCAGAGGATATGAGCTGGGAGAGCGTGAGGGGGTTGACTGACTTGATATTGCGGTAGGTGATGGTGCGTTTTTTGGGGTTGTGGGGCGAGGGTAGGGGGGCGGAGAAAAGGATGCAGAGATGATCAGAGAGTGGGAAGGGGAGGGGGTGGGGCTTAGATATGGGTAGGAGAGAGGAACAGACTAAGTCCAGAGTGTGGCCTTTGGTATGGGTGGGGAAGTCAATATGTTGGGTGAGATGGAAGCAGTCCAGGAGAGAGAGGAAGTCGGATGTCAGTGGGGCGTTGGGGCAGTCAATGTGGATGTTGAAGTCACCAGTGAGTAGGAGGCGGGCAGAGAGAGAGGATGCGATGGTGAGGAGTTCAGACAATTCAGTGAGGAAAGAGGGGTGGGGCTTTGGGGGACGATAGATCAGGATAGCGGTGATAGAGTTGGGGAGGGAGAAGGCGAGGTATTCAAATGATGAGATGGATGGAAGGTTGAGGTTCAGTTCAGTGATGGATGTAGATTTTTTATGAATAACAGCAAGACCTCCCCCACGCCCGGAGAGGCAGTGTAAGTGTAGTTGGAGGGAGTGGCTTGGTTGAGAGCATAGAAGTCCAGGGGCTGTTGCCATGTTTCACAGAGGAGAAGCAGATCAATGTTATTGTCCAGTAGCAGTTCAGATATAACAGGTGATTTGTTGGCGAGGGAGCGGCAGTTCAGCAGTGCAAGGGAGATGGATGGGGGCGCGGAGATGGATGGGGGCGCAGGGGTGGGGGGGCGGAGGTTGCTGAGGTTGGCAGTGCGGCAGGTGGGGGTGACGGGGGGGCGAAAACTAGTCCAGAGTGAGGGGATAGGTGAGCCGTCGTTGGAGTGTTGGTTATGGGAGAGACCAGAGCCCCTGTGGATGTAGCGGGGCCGGCGAAGGATCCCAGCTGAGCTAGCTGCAGAGGCAGCAGCAGCTGAGAGACGGTGGTTATGGTTGAGGAGGTGAAGGTCAGCAGCGGTGTAGGTGAGTAGGCGAGAAGTTGGTGGAGCGGTGGCCTGGAGGCGCGGGAGTGATAGTCCGAGGAGGAGATGGAACGTAGCAGCAGATGAGAGTAATCCAGTTAGTATGTTGGCGGTGGCTAGAGGCTGGTTAACTAGAAGCTGGTGGGCAGAGAGTTGTGAAAAAGCAGCAGTGGACCGGGTGTTGAAGCTGGTGGAGTGAGTGGCGTTGATTGCCCCAGACCTTGTCTGCACGGCAGGGAGGCCCCGCGATACCATGACGGACCTCAGCAGGTGTTAAGCCAGCTGTTAGCTGGCGGCTAGGGCAGTAGATAGTCCAGGAGTGAGGGAGGAGATGAGCGATGGACGGTGCAGTAATGTCCGATGAAGTTAAGGAACAGGGATGTAGACAGAAGACAACACAGAGACGCGGGAACAAAACAAAACAATGGAAATAATGATCTTCAAAATCATAATTCCTGTAAAATGTTTCTGTACTACAGTAGGTACAAATGTCTAAATTATATTACGTTTTTTTGGCTCTAAGTATGAGTCAGTCTCGTTGTTTGTCGTCCCTTGAGTGTGGCCAGGTGGACAATGGTTAGCATCAGGACTCACCTCTGTGTTTTCTGCCTTTTCCAAAACCTCTCTGCTCTCCGCAATGAAAGTTTAACGACATATGAGGCTTTTTTTCTATTTCAGGTCACCATTAGGCTGAATAATGCATGGGCCAAGAGAGCGTGCGTTGGCGGAGGGTACAGGACCGACTGAAATTCAATTATACATAAAATTATGCCACAGCCGCTCTCCCTCATACAAACGCATGGCAACTGTGCTGTTTTGCTCAATCAAACTTCGTCTCACACTGGAAGAAAGTAGAGTATACCAAGACATTACAAAGCTTTGAGTCAACTCAGAGTTGTATTTTGAGTGATTCATGCTTCCTGTTTGAGGCTTGAATGCTCAGAGAATTCAGCCCTGTTTCACCTAACTCTGATCTGCTTTAAAACAGTGCTTTTAATGGCGAAGTGTGTCTCTATGCTCATGGCCTGGTTCCCAGAGTTCTTCTACGTAAGCAACTCACATCACCCATCCTTGATCCAGTAACTTTACTGGATATCAAACCTAAGGTCTAGTATAATACTAACACAGAAATTTTGTATTTAATCAAAGAAAAGCACATTGTTGTCGCATGAGCAGTGGAGTTGTTTGTTCATTGTGTAAAATGAGAGAGCGTTTTTGGTTTTCAAAACTCTCACACGGAGGCACCGGGCTTGTTTCTGTCTCTGTATTCCACCGTGAATACATCGTACAGCTCCTTTCTCCCACAAACAGCCACAATCAGTCTTTCGTCTGCCATGGTTGACGAGCAAGGGAAAAGTGGCGCTTCTTGGGGAATTCCATGGGGAATACTGGAAATGCGAGGGGCAATACGTACGTACGTACGTCACTGGAGCGTCAGCTCTGATTGGCTGCTGCGGCGGCTGCTACGCTTCATCTGCCAGAGATCTCAACATATCTGAACGCGTCGCGTAGCCACTTTCGTCGCCTCGGCCGGCTCATACACGCGCTCAAAGCGTCGAGAGCCTAAAAAAACGCACCAATCGCGCCGCAAAAACGAAGAAATCGCGCCGCGGATAACGCACTACGTGCTCGACGCGCGTTTACCATAGACTTTGAATGTAAACTGGACGCTTCGGCCGCGGCGGTGTGGACAAGGCTTTAGGGTTAGGGTTAGCCATGAGGCTATAACGGGCTATAAGGGAAATGCCGCGGTCCCTGAAACTGCGCGGCCATTTGACCGCGCCGCGGCTCTCCAGCCACGGCCAATACTATTAGCAGGTAAGTAAACCGAATAAAAACAAAATAGAACACTCTTATTTACAGGTATTGCACATGAATATGATGGTATTGCACATGGTTACATCAGTATTGCACATGTTCAGGGCTAGCAGTGTTTTGTAGAGTCTGACAGCAGCAGGAAGGAAAGACCTGCGAAACCTCTCCTTCACACAGCGAGGGTGGATCAGTCTCTCACTGAAGTTGCTCTCCAGAGCGGACAGAGTGTCCTGCAGAGGGTGAGACTCATGGTCCAGCATAGATGTGAGTTTAGCCAGGACCCTTCTGTCCCCCACCTCCTGCACCGAGTCCAGAGCGCAGCCCAGGACGGAGCTGGACTTCTTGATGACTTTGTCCAGCTTCTTTCTCTCCCTCTTATGTGTAACCTAATATTGTATGGATCATGTTTATTAACACAGTGCAGGGTTCAGATTAATGATTTTCACTTGTACAGTGGTGCTGCTAAACAATCCGTTAATTTTTCTAAATTTGTATAGCAATTTCATAATTGCATAGCAAAACACAAAAGTGACTAACAATCAATATTTTCTAATTGATATAACACAATTATTTATTTAAAATGTATTTGTAAACATTCTATTTAATAAAAACTCTTAACAAATTAACTTTTAAACACTTTTTAAACATTTTTTTCTTTGAAAAACAGAAAACTTGCAAATAAAATTAGTTGTTGAACAAATTAATCAACACAAAGTCATATGGGCTCATTTACAACTTTCTTCCATATCATCATCAATCAGATGACTATTTGCAGGAGTATTAAGCTTCTGATGGAAAAATAAAGGTTGCTGCGGTGTCCATCATGGTGTATTTTATGTGTTATTCAACTTGTACCGCTCTATTTGACATTCTATTTTTTGTTTTTCTATTTGATGACGGTCCCTAAGTACCCTCGTCTCTGCTCCGGCTGCACATTTGATGACGGTCCCTAAGCACTCGTCTCGGCTCTGGCTGCACATTCGGAGCCGTGTAATTCGCGGCGCCCAAAATACGCATCTGATTGTTATATGAGTATTTTGGCTGTGTATGATCTGCAAAGACGTTTGCGTTTAGGAGCTATTGACCTCGGAAGTCTGAATCTGACGCAAACTTTAGCGCACGTGGCTCCTCCCACTTTCAGACTCGATCTGAGGCAGCAGCGGGACTCGTCATGACAACACAGCATCCTACATGTGTCAGGCCGTTATTGACCATCGATTGAAGAGTGATCAGTACTTTTAGGCGCTTTGGTTATACAATTGAACACGCATTTTTGTATCGCAAAAGCTGCGATACAAAAACACTTTTTTCTGACGAACGCATCGCATTTGAGAGAAATTGCATCGCATTTTGCGATGCGATACCGCTTATTCTGAACCCTGCAGTGTAAATGGAAGATACTTCTATACTGGCTTTAATACAAAGTAAGTTTTGGGGTGATAAAAAATACTAATAGTTGACCTTTTCTGCGTCATCAAATTACATAGCAAACTCTAACCACTAGATAGCGCCATTTGATTGCAATAGTCATTATATTAATTAATCATGATACCGCTCACTGAAAATGAAAAGGTTTTGATTGTTATCTATGCAGGCAAGTTGCTGACACTGACTGGGTGAGTGACTGTCTGATCGTAAAATATAACTCCTGGGCAATAGGAAATAAGGCTTACATTATGACTAATAACATTTATTAGCATAGCCATACAATAAATGTGGTAGTACACTGGTTCCTCCTGATGGGACTAATCCATGACTGTTGACAAACAGGGTATTTGGGGATGTTACAGAAGATTTATCCTTTCTTTTGAGACTTGTTTTTGTTTCCGTCCTCAAGATGGCAGTATATCACATCACTTGACCCATGAATAGATTTTTTTGCAATATTTTGCTTGCCAGTATAGTAACTAATCCATATATAACCAGGTCTCGCACAAGATCAAAACAGGTTGTTGGAGGGCCTGAATTGGCCTGTGGGCCTTAAGTTGAATAGGCCTGACCTAAGCTTTGTCTCAACTAGCTAGTATTTCCTCCAACTCCACCCAAGTTAGAGGAGGTACATAGGCAAATAACTCTGAATGATAATGATAATGATCTATTATTAATATGAATAATATTTCTATCTAATATATAATATTGATCTTAAAATCCTCCAAAATGTTTATTGAGTGTGACTAAATTTGTGTTCAATAAAAGCTTTAGCTAAATGAAAAAAACAGAATACAAAGCCAAAACACAAGTAGAAATCAACTAAACATGAGAAAAACAAAAACAATATCACGGCACATTTACATTCAAATAAAAGTCCCACAAGTCTGTCAAATCTGTCCATTTTCAAATTAAGTCCAAATTTGAAAAAAATAAGACTAACCCTTAGCCTCTATATGATTTTGTGGTACTCTGGAACGTACATAGATTTTCCCACTGTGTGAATAACAAATGGCTTTCCCATTTGTTATTAAAATATTTAGTAGAGAAGTTGTTCGGATTAGCATTGCATTAGTAGAATTATTCCAGACAATGTTTATGGTCTTTAAACTGAGAAACATTGGAATAGAAGCAAAATTTGGTCCAAGACAAAAGAGGAAAGTCTTACAATATGCAAGGAAATAAGCATTCTGGGTAACTAAACTCTAAATCTCTTCTTTACACTAGTACTGAGGACAGTGACTGTGGAATGGAACCAAATCCTTCGCCCTTTGTCCCTCCATGCTCAACTGTTAGATTGCTTGACTTCTGAATTGTTGAATCTTGAATACGTTCAGTTTATTAAAGGGCATTTCCAGCCCTGGTCTGCCCTTCATGGAGGTGTGTGGCAGAGGCAGTGGACATGACTGTGGCGGACAACAGTCACTATTATGGGAAGCCCAGGACACTGGAGAGGGGCCGGATTGGGAGATTTTACCCACTCCCAGACTGTGTGTGATTCTACACAAAAGATCTCCCAAAAATCTGTAAGTATAACATTCATATATCTTATAGGGAAATATGTAGTTTATAGAAGTTAGAAGTATTTGTGGTGTGTTATAATCCACAAACACCTCTATAAAAGTGCTCAATGGACTGGGTTACAGCTCGGCCGAGATCAAGGACTACTGATTAGATTAAACTATGAGTTGGGAAAATATAGCTGCTATACAAATAATTTATGCAGAGCAGCAGTGTAAGACACTGCTCTGTCGCTGAGCTCTCGCCCGCTCTGTCACAAATTAAGAGTTCAGATTCAAGGCAGATAGAGACTGTGTGTGTTAGGGCTGGGTATTGCCAAGACCCTCGCAATACGATACGTATCCCGATACAGGGGTCATGGTATATTCCGAAATAATTCCCTCATTACGATACGTATCCTGATACAGTTTTGAAAAAAGGGCTTGGTCTGAACATGCTGCAGCAGCATCTTCTGCACAGATCAGCTTCTGATCAGGTCCACAGCTCCTTCTCACCTCGCAGGAGCGCAGCACAAGCAGCAGATCAAAAGTACTGTTCCACCTCGTATCAATGCTATGGGCCATAAAATCTTAATTGAAAAGAAAAAAAATTTATACTGTGACTCAGTATTGATACGGAGTCCGTTACAATATGTCGTTGTATCGATATTTTTAACACAACCCTACAAATAAAGTATCTAAATCAGGGGTCCCCAACCACCGGGCCGGGGACCGGTACCGGTCCGCAACACGTTTGCTACCGGGCCGCACAAAAACTGGAAATAATCTATCAGTGACAGCATCTTCTCCGACGTGACTTTGGCCTGTTCCTCATGACACTAATGAGCTCGAATATCTCTGCTCTTGTCCTGCGTGAGGACATAACTGATACGTGCATTATACGTGATCCATCATCGCGGACGCGTCGCATCAAACACGCTGCCCAAAAGTAGACCCACAAGCTCTCGAAAAGGAGTAAAAAACTCCAAAAGTCTTTGGAGAGCATTTTTGCAAAGGGGAAAAGGCCAAGTGAGGAGTGGACCATCTCATTGCACAGAAACACGCGCAGGGCTCCTACTGCGTGTGGTGAGTTTACATTTTTATCCACTTATTTTTGCCATATTTATCTGATGAGCTTCCACCAGTCAGAAGAACAGTGAGGACACGTGTAACTGTACGTTATGTTACTCCAATTCGGATTTTTTGGTATAGTACACTTAATAATGTACAAACGCGTCTTTTCCGAGCTGAATCGAATGGAAGCCTAAGCCCCGCCCACTTCCGAGCAAGTTAACCTGACCGCGACATAAACTGGCACCCCGGTCCGTGAAAATAAAACCTACATTATTCCGGTCCGTGGTGCAAAATGGTTGGGGACCCCTGATCTAAATGATATCAACTTTAAATAAGGGAAGAGTTTTTAACTGAAAAAAAATTGGCTTTAACAATCTCAATGAGTTCTTACTAATAAAAGTGTAGGTATTGGTAACTGTTACCAGCTTCTTCTTTTTTTTTGTGCATTTTATTGCATTGAACCAACCTGCCCTGCCCTCTTCTTTCTCTCTACATCTTCTCCATCCCTCTCCCACTTCCTCTTCCTTTTTGTCAAACTGGTTCTGATCTGTGTCCTATCAGCACCACTCACTATGTGGGCAGGGTGCTGTACAGACTGATTTAGGATCAGCACTAGTGCATCTAAAATGCAACTCTGCAACCTCCTTTAAGAGCAATAACAGAGAGAAGAGGCAGTCAGCAAAATCTCTGCTCCATTTTCAATTTTCTAACTCTCTACGCTTGCTCACTTTATCGCTCACTTTATTCACAAAGAGATTCTGTACATATCCAATCATTCCACTCAGCCAAATGTTCCAGGAGATTCTCACAGGTTTCATATTATTGTAGTGTTATTACTAAGATTAATTCTGATTGTTGAGCTTGCATACTCGGGTCTAGAAATTTAATCTGAATAAGTTAGTCATTATTATAAATACTAACATTAATTGAGAGTAGATTTTTTGGGGTAATTGTAACGTGTTACATTTAAAATCACAGAAGTTACTGATTAGTGTCAGTAGTAGTAGTAGTAGTAGTCCCAATAGTTCCAATGCGCATAGTTAGTTTTGTTTGCCATTTGCGGTTAAAAATCTCATGGGAAAGAAATGTGCAAACAAGCTTAAAGTGCATAAAAATAACCGCATAAAGAAGCAATGGACATTACAAAACATTAAAAGTACCACGAAACATTTGACACTGTGGAAGTAAGCAAACTAAAAAGATAAAGTTAATATGATTTTTAAGGAAAATATTAATAAAAACAAGTAAAGTGATAGATTAGAGTAATAGTTAAAGTGCATTGATCAAGGTAGTGACAGCTTGTGAGAAGAAGCTTTTAGCACGACGAGAGGTTTTACATTTGATAGATTGATGTCTTCTTCTCTAAGAGAAAAGTTGAATTATGGCTCTGCTAGGGTGATCAGAGTGATCCTGAATGATTTGAAGGGTTTAAAAGTCTACTCTTGTAAAGACCCTGAAGAACAGGTCACAGTTAAAAAAAATTTTTAGCGGACCACATTGTTTAAAGCCTTTCTCTCTTTGGATGTAATATTACTGAACCACATAGTGTTACAGCTAACAAGAAGACTTTCGATGGTGCACCAATAAATTGTACATTCTCTAAGTTTGCACAAAGGAAATATGCTGATGAGCCTTCTTCACACTCTTACTTGAGTTTTTGTTCCAGCACAAGGCATTAGACAGTGTCAGACCAAACAAATTGTACTCTTTCATTATTTCTACTTCAGAGTCAGCGATTTCGAAGGATCATCATGGTAGGCCACATAGTCATATATAGCCATATTTGACTTAAAATGCACCCAGTGCTATCTTCTTCCTTCTTGAGCTCATTTATTTCTTATTTACAAGCAGACATACTCTGTGGACCTTCTCTCTTGTTCTGTTGTGTTCTGTGTATTTGTATATAAAAAAGAGGAAAAAATAAATAAATATATATATGGTATATAAAAAGGAAAGTAAAAAAAATAAATCATCCTTAAAACAGCAAGCGTCAGCGTGCGTCGATGCGGCCAGCGCTGCCAGCGTGGTGAGTGTCCGCGTGGTGAGTGCGGCGAGCTCAGAAAAGTTGGAAAAGCTTAATGCGGCAGACGCACAGCAACCAATCAGAGATCACGCTCTACTGACGTGCTACGCACTACCCGGAAAAGACCAAAACAAGCCCTGCAACGATAAACAAAAATTAAAAAAAATCCTCAAGACGCAGCTCTTGGAACAAATAAAGATATTCACTTAACCCAGCTCACCCCTGAAGTGACTCCTGACTTTGAGGCTGCCTGTGTCCAATGGATGAAAATGCCAAGAAGAGTTATTGTGTCTAAATTATTTCAGCATTATATTACTGCCTTCATCCCTTAGCTAAAACTGTACCAATTTTTATTACATACCAAAATTGTGAATAACATTGTGTATTATGATACAGTGCTCACTGTTAAGAAATTTAAATGACTATGTCTTTATGTTTATTTATCATTTCCATGATTCCATTAAGTTTTGGGAAGCCAATATTCAAATGTCTTGATGGTGGATAGGCCGATACACCATGTAATAGTATGTTTATAGTGCATGTATGTACCTTTGGAAATAATGAAGGTACATTAAACCATTCTTGGAGGAAAATGCAACCCCATATCAGGCATATTTACCATCCCTTAAAACAATTCTGGGGTGAGCACTGTATGTATGTATGTATGTATGTATCTATGTCATAACAGGAAAATTGAGTCTTCTTTATCTCCTGAAATATTAGAGAAAAGTTTTTCAGTGACAATTGTATTTGGTTTTGTCTCGTATTTTAGAAATTGCTCTTCAGTTAGTTGTTTTCTAAGTTTCCAGGCTAAACATTTTAGATTTTTTTTATTTGCTCTCATAATATCATGTTTGGTAATTAACATTTTCTTAACAATTTCCTGTGTGGTCAGATCATTAATTTCTCCTCTTATCAATTTCCTGTAGCATTTCTGCTCCTGCTACGCGGGTTTGTGTAGCTACAAATCATTTAGATAGCAAACTGTAAAATGTTTTTTAAAACTATTTAAAAAATTGCTATAGGGATAATAGTTTTCATAGAGCAATAAGTGTATTTTACTCTACTTTGCCAGTGAACTTGTCGTTTTAATCCATCATGAATCATTCCCTGAGGTACGGGATGGAATCATTGTTGTTAACGTTCTCTGAAAAGGAGTCTCCCGTTTATTTCTTTTTTCTCCATTTACTGCTGAAAAGCCTGGAGATGCTCTGCTACTGCTTTGGTGTAAACTGGGGGTTAGTACTTTTTTCCTTCATACGCACTACTGTTTGAACAATGAGGATCATTTGAATGGCTTCTTCATGTGCATTCTCCTCCATGTGCACGCTCATCCATGTGCACGCTTCTTCATGTACACGATACTTCACACGCACACCCCTCTTTGCAGGTGAAAGTGCTGCGCTGGTGGAGCGGGAGTCTGACAGGCACATTTACTAACTCCATACATCATCTTCGGAGCGCTGATAAAAATACACAGACAAGACCCAGCAGCACCTGCTCCTGCTCCTCATCAAGAGCGCCTGCTTAGGCTTCACCCCACCAAAAAACTAAACTTACCAGAAAACTTGCCTCAGTGTTACAAGTTACTGTTTTGAATTGTCTTTAGTTTATATGTACAGTGAGGAAAATGAGTATTTGAACACCCTGCGATTTAGCATGTTCTCCCACTTAGTAATTGTGGACGGGTCTGACATTTTCTTCGTAAGTACATTTCAACTGTAAGAGACGTATTCTATGTGGCCCCGTCTGCCAATGCTGAATATGCTTGTGAAGTACTGCTCTCCTGCGCTTGTGGGCTGCAAACACAGCACCCACAGGCTCTCTTCCTCGTCTCTGGTGACTTTAACCACGCTTCTCCCTCTTCTGTTCTACCAACATACACCCAGTATGTCACCTGCCCCACCAGAGACAATAGAACATTGGACTTGTTTTTTGCCAACACCAAAGAGGCTTATTCCTCCTCCCCCCTCCCTCCCCTGGGCAGCTCGGACCACAACCTTGTACATCTGAGGCCTGTGTATGAACCCATCGTGCGCAGGAAGCCTGTGGAGTCCCGTGAGGTGAGGATGTGGTCTGCTGAGAGCGAGGTGGCTCTGAGGGACTGCTTCAGCGCCACTGTCTAGACTGAGCTCTACGACCCACATGGGGAGTACATCAACACCATCACAGAGTGCATCACGGACTACATCAACTTCTGTTTTGAGAACACCTCCCGGACGGTGCAGTGTTTTCCAAACAACAAGCCATGGATTAACCGTGAAGGCTCTGCTGAAGGAGAAGAAGAGGGCCTTCAGGTCAGGGAACAAGAAGGAGCTGAGGGCTGTGCAGAAGGAGCTGAGGAGGAAGATCAGGCAAGCAAAAGCCGGCTCCAAGAGGAGGATGGAGGAGCAGCTGCAGCAAAAGAACATTCAGGGAGTGTGGAGAAGCCTGAAAGCCATCTCGGGCTTCAAAATCCCCCCTGCCCAGACAGAGGGGGACCTACAGTGGGTGAATAATTGAAATGCTCACTTCTTGAGATTTGATCGGTCACCCACCCCTCCCCCTGCACAGCTGCATGCTCCCTCTTCCACAGCTGGACAATGCCCTGCATCCGTTCCTCTTCACTTCTCCACCCCAGACCATCGGCTCCCCACTTTGCCTGGACTCACCCATCCCCCCAGCACACAGTCCCCCTGCCATCCACTGACTGTCACAGCAGCACAGGTGAGGAGTGAGCTGAAGAGGATTAAAGTGAGGAAGGCAGCAGGACCTGACGGCATCAGCCCCAGGCTCCTTAAGTCCTGCGCAGATGAACTGTGTGGAGTTATGGAGCATGTCTTCAACATGAGCCTGAAGCTGAGGGTGGTACCACAGGTCTGGAAGACCTCCTGCCTGGTACCTGTGCCCAAGACACCGCGCGCCAAAGACCTCAACAGCTTCAGGCCGGTGGCTCTCATGTCCCACCTGATGAAGACACTGGAGCAGCTGGTCCTGGACCACCTCCGCTCCACTGTGGGCTCAGCCATGGACCCGCTGCAGTTTACATATCGGCCTGGCATCGGCGTGGAGGACGCCATCATCTCCCTGCTGCACCGCTCTCTCTCTCACCTGGAAAAGCCTGGTAGCTCTGTGAGGATCCTGTTCTTCGATCTCTCCAGCGCCTTCAACACTATCCAGCCGCTGCTCCTGAGGGACAAGCTGGAGACTGCTGGTGTGGAGTACGACCTGGCAGAGTGGATCCTGGACTACCTCACAGACCCCAGTTTGTGAGAGCCCGGGACTGTGTGTCTAACACTCTGACCTGCAGTGTGGGGGCGCCCCAGGGCACTGTCCTCACGCCCTTTCTCTTCACCCTTTACACTGCAGACTTCAGACACGACACGGACAGCTTGTGTCCTGCAGAAGTTCTCTGACGACTCTGCCATCATCGGACTCATCACGGACGACGATGATGCGTACAGGGGACTGGCGCAGGACTTTGTGGACTGGTGTCAGCGGAACCACCTCCTCATCAACGCGGGGAAGACCAAGGAGATGGTGGTGGATTTCCGCAGACGCCACCCCACTGCCCCCTTACCAGTGAACATCCAGGGAAGGGACATTGAGAGAGTGGACTCATACAAGTCCCTGGGTGTTCATCTGAACCACAAACTGGACTGGACTCACAACACAGACACACTGTACAGGAAGAGTCAGAGTCGGCTCAACCTCCTGAGGAGACTCAGGTCTTTTGGAGTGACAGGGCCACTCCTGAAGACCTTCTACGACTCTGTGGTGGCATCAGCCCTCCTGTACGGTGTGGCCTGCTGGAGCAGCAGCATCACAGAGAGGGAGAGGAGGAAGCTGGACAAAGTCATCAAGAAGTCCAGCTCCGTCCTGGGCTTTGCTCTGGACTCGGTGCAGGAGGTGGGGGACAGAAGGGTCCTGGCTAGATTCACATCCATGCTGGACCATGAGTGTCACCCCCTGCAGGACACTCTGTCCGCTTTGGAGAGCAACTTCAGTGAGAGACTGATCCACCCTCGCTGTGTGAAGAAGAGGTTTCGCAGGTCTTTCCTTCCTGCTGCTGTCAGACTTTATAACAAACACTGTTAGTCCTGAACACTCGCAATACTGTCATATTCATGTGCAATTACTGTCGTGACACATATGTGTCTGACCGTGGATAAAGCACGCACATGTCTACCCGGAGACATTTCGAGTTATTCACAGATTCTGAAGGTGTGAAATCAAAGCTATCCAATGATGTCTCACTCATGTAGATCTGATAATATTTGAGTAAGTTGTGGTCATTTGAATGTATACAACTCTCAAAACCTTTCACTGAGAAAACGGGACTCAAAATTTTTCACCTGAGAGTGAGCCCAGAGTCACAGGGGGGCTCATTTGCATCTCATTGAGATAAGCCCTCCCCCCTGTCACACTGACACCACCTTCCCCCTACAGCTGTCACTGAAGACTCAAGAGGAGTGTTGTTATTGATGGTAACTGGACTTGAATCAGAATTAGAAGTTACTATATTAAAATGGAAATACTTGGATTACAAAAGGCCCTGAATAGAATCAAACAATCAGAATAGGGTTCATTGCATTTGTCGATAAACATAATTCACAGGTGATTCAGTGCAACACAAACAACAAAAGATAAGATAAGATAAGATAGCCTTTAATGTTACAACGCAGTAGATACAGGGGGAAAGGACAGATAACTTATAGGAAGTTTAAAAAACACTCTTAATAGAAGAACTCTTATAAACAGATGCCAGGGCCAGGTATACGAACTGCAACGGGTCCATGGCTTTGAATATATGAGATATGAGATAATAGATATGATATGTACACCACCAGAGTCCAATTACATCAGAGATCACATCCTCATCCTCTTCTTTGTCTGTGCACTCTTCTGTGCTGTGACTCTCGGCTCTTGGCATCAAAGCTGTAAACAAATAACAGGACATTAAGAAATGGCTAACTATTTCACATAACACTCATTAACTATTTTTTTTTTAACACAATGTGAGAGTTTCAATATAAATACCTGAAGTGCTGATAACTCTTGATCTTTGGAAGCCGTCTGAAGAAGGGACTCAGATGCTTCTGCCAGTCGAAGTTCTTGACAAACACTTTGCCATCCGCCGTTCCAACAAGCTGTGGGATATTGAGGTGAGACTCAGGAGAGCTGTTTTCCACTACCTGATGACAAGGGCGACAATGTAAAAAAAATGAGAACAGAAGAAACATATCTTAAGCAGAGAGTAGCACTGAAGTTTTGCCAGGCAAGTGTTTACACATTATAGTAGTCAAATAATATAAACTAACCTCAGCGATGTCTTCCAAAGTGTCAACCCTGGTCTTCATGTATGCTCGCTTGATAAGTCCAAAGCCGCAATCAGGGGAGAATTTGGTGTGGCCAGCAATGAGGAAGTGGATGTCAATTGTGTAGTGAAGCTTGGCCCCGGCTGCAGTGGGTTGGACGGAAAGTGTATCTGTAGTAGACAGAGAGAGAGAGAAAGGAGATTAGATTAATACATATGACATTTGATTAAGAAGTATATGTCTCTATAATTGCTATTCTGCATTTGCACTATTATTAGTACCTGCTGTTCAAAGTCAAAGCTGTAATGCATCCTGCTGTCTTTGCTTGCTGGCGGTGAGGGTCCGAAAGACAGCACATTAGATTCTGTTGTAGAGATCTGTGCGTGGCCTGCAGCTTCTGATGTGTGGGAGAAGCTGTTTCCACAGTGATCTGAAGCTTGATTTACAAACTGCAGGCTCACCTGAAAAACAGATGTTGCTTATGGTTAATTATACTCTAATCATAAAACATGAAAATCACCAAAATAATGTTTTACACTTACCACGCTCCTTAGCAGAATTCACGTAAAGACAGGTCATGTCAGTCAGGGTGTCTTTGCCAATTCTGAAAAGGGGAAAAAAAAGGATTAGGGTTAACAGTAATATGGGAATAACACGCTTCACAGATAACAGTTCACATTGTGACGTTAACGGTGTATTTAAGATGCAAAACGCAGAGATATTGGGACATCTGCCCTCGGCTAGCGATGCTAGCTAGCTCACTTGAGATAACGGCTCGTAAAAGCAAAACACTTGCAGAACAGCACACCAAAACATAAACATACACTCGAGTTTAAAGTGATTAAAAGCGGTTGTTTTAGTCGCAAAGCTTACCTGGTTCAGCCGTCCTGTTGTCTCTCCCAACACCGTGCACAGAGAGACACAGAGAGACACTCTCTTCTTTTTGTTCCTGTTAGTAATCTTGCTGCTGCATTTTGAACCAGTTGAAAGCTCTTTATGGAGCTTTTAGGACACGCTGCGAGCAGGGAGTTACAGTAGTCTAATCGTTACAAATGCATGGATAAGTTTTTCAGCATCACTTTTAGGCAGGATTCTTCTGATTTTGGCTATGTTGCGCAAATGGAAATAGGCTGTTTTACAAGATTGATTTATATGAGCTTTAAATGTGAGCTTCTGGTCAAATAAGACTCCAAGGTTTCTTACAGTAGAACTGGAGGCTACACTAACATTGTCCAGTGTGACTATCTGCTCAGATAGAGCGTCTCGTAGATGCTTAGGGCCAAGCACAATGACCTCGGTTTTTTCAGGGTTAAGAAGCAGGTAGTTAAGTGTCATCCAGGTTTTTATCTCCTTCACACAAGCTTTAAGTCTGTCTACTTGATCGCTCTGATCAGGTTTCATTGATAAATACAGCTGAGTGTCATCTGCATAGCAGTGGAAGTTAATGCCATGCTTTCTGATAATGTTGCCTAACGGCAGCATATAAAGAGTAAACAGAATTGGACCGAGTACTGAACCCTGTGGCATACCGTAAATTACTTTAGAGCAAGGTGAGGAGCTCTGGTTTACATTAACAAATTGGTACCTATCAGATAAATAGGATTTAAACCAGCTGAGGGCTGTTCCTCCGACACCTACATCACATTCTAACCTCTGCAGTAGAATGTTGTGGTCGATGGTGTCAAACGCTGCGCTGAGATCCAAGAGAACCAGGATTGAGACCAGTCCATCGTCAGCGGCTAATAACAAATCGTTTGTGACTTTAACTATTGCAGTTTCAGTGCTGTGGTGGGCTCTGAACCCTGACTGGAAAACTTCAAATAAGTTATTGTCCTGTAGGTGGCGACAAAACTGTTTTGCTACAACTTTTTCAAGGATTTTAGAGACAAAGGGAAGATTTGAAATAGGTCTGTAGTTTACCAATAGGTCGGGATCTAGGTTAGGCGTTTTTCAGAAGAGGTTTAATGACAGCATGTTTGAAGGACTGTGGAACATAGCCACTTTCAAGTGAAGTATTTATTATAGTAAGGATAGGGTCTATAATTAGGGGGAGAATGTCTTTGAGGCGTCTGCTCAAAGACATTAACCCTAACCCAGGAGTCTAAATTTACAGGTGGATTTATATGGGACGTTAGATTTACACCTTGGGCTAGTTCAGGGCTAATAGCGGGGGTAATTTCATCTAATTTATCTCTGATTGTTTTTATTTTATGGTTAAAAAATAGGAGGAAATCATCAGAGCTGAGAGAAGCTGGGATTGAGGGCTCTACTGCGCTGTGACAGTTAGTTAGCCTAGCTACAGTGCTGAAAAGAAATTTAGTGTTACTTTTGTTGACTTCTATTAAATTTGAATAGTATCTGGTTTGGGCCTTACGCAGAGCCTGCTAATAGGACAGCAGGCAACTTTTCCATGCTTTTAGGGGTTCTTCCGTGTGGGTGCGGCGAAATAATCCCTCTAGCTTTCTAACTCTTTGCTTATGTGAACGCAGTTCTTCGTTGTACCATGGGGAGGCGCGCTTTGGCCTAATGACCTTCTGTTTTAAAGGCGCTGCAACATCAAGAGCGGACTGCGAAACGTCTGAGGAGTAAAGTCTGGCGGTAATGCAACACTCGGATGCCAACCGCCATAAAACAACAACAACAACAACAACAACAACACCTTGGATGCAGATCGCCATAGAACAACAACAACAACAACAACACAACAACGAACAATACCTCGTGCACTTGGATGCCAACTGCCATAAAAAACTACAACGACAACAGTTTGGATATTACGGCAACATAGAGGAACGCCTCGGTCCGTATGACGGGGAAGAAGAAGAGGAAGCGTGACCTGGTCGGTGACGATATGAACAGCGGGGAGGACTCCCCTGGAGCCACTGATCCTGTGCAGCGTAGGGCGTCTTCTTGCTCGTCTATGGAGGGCTCTCTCAGTGAGGAGCAGGGCGGGGGGGTTGCAGATGTCGGGGATGTGAGTTCAGAGTGTAAGGTGTTCATAAAGCTCGCGCAGGATAATGCGTCCTTTAAGGGGTGGGATCCGATGGCGTTGACAAGGAGCCTGACTGTAGCTGTGGGAGTGGTCAAGCATGCGAGTGTCCTTAGGGATGGCTCGCTGCTGGTTGTGTGCAAGGACGTGGCTCAGCAAAGGAAGGCGATTGAAGCTAAGTGTCTGGGTGGGAAGGACATTCTTGTGTCTGATGCTGTAAGAGGCACGGTCAGGGGAGTTATAGTAGGCGTCCCTACGACGACATCTGTGGATGACATAAAGGAGAATTTGACTGGAGCTAAGGTGGTGGATGCTAGGCGGTTGAAGATGACCCGGGATGGGGTAAGGTGTGACAGCCTGTCGATAATGATTAGATTTGAAGGTGGGATCCTGCCTCGTGTGGTGTGCGTTGGGTACATGCGCTATGGCGTACGCCCATATGTTCTGCCGCCCCTGCGTTGCTTCAAGTGCCAGCGCTTTGGGCATATTGCAGCGGTCTGTAGAGGGAAGCAGAAGTGTGGTAAATGTGCAGGAGACCACGAGTATGGGAAGTGTGACGACGGAGCAAAACTCAAGTGCTGTAACTGTGGGGGAGAGCATAGCTCTGCTTACGGGGGATGCGTGTTCAGCAAGAGGGCTGCGGAGGTGCAAAAAGTTAGAGCCTCTCAAGGCATATCCTACGCGGATGCGGTCAAGAAGGTGTCTGGTAGTCAGGTGACGGTGGATGCAGTGGGGGCTGCCAGTGCTGCTGGTGTCCTAGGCGACAGGGGAGGGGGCAGCGTTGCCCGCAGCCAGGGGGAGGTCCCCACTGGGATGCCCGTGAGTGTGGCTTCCACGGGCAGAGGCCCTGTGGGTGCGGAGGATGTACTGGTTGTGAAGAGGAAAGATTTCTTCCTCTTTATAGTGGAAGTGATTAACTGTACTGGGCAAACCAAGAAGAGATCCGAAAAGACTAAGATCATCGCTAAGGCTGCAGGGAAGTACTTTGGAGCTGGGGGCCCCGAGTGGACGGAGATAGAGGATGCGCTGCGGGAGGGCGCCCTGCCCCATTCTGGCAGTGGGAGTGGGGGGGCTCCCGATGCGCCGTCAGGTTCCGGGGGCTCATAATGGCGGTGGTTGTCTTGCAATGGAATGCGCGTAGTCTTCGTGCTAATGGCCAGGAATTTAAGCATTTTGTCTCTACCTTGTTGAACAAGCCTCACGTTATGTGCGTGCAGGAGACTTGGTTACGACCTAGGTGGGGTTTTGGGATACAAGGGTATGTGTGTGTTAGGAATGATAGGGAGCAGGGTAGAGGCGGAGGTGTGGCTGTGTTTGTCCGAGATGACCTAAATTACGTTGTTGTCAGTGTGAGTAAAGCGCCGGAGGCCCTGGCGGTGAGGGTCTGGCTGGGTGGTGAAGCTGTTACTGTGGTTAACCTTTATAATCCGTGTGGTGAGTTAACGCTAGAGTCCTTACATAGTATCGGTAAGGATGTTCGGGGAAAGGCCGTGTGGTGTGGGGATTTTAATGCGCATAGCGCTTTGTGGGGCGGTAGTGGTACCGATAGGTATGGGCAGGTGGTAGAGGGTTTTATCAATCAAAGGGAGTTGGTTTGTCTGAATGATGGGGGTGGGACCCGCTATGATATGGGGACCGGTGCGGAAAGTGCAATAGATCTTACACTTGTGTCCAAGGAGTTAGCTGGTGTTTGTAGTTGGGAGGTTCTTGGTAATCTTTCTTTTGGTAGCGATCACTATCTAGTCCGCACCGTGATTGGCTTTGGGAGCTGTGTGGTCAGGGGGACGAGGATCCAGAGGTGGCAGTTGGCAAGGGCGAACTGGGGGGCTTTCCTGAGGAAAGCTGATGATGGTTCTAGGGTTCTGCAGGAAGGAGGATTGACTCAGGTGGATGATCTCAATAGTGCAATTGTCTCGCTCATCACGCAGTCAGCGGTAGGCACGATTCCTAAGAGTGGTGGTAGTGGATATAGGAAGCGGGTGCCGTGGTGGACTGAAGCATGTGGTCATGCTGTTAGGGCGAGAAATGCGGCGTTTCGCCGGCTAAGGGTTGCCCACACTGAGGGTGCCCTCATTGACTACAAGAGGGCCCGCGCTGTTGTGCGGAAAACTGTGAGAACGGCCAAGAGTGCCTATTGGAGGCGGTATTGTTCCAAAATTGGGAGAGAAACGCGTCTCGGGGATGTTTGGGGGATGATTAAGCGGATGCATGGGGTTGAGCGCCGTCGTGGGACCCCGGTCCTAATACTGAATGGTGTTGAAGCAGTCAGCGACGTTGACAAAGCTGAACTGTTGGCCAGCACCTTTGTGTCGGTGCACAGCTCTGACAATCTCTCACCTGCGGAAAGGCACTACAGGGAGAGTACTTTGGCCCAGAATTCTGAGCTGATTGGGCACCAGCCTTCGACTCAAGATGACCTTGACCTTCCGTTTAGTTTGTTTGAGCTAAGGAGAGCACTTTCTAAGGCGAAACAGACAGCCCCGGGTAAAGATGAGGTGTGCTATGACATGCTCTCTCATTTGACTGATGACACGCTTGGGCTAGTCCTGGGTCTTTTCAACCGTGTTTGGGATTCAGGTTGTGTTCCATCTGCGTGGAAACAGTCTACGGTGGTGCCGGTTCTGAAGCCGGGTAGGCCAGCGTCTGACCCTTCAAGTTATAGGCCGATTGCCTTGACGTCGCAGCTCGGGAAAACGATGGAGCGCATGGTTACCGAGCGGTTGGATTACTTCTTGGAGAGTCAGGGTTTGCTTCCCGCGCACCAGAGTGGTTTCCGTAGGGGCAGGAACACCATGGATTCCGTGTTGTGTTTGGAATCTGATATCCAGCTGGCCAGGGCTCAGAAAGAAAAGGTTATTGCGGTGCTCTTTGATGTGGAGAAGGCGTACGATATGGTTTGGAAGGATGGGCTCCTCATTAAGCTGCGGAAGTGTGGTGTGAAGGGTAAACTGTTTAACTGGGTCCGGAGCTTTCTGTCTGGCCGGCGTATCCAAACCAGAGTGGGCGCTGCTTACTCTGGGGTCTATGGGGTGGAGAATGGGATCCCGCAGGGGAGTGTGTGTAGCCCTATCTTGTTCAATGTTATGATTAAGGACATCTTTGACGACGTGGATGGGTCTGTTGGGAGGAGCCTTTATGCTGACGATGGCGCTCTATGGGTGAGAGGGAGGAATCTCCGGTTTTACGAGGCGAAACTGCAAAGGGCAATACAGCAGGTGGAGCAGTGGACCCTGAAGTGGGGGTTTAAACTGTCCGTACGGAAGTCTCAAGTGATCTGTTTCTTCAATGGACATAGGGACGTCTCCCTTCGACTGCATGGGCAGGTGCTCGAACAGGTCAGGGAGGTGAGGTTCTTGGGGGTCACCTTTGACGAGAGGCTTAGTTGGCGTCGGCACATTGATGAGGTCAGTGGTAAATGCAAAAGGGTGAATAACTTGCTTCGTTGTCTATCCGGCCAGGACTGGGGGGCCAGCAGAAGGTCGCTCCTGGGTATTTATCGGGCCGTCATGAGGGCGGCTATTGATTATGGCTGTATAGCCTACATGTCTGCGGCTGAGACTAACTTAAAGAAGCTTGATGTGGAGCAAGCCCAGGCCTTGCGCATCTGCTGTAGGGCTTTTAGGACCTCCCCTGTCTCGGCGCTGCAGGTTGAGTTGGGGGAATTGCCGTTACGGCTCCGGAGGCTAGAACTTCTGTTGGCTTACTGGGTGAATGTGCAAGGTCATACGAGCTCTCACCCGGTGAGGGACTTTCTCAGGGTTGATGGGGGGCAGAGTGAGGCTGGCGGTATGATTTTCAGCCAGGTAGGAAATGCGAAGGCGCGGCTTGCGGGGGTTGGTGATCTGCGTGTGAGCCCGTCGGTGGCTTTGTCTGCTATAGCTCCGTGGAAGTTTGTCCCGGCTCCTGTTGATGTTAGCTTGCATGGCAAGCTTAGAGGAGTCGCTGGGAGGGCACCGCAGTTTGCCGTTCAAGCGCTCATCGATAAGCACTCAGGTGATGTGTTTATTTATACCGACGGGTCTAGGGATCCTGAGAGTGGGCGTACTGGCGCCGCTTATTTTGTGCCTGACCTGGGGCTAGCGGTCAAGAAGAGGTTGACAGATCGCCTTTCTGTTTTCACGTCGGAACTTATAGCGATACGGTTGGCGTTGGAATGGGCGGAATCTGCTTTGCAGTGTTGCGGCATTGTGGTGGCCTCTGACAGCCTTTCTGCATTGCAAAGCATTAAATCTGGGAAATCGGATTGCAGACAGGATGTGTTGAATGGCATCTTCTGTCTGATGCTCTCCCTGTCCAGGAAGGATGTGAGGGTTTCCTTCATTTGGGTCCCTGCGCATGTGGGGGTGGATGGTAACGAAATGGCTGATGCACTGGCTAAACGTTCCCTTCGGCGGCCATCAATTGATGTGGCGGTTGAGTTAAGCAAATCTGAAATCAAGCCTGTTATCAAGAGTCATGTGGTCGGCCTTTGGCAGGAATTTTGGAGCCACTGTGTTACTGGACGGCATCTCTATCACATACAGGGTAGTGTGGGTCCTTGCGGGTCTATGGGCAGGAACGCGTGGGAGGAAAGGGCCTTCGCCCGCATGAGGATTGGCCATACTGGACTCAATTGGTCACTGAGTAGGATAGGCAAACATCCGACCGGTCTGTGTGGTCACTGTCGGGTGCCAGAGACTGTCGAGCATGTGCTGATTTGCTGTGAGGCTTATGATAGGGAAAGGGCCGGGTTGGCCTTGTGGTTTCGGAATAATGGGCGGGAGTTCAATCTGCGGAACGTTCTGGCGATCCAGTCACAGGGTTTGTGTCAGGCTGTGGTTGCTTACTTATGTAGCACAGGGCTGGGTAAACGTTTATAGAGGTGGGGGGTGTTGGAGACTGAGCCGAGGATGAGGAGCAAGAGGATGTTCTAACGCGCTTGGACTTCATGGGCCTAGAAACGCCAAAGTGATGGAAGAAGGACTTCTAAAGGATAAAACGACAAAGACGTCCCATGACCTCATGGGCTTTGTAAAACAACAAAGACGTCCCATGATCTCATGGGCTTTGTACTTCCAAAGCACCGAACGTCAAAGAGGGCGAGGAAGGTGAAGAAGAGTCTCCCTGGAATAAAGCCGGTTGGTCTCTGACACAACAACTATTCTAGTCACAAAAACACATCATGACCTCATGGGCTTTGTAACGCCAAAGCGATGGGAGGAGTACTTTTACGGACTACGACAGAGTCTGAGGACTACGAAACGTCTGAGGAATAAAGTCTGGTGGTAATGCAACACTCGGATGCCAACCGCCATAAAACAACAACAACAACAACAAGAGCAGACTTCAGAGAATTCATGGTCAAGTCGATAAATTGATCACTTATACTGGGACTAAAACTGTTCTCAGCAGGATCACATGACATGTCACTGAATATTGGCTCTATTATTTCTTTGAATTTTGAGATCGATTTTTCAGATATTGTCCTTTTCATTATAACTTTATTCTGTGGGGCTGGATGATCTTTAAAAATAAACTGAAAGGTAATTAGGAAATGATCTGACAATATAGGGTTTTGAGGGAGGACAATGAGGTCACTAATCTCTGTTCCATACGTTAGGACAAGATCCAGAGTGTGCTTATGGGTGTGAGTCGGTTTATTTACATTTTGAGTGAAACCAAAGCTGTCTAACAAGGCGCTGAAGGCATTACTGAGAGCGTCATCACTCATGTTCACGTGGATATTAAAGGCTCCAGCTATAACTATTTTATTCCAGGCTAGCACTAAGTTTGATATAAAGTCAGAAAACTCTGTTAAAAACTCTGAGTAGGGACCAGGAGGTCGGTAGATAACTATGAACAAAACTTCTTTTTGGTTTTTCATATTTGGACATGTGATCGACAGCAGGAGGCTTTCAAATGAGTGAAATGCATTGTTAGTTTTAGGGCTCATGAGTAGGCTTGAGTGTGAGATCACTGCCACACCACCACCTCGGCCTGTGGTCCTGGCGGTCTGAAAGTTAACATGGGTGGGTGGGGTGGACTCATTTAGTCTGACGTAATCGTCTTGTTGAAGCCACGTTTCAGTTAGAGCTAGAAGATCTATGTTATAGTCACTAATTAATTTATTAACTAAGAGCGATGAGGAAACTGCTCTAATGTTTAGCAGTCCACATTTTACGTGTTTATTCATTCATATATTTGTGTCATTTGTGATTGTTATTTTCATCTTTATTGATTCAGCATCACGTACTCTCTTGAAACTAGCTGTTTTGGGACGGTGTAATGCCTGTATCTTTGTGTTTTTTACTGTTTTTTACTGTAGCCCGCGTTAGCTGGTTTAGCTTGTTAAATTCCAAACTTTTGTTTCCCTTTTCAGAATTTCAGGCGTTCACAGCTGGATTTTATCAAAAACTGCAGAAGTCCATTGCATTACAGCTTCAACTTTGCACAGCCGGTACTATTTATTACACATCATTTACTTAACTTCACTTTATTAAATGTACAATAAAGTGCAAATGTAGAATAACAATTATAGACTTTTACTGTAGACATAAATGTCTTTATCACACGCAATAATGTCACATTCATGTGCATATAACTGAAGTAAATAGAGTGTTTATTTTACCATTATTATTAGTATTATTTTGTCTTACGCTAGCTGTTTTTATTTTATCTTATCTTTATTTTTCCTCTCCATTCCTTATTGAGAAATGAGAGGTTCTTGGAGATTTTGTTTATAAGAGTTCTCCTATTAAGAGTGTTTTTTAAACTTCCTATAAGTTATGTGTCCTTTTCCTCTGTATCTACCTGCGTCAGTATTTTCAAAAGTATTAGTACTTTATCCCCATAAAATGAATGGGGCATTATTCTTTCGGCTTTATTTTTTAGACTTTATTCTTTAGGCTTTATTCTTTAGGCTTTATTCTTTAGACTTTATTATTTAGGCTTTATTCTTTTGATTCACACTTGATGCGGAGGAGAGTGGATCGGTGGTCGAAGACGTTCTGGACGGCGTGGAGGAGCAGCCTTTTCTGGCTGCACGTGCCCGGAAACGTAAAAAGTCCCTTAGCTCGTCCGAGGGTTCTGGGAATGAGCAGCAGGATGAGGCTGAAGCTATTGATATCCGGAGTGAGAGCAGAGACTGTAAGGTGATCATAAAGCTTGCACAGGATAGTGCATCCTTTAAGGAGTGGAATTCAGTGACATTGTCAAAGAGCCTAACTGTAGCTGTGGGAGTGATCAAGAGTGCGAGTGTCCTTAGAGATGGCTCGCTGCTGGTCGTGTGCAAGGACGCGGCTCAGCAACGGAAGGCGATTGGAACTAAACGTCTGGGTGGAAAGGACATTCTTGTGTCTGATGCTGAAAGAAACACGGTCAGAGGAGTTATCGTAGGTGTCCCTACGGCGACGTCTGTGGATGAAGTTAAGGAGAATTTGACTGGAGCTAAGGTGGTGGACGCTAGGCGGTTGAAGGTGACCCGGTCTGGGGTAAGATGTGACAGCTTGTCGGTAATGGTAACACTTGAAGGGAGGTGCCTGCCTAGTAAGGTGTTCATTGGGTTCATGTGCCATGACGTTAGGCCATATGTTCCACCGCCCCTGCGTTGCTTTAAGTGCCAGCACTTTGGGCATATTGCAGCGGTCTGTAGAGGGAGGCAAAGATGTGGTAAATGTGCAGGAGATGTGACGTGGGAGCAAAACTGAAGTGCTGTAACTGTGGGGAAGAACATAGCTCTGCCTACGGGGGATGCAGGTTTAGCAAAAGAGCTGCTGAGGTGCATAAAATAAAGGTCTCTCAAGGTATATCCTATGCAGATGCAGTCAAGAAAGTTTCAAGTAACGAGTTTAGAGTAAATACAGAGAGAGGAGCCAGCGCTGCTCCCAGCCAGGGCGAAATGAGAAAGGCCAGCGTGGCTCCCAAGAAGTGTGAAGGTTTCAAGAGTGGAGGTCCCAAGTGTGCAGGTTCCAGAATTAATGAGAATACCCTGGTTGTGGATAGAGAGGATTTTGTACTCTTTATGGTGGATGTTGTAAACTGTGCTGCTCAGACTCAAAGCAGAACTGAAAGGATCAGGATCATTGCTAAAGCTGCAGGGAGATTCCTTGGAACAAAGGAGCTTGATTGGGCAGATATAGAAAACAGGCTAAAGGCGCTAAATGGGAGTCGGAGTGATGGGGGTTTGCTTTTGGGGAGTCAGAGTGATCAGAGTGACGAGATGGGGGTGGTCTCCTGTCCTCGTCCAGTCTCGTAGACGCACGGCTACCAAGCAGCGACGTCAGTGGAAATATTAAAGCCTATAGAATGAAGCCTAAAGAATAAAGCTGTACGGTGGAAGCACCGAACGTCAAGTTTAGTTCCAATCGCCTTCCGTTGCTGAGCCGCGTCCTTGCACACGACCAGCAGCGAGCCATCTCTAAGGACACTCGCACTCTTGATCACTCCCACAGCTACAGTTAGGCTCTTTGACAATGCCACTGAATTCCACTCCTTAAAGGATGCACTATCCTGTGCAAGCTTTATGATCACCTTACAGTCTCTGCTCTCACTCCGGATATCAATAGCTTCAGCCTCATCCTGCTGCTCATTCCCAGAACCCTCAGACGAGCTAAGGGACTTTTTACGTTTCCGGGCACGTGCAGCCAGAAAAGGCTGCTCCTCCACGCCGTCCAGAACGTCTTCGACCACCGATCCACTCTCCTCCGCCATCTCCCGTCTCTCCAGACCGGAGACTAGCTCTTCTTCTTGTTGTTGTTGTTGTTCCACTGTACAGCTTTATTCTTTAGGCTTCATTCTTTAGGCTTTGATATTTCCAATGACGTCGGAGGGGGAGAGGAAGATGAGGGGGAGTCTCCCTGGAATAAAGCCGGTTGGTCTCTGAAACAACAACAACTATTTTAGTCACAAAGACATATCATGACCTCATGGGCTTTGTAACACCAAAGCAATGGAAGGAGTACTTTTACGGACTACGACAGAGTCTGAGGACTACGACAAAGTCTGAGGAATAAAGTCTGGCGGTAATGCAACACTTGGATGCCAACCGCCATAAAACAACAACAACAACAACAACAACAATGACGTCGTTGCTTGGTAGCCGTGCATCTACGCGGTTGTGCGGGTGGCGAGAGCCATTATCGCCGCTTGCGGCTTTAATTACAGGTTGTTGTTGTTGTTGTTGTTGTTTTATGGCGGTTGGCATCCAATTGTTGCATTACCGCCAGACTTTATTCCTCAGACTTTTTATCCCGTCGCAATACTGACCTAACCTAATACTGATGTGCAATTCTGTCGTATGTGCAATTGCTGTTGGAATTCATGTGCAATTACTGTGAAATTCATGTGCAATCTATGTGCTGTCGTGACACATATTCATGTGCAATTACTGTCGGGATCACATGCAATGGTATTTATGTATTTATTTGTCTATGGGAGTTTTTATTTATTTATAGGAGATCTTCTACTGAAAGTGTTTTGGTCTCTGAAACAACAACTATTCTAGTCACAAAGACATATCATGACCTCATGGGCTTTGTAACGCCAAAGCAATGGAAGGAGTACTTTTACGGACTACGACAGTCTGAGGAATAAAGTCTGGCGGTAATGCAACAATTGGATGCCAACCGCCATAAAACAACAACAACAACAACAACAACACTTGATGAGTAGATAGTTTGGGATCTCTGTCAACAACAGGTAAGATTATCTTGTGTTTTATATACATCGATGCAATATATATATATACTCTAATGATATAATTGTATACTGAATGTGATCATGTAAAATTGCAGTACTCAAATGGCTTCTCTTACACACAAACAAAGAGCTGATGCAGAGATTGACCCTGTTCCTGTAGCTGAAGAGATGTACGTACAAGCTTGTCATTCTGTCATTATTCTGTTTCATTTACTGTCCCAGATACTTCTCCAAAGAATGTCATACAAGAGGGAAAGATATGCTGAACATGTACGTTAAGTCCAGGAGCTGCGAGTGTTCTTTGCACGTCAAAAAGCAGAAAATAAAACACCTTTGGTGAAAACGTGTTTGTGTCCGTTTCAAATTTTTTTAAAGGCGTGTAAGAGTACTACATGTGTGTGTACTCTTACACACATGTAGTACTCTTACACAAATGGTGTACTCTTACACACATGCAGTACTTTTACACACATGCAGTACATGTACACACAAAAGTACTTTTACACAAAAAGTACTTTTTCCACAATTTTTTCCCAATTACACTTCCTTACACAATTAAACTACTTTACACAACTTCACACTTCAACAAATTAGTACTTAATACACACAGTCAAATAGCCCAGTAGTTTCACCGAGCAAGCGCCCTGAAGGCCACAGCAAAGATTCACCGTTACGCAAGAACGCAGACACTCTAGCAGTGGCTTCAGCCATTGCAAATTATCTAGTTGAAAATGTCCTAATTTGCATAGGCAGAAATACCATGACCACTATGACAAATACATCGGCCCAATCTTCATCCAATCATCCTACTGCCAATGGGTGATGGTAATGCTGCTTTTGGACTGGCCTCTAACCTGCCATGTAGCACCTGCCGGTATAGTCTTCAGGGTCACGGAGGCACACAAGCATCCCCACCACGACAAGGTAGCAACAACAGGAGGGGAGGGTTTTTTGGGGGGTGTTTTTTATTTTATTTATTTATTTTTTAAAAATGTATGCTTTTTTTTTTTTTTAATCCAGCCTGGAACCTCGACCCCCTCTGTGGCACTTGGTTCTGGCACCCTAAACCAGTTCAGGCAACTGTGAGTTTGTGCAGCTAGTGCCACAACATTCTCCGCAAATGGCAGTACAATACAAGGGAGTGCATGTTTTTTGCATGAACATCTCTTTGTGCTGCAGTGTTTTTTGCAACAACAGCGAACTACATCAAGTAATTCTGGTGGTGCCGCAGGCTGATCGGTCATTATTGGCATCAGTCTCCCATCCAAAACATGCCACCCCCAGTCTTTTGGGTCCATATCTTCTCTTCCCCCTTTCCACTCCACCATTTGATAAAAGACCCGAAGACTATGGAACTTTGCAGCAGTTAATGTCGGAGGGAGAGTTTGGGGTTCCACTGGACATGAGATGGAGTTCTGAGTGACTTTGTCACAGAATCGTCTGTTTCTCAGCATATCCAGGGACTCATCTTTTTAACCTCCATACAGTGATACTATACTATGGACGATTTTTCGGCGATTTGAGAACGCAGGCGGAAGTGCGCATGCGCACTCCCCCGTGCGGACCGATACAACACACACGTGCGTTTGTTTATTAGCGCGACGGAGCGCATCGCATCGCTCGTCTCCCGTAGATTTCTGTCCACTTCTGCGTCAGCTCGAACTGTCTTTCTCCGTCTTCATTTTGCCCCGTACACTGAGGGAACTATATTATGATAGATCCATGCGCTTAGGCACGCGGAAACGTGGGGACGAGCCTGACGCGGGTGCAGGTGAGCGATAGGTGCGTTTTATGATTGATACGTGGCAGGACAAATGATTTATCCACGCCACGAGGAAATATGATACAAAATTTGCTGAAGAAAATCGTCCATACCACCTTTAAGTTACTTGTCATTCTTAATAAACAATTTGTTCATTATAATTAAAGTATTTGTTCATGCTGTAAATGGCGTTGTTATGATGAAATATTAGCTAAATATCAAATGTTAAATGTGTTTGTTGAAGAAAGTGAGTGATGGCAGAAAGGGTCAAAGGTCAGGGTAGAGTCTGGTCTGTTGTCCGGACGCAGACACATTGGGTGGTACAGGGGCACACTGACATGACAGGGTACAGTCCCGCCACCATCTTTGTGTCTGTTCCTGTCATCGCTCACATCTGACAGAGGAGTGGTCAGAGGTCACCTACAGAAAGACAGGGAAAATGTGTGATAATGTAATTCAGAACTCATGGGAAAGTTACTGTTTCAAAATAAATCTCAAAAATACAAATCCCAAAACACTTTCACTTTCTGACACTATTTTATTTACTTGTGTTTGCTTAAACTGACAGAAAATCCAGTTAATGTTTCATGTGGATAGGCCCCGAGATGTGAACTATAAACTAGGTCGACAAATCAGCAATCTGACCGGTCTCAGCAAGGATGTCTCTAGGATTTCTTGTAAGGGGGAATTAAGCCCTTGTGCATCAAAAGACTAAATGTCATTATTTTCATGTTTTTTTTTTAAATCCCATTTAAAGCAGTACACAGTGAAGATGAATAACGGAAGTGTAAACTGATTTGTAGGATTTACTGAGAATGCGCCCTAAGGCACAATTTGAAGTTGGACCCCAACATTACATTTAAATGGTTACTATTTAAAATGAGGGAGACATTTGAAAGTTGAAAGTTCTTTTTTTTTAAAAAATAGCTCCAGTTGGCCTGGTTATAATAGGTACTTAATAGGCTTTAATGTACAACAAATTTTCTTTCACCCATAAGCCTTAAACATCTTTGGACCCTGACCTGTACTTTGAGAACCACTGCATCGTCCATCCATCCATCCATCCATTTTCTGCCGCTTATCCGGGGCCGGGTCGCGGGGGCAGCAGTCTGAGCAGGGACTCCCAGACTTCCTTCTCCCCAGACACTTCCTCCAACTCCTCCGGGGGGATCCCGAGGCGTTCCCAGGCCAGCCGAGAGACATAGTCTCTCCAGCGTGTCCTGGGTCTTCCCCGGGGCCTCTTCCCGGTGGGACATGCCTGAAACACCTCCTGAGGGAGGCGCCCAGGAGGCATCCGGAACAGATGCCCGAGCCACCTCAGCTGGCTCCTCTCGACGTGGAGGAGCAGCGGCTCTACTCCGAGCTCCTCACCTTATCTCTAAGGGAGCGCCCAGCCACACGGCGGAGGAAACTCATTTCGACCGCTTGTATCCGCGATCTTGTTCTTTCGGTCACTACTCAAAGCTCATGACCATAGGTGAGGGTAGGAACGTAGACCGACCGGTAAATAGAGAGCTTTGCCTTTCGGCTCAGCTCCCTCTTTACCACAACGGTCTGATGCAGCGACTGCATCACTGCAGCCGCTGCACCGATCCGCCTGTCGATCTCACGCTCCATCCTTCCCTCACTCGTGAACAAGACCCCGAGATACTTGAACTCCTCCACTTGGGGCAAGGACACCCCACCAACCTGAAGAGGTCAAGCCACCTTTTTCTGGTCGAGAACCATGGCCTCGGATTTGGAGGTGCTGATTCTCATCCCAGCCGCTTCACACTCGGCTGCAAACCGTCCCAGTGCATGTTGCAGGTCCGGGTTTGATGGAGCCTTCAGGACAACATCGTCTGCAAACAGCAGGGATGGAATCCTGTGGTCCCCAAACCGGACACCCTCCAACCCCTGACTGCGCCTAGAAATTCTGTCCATAAAAATTATGAACAGAACCAGTGACAAAGGGCAGCCCTGGCGGAGTCCAACATGCACTGGGAACAGGCCTGACTTACTGCCGGCAATGCGAACACAGCTCCTGCTCCGGTCATACAGGGACCGGACAGCCCTGAGCAAAGGGCCCCGGACCCCGTACTCCCGGAGCACCCCCCAAAGGACACCCCGAGAGACACGGTCGAAAGCCTTCTCCAGATCCACAAAGCACACGTGGACTGGTTGGGAAAACTCCCATGAACCCTCGAGCACCCGATGGAGGGTATAGAGCTGGTCTAGTGTTCCACGACCGGGACAAAAACCACTCTGCTCCTCCTGAATCCGAGGTTCGACTATCGGTCGGATTCTCCTCTCCAGTACCTTGGAATAGACCTTACCCGGGAGGCTGAGGAGTGTGATCCCTCTGTAGTTGGAACACACCCTCCGGTCCCCCTTCTTGAACAGAGGGACCACCACCCCGGTCTGCCAGTCCAGAGGCACGGTCCCCGACCGCCACGCGATGTTGCAGAGACGTGTCAACCAAGACAGTCCTACAACATCCAGATACTTTAGGTACTCAGGGCGGATCTCATCCACCCCCGGAGCCCTGCCACCGAGGAGTTTGCAAACAACCTCAGTGACTTCAGCTTGGGTGATGGATGAGCCAGCCTCTGAGTCCCCGGTCTCTACTTCCTCTTCGGAAGACGTGACTGAGGGATTAAGGAGATCCTCAAAGTATTCCTTCCACCTTCCGACAACATCCCCAGTCGAGGTCAGCAGGCCTCCACCGGCACCGTAAACGGTGTTGGTGAGGCACTGCTTCCCCCTCCTGAGGCGCGGGACGGTTTGCCAGAATTTCTTTGGTGCCGACCGATAGTCCTCCTCCATGGCCTCTCCGAACTCCTCCCAGGAGTTCGGGGATACAATACAATACAATACAATACATGGTATGCCCTGAATATTTTCTATTGCTGTAATAATATGAAACATCTGAGGCTGAACAGGCTTAGCATTAGTTGTATAGGCTATAGCCTATAATTAACCCTAATTTGAGTCAAGTTTCAATTAATATAACCTATGAAGATAAGATTACAAAAGTAAAGAATAGCCTACAAAAATAACAGCTCTCTAAATCATAATATCACTTGCCACCTTCTCAAGTGATAACATACAGGCTATAGGCTACATAAGAGCCTATTAGACCAAGATAGGCATAATTTCATTCATGGTGGAAATTATTGATTGAGAAAAGACCACAGAGACAACGCCTTAAGACTAATTCCACATTTATAATTCAATATGCCGTCAATATGACAGCTACTCCGAAAGCTCTTCTCTCCTTACTTGAGCTCCTCCAGCTCCTGCCCTGCTCCTGTCCGGCCCCTTTCCTGTTCCTGTCCTTCTCTTGGCCTGCCTTTGTCTCCCTTGTCTTTCTGCCCTCAGTGCTTTGGGCTTTTACAAAGGCCAGGTATAACTTCCAGTTATGACGGCAGTCTAGAAGCTCGGTTCTTTACTGCCGAAATTTCAATGGAAAACAGACTGGCTCACAAGCTAACGAGGTTAGCGTGGGTAATAAGCTCAGCGCGGCTCCCAAAAATGGGATAAATATATACAGAGGGTGGCGGGGAAGAGCGTAATGTTCTGCGGAGGACGAGCATCCAGTTCTTGGAGAAGTTTGGTACTGGGCATATGGACTTCCCTCCAATTTACGATATTTTAAACAAGTCAAGTTTTGAGTTCAGCACATGTTTATTGCATTGTTTTCAATTTTATATGTTTTTTGTTTCATATTTCTGTAGTTCTTGTGTTGTGTTTGACCAAAGAGTTTCAAATAAATGATCAATTAATAGTTGTAAATAGTAGTAGCTGGCTTATGATCCAAGTTTTACACCTAACGGCACAGATTTGAGATTTAAAATCTGAATATCAAAGGGTAAAAAGGTTTTCTACCGGATTTTAAAATATAATCACATGAAAAGCTTTGATATGTTGAAAGAATTCTTATTATAGGTATTTGTAAATGAGTTATTATAACCAAGAAATTAAACCAAGCAATGACCATCATAACCCTCTGACGGAAATTCTCATTAAGGCATATACATTGGAGGGGAATAATAGCTAAATAATATAAAATTATACAACATAGAACATTCTACTATATATATCAAAGTAAAATGGGAAAGACAAGGTAACTTTGTTTTGACAGACAATGAGTGGGGACGTGAAATGTTCATCTCAACAGAAAACCACAAAATTACAAAAAAGTTTTGAGGGAAATATTTATAAATTTTTTTAATGTAAAGTTTTTTGTTAACACCATGTCAAACTGCTCACTATTCACAAGGAAATGCTGACTGATAGAGAAAATGTGGTTACCAGGAAGCCCACCATTACAGTGTTTTTTGGGATGGGCTGGGCAAGCTCTACAGTTTATGATCTCTTGTTTCTATATGTTTATGAGCACAAATAAGTATATAATAATAATATTAGTATATTTTCTTTAGTATGTTTTCTTAAGAAAACTAATATACAATTATACCAATCAAAGGAACATATTTTAATGGGACTGAGGACAATTTTAGAAAGCCCACCGAAAATGGGTCTAACAACATTTTTGGGTTCCAACTCAATTTAAACTATTCATGGGTCCAAAGTGATGTTACACACACCTTCCTACTGCCATCTTGTGGACAAAAGCTGCATTGGCTCAAAAATAATCAAAACAAGGGCTTCCTCTACTTTAACGTCCCCAAAGACTCAATGAGCTGTTTGTTTCAGGTAGTTAATTACTGGCTAATGTTAGTTTACATATTATTGTGGGGCTATGCTAATATACATTAGCCTGATTGAAGAGAGTTTTAACAAGCCTAATTTCCAACTGTTCGGGTGTTATATTTTAGTCAATCACTCGCACAAAAAGTCCGTTCTCTTGAAAGATTTGAGGCCTCGTGGTGTGCAGAGGGCTTGTGGACGAGGAACCTTAGATGTAAATATCCTCAAAGGCTCTCCCTCACAGGCTTGACTTTGCTGACATGGAATGTTGGATGTACCCGGTTAGTACTAGGAAGTATCACAGCCAAAGACTTAACAACTTTGGAGACAGGGAATGGCGCAATAAATTGTGGAGCCAACTTACTTTCAACATGAGGGAGGTCTCGGGTAGAAAACCAAAGTCTCTGACTTTGTTGATACCGGGGAGCTGTAATCCAATGACGATCAGACAACTTCTTGTAAATGATAGATTGTCAAAGATGTGTCTGACAAGCCGGAATCAAAGTCTCCTCTTTTTCAGGGGTGAAGAAAAGTGTGGGCTGATAGCGATAAGCACACTGAAAGTGTTAGTTAGTTTATTTATTTGAGACGGGAACAGTACACAATATACCAGGGGTATTCAATTAAAAGTCACTGAGGTCCAGTTATTAAATTTTGTTCAAGTAGAAGGTCCGAACCGAAGTCCAGCATGTGTCGACATTTTCATCTGGTTTCAACAATACTTATTGTTAATTTCCAATGCAGAAAATGAACTGGGTGCATAACTGGTTACCCCCATGGATGTATTATATTATCTGGATAGGGTACGCCCCCTCTGCCTCTGGCTCCAAATTGAGTAGTGGCCACTTCGCAGAATGCAGCCTTTTGGTCTGACCATTTCCAGAGTTCGGCCTCTAAAATGACCGAAAATGCAAAATTATTTTTAGTCTAAAAATAAAATAGAAGGAATTTTACTCTTTGACTGTTTTTAAAATACTTAAAAAATACATTTTTAACCTTCCGGTGAACGGTGTACGCGCACCGAGCGCGCACGCAACCCTCGTGAACGAGCCTCAGAAGAACATGTGATGGAAACTAAACACAAGCAGAAGAAAGAGACGAGACGAGACCACGATACACGTAAGTTGTGTTTGTATGTCATTCCTCACGTTTAACACATCGTTCCATATGAAGTGTAAATCAACGATTACACAGTTAACACGAGCAAACACGAGCTAACGTAAGCTAACGTTTAGCTACACAAAGATGCAACAACACGTCGTGATGGCTCATGTCTTCTGCAAATAAATAAGTCATTATTTCTCCTACAAGATGTTCTAAGAGACAAAAGGTTAAGCACAGACAAGGGGAAACTAGAGAAAGAAAGGGAAATTAAGTGATGTTTGTATTATGTGCAATCAAAAACTACAAATAATTAAAATACAACCTGCTGAAATGGGTAATATCTTACACATATAAATGTAAACATATTTAAAAGTGACAGTCGCGTCTCACAAGGGCTGAAACTACATTTGAGGTTTTATTACCAATTTCATAATGAAGTGTGCTGTGTTTAAACAGCAAAGCACACGCTTGTTTTCTATAGGAATGTCATGGATTTACTTCCATGGAATATATATATATATATGTAGAGATGTAGTAAACATGTCAGTTATGTTCTAACTTCTAAGGTTTAAACTTATGCATAAGTAAACAACTTTTGGTTCTAGCTTTAAAAAATAATGTAAAAAGAGGAACTTTTGTGTTACAGAGCAAAATGTAAATCTGTCAATAACCTATTCCAGCTTGAGTGAGTGAAGCAGCCGTCCAGAGCAGAGCTGTGTCCGTCCTGACCAGTGCGTTGGCTCTCTTTCTGTGCTCTACAGGTCACTGCAGGTCACAGCAGACACAGAGTCATCTCAAGTAAACTCCTGACGACTCCTAAGCAAAAGGTATTTTAATAATAACTTGTGCCTCGACTAAAAGTAAACAGTGTGTAGAATCAGCAGTTTGAATTTATAAAATGTCTGTTAGTTTTGTTATGACCAAAAATACAAAATGATAATTGTTCTTCAAAAGAGACACTGCTGTGTCACATGTGTCTGTGAAGCAGCTTCAGGACAAACATGTGAAGTGTATGTTCTATGACTTGTATAATCTAAAGCTGTGACATGTTCTGTTTGTCTCTTAGTCAAACGATGGAGCCGAACGGTGCAGTTTACTGAAGTCCTTTTCACCAGAAGACTACGTAGCCATGGAAACAAAGTCTTGTTAAATACTGAGATATTCAGTATTTAACTCAATAATGTCACATTCATGTGCATATAACTGATGTAAATTGTTTATTTATGTGTTTATTTTACCACTATTATTAGTATTATCTTGTCTTACGCTGTTTTTATTTTATCTTTATCTCTATTTTTCCCCTCCATTCCTTATTAAGAAATGAGAGGTTTTGTCTATACGAGTTTTTGTTTATAAGAGTTCTTCTATTAAGAGTGTTTTTTAAACTTACTACAAGTTATCTGTCCTTTTCCTCTGTATCTACCTATTATTAACGAAATTTCCCCATGTGTGGACAATAAAGGAATATCTTATCTTATTCAGTTTGTTCTATTTTGTTCTATTTGACTTATACAGGTTTTATCATTGTTCATTGTTTTATGTTGCACTGAATCACCAAAGCAAGTTCCACTGTTTGTGAATTCTGTTCATTGACAATGGCAATAAACCTTTTCTGATTCTAATGATAATGATAATAATAATAATAATAATAATAATAATAATAATAATAATAATAATAATAATAATAATAATAATAATAATAAAAATAATAATAATAAACAGTACACAAGACTCAAACTCCTTAAGTGAGTCCTGCATTGTAGCTTTAAAACTCAACTCAAACTGTGGCTAAAATCAATTTATCATTTGTAGCTATAATCAGATTTGCATTTATTGAACAAGTTCATTCATGTTCATTATTCTTATTAAATACATCAATAAACAAATGTGTTTTGTATTTATTAAAGATTGACATGATATAAAAACGACACACAAGGAAACTGAATATAATTAAATACTGTTTAACTCCATTATGTAACAGAATTGATGATTATGTTTTATATTTCTTCTCATTTGATAAAAGCATCTGCATATTGGCCAAATTATATTATGTAAATTAATAACTGAAAAATGTATAACAAAATAAATACCCAAACCTAAAACAATACAGAAAATGATGAGGACGTTATTCCACCTCCAATGAGCAAATGTAATTCCTTGTCAATTAAACCGGACTTTTTATCTAAACACTTCTTTATAATTATCTTAAATATCAGAGCTTTACAACATGATACATGTATATTTATAGATGGATATAACAATCCATCATTATATGTTACGTAAACAGACTATTTCAAGCCGAATTATTCCAAAAGTCCGCGCTGACTGTTCTCAGTCTTTCACGCTGCTGTGACGTGCACGCTCCCGACGCCAAAGCCTCATGGCGATGATGTCACACAAAAGTGGGAGGAGATATACCAGTATTCAGGAAGTAATGCGGAACTAAAAAACTTTTTTGGAACCATGCACCAATGAGCACGCTCCATAGGTTTCAATGGCGGCCATCTTGGCTTCCGGGGGCTTGGTTACCCCCCACGAGTCCGAAGGTTCGCTAGTCCGAAGGTTCACAGGTCCGAAGGTTTTAAAAGTTCACTAGTCCGAAGGTTCGCTAGTCCGAAGGTTCACTGGTCCGAAAGTTCGCTTGTCCGAAGGTTCACTGGTCCGAAGGTTCGCTAGTCCGAAAGTCCCTCATAACCTAAAGTGAAGGTGCAGACGGCATCGGGATGTAGTCAGTCTGTAAAAAGCGCACGAAGCACGAAGACACGCACTGGGGCTCGTCACGTTTTGTGTACCAGCTGCTCACAACTATACACAGCAAGTTGTACTGTGTATATAAAAATAACAAGGGAACATATCAAATCCTCCGCTTTATGCCCTCATTTGATCATAAGAAAAATGCGTGAACAGAATCCTCCGTTCTATGCCTTCATTTTATCATAAGTATAGAAATACGCGTGATCAGATCACCGTAGGATTGGTAGTCAAAAAGGAAATTCAGATCGCCAAGACGGGAGTGTCTACAGAGCCGCGGTGCGCGGCCGAAACTGCTATACTATTTCGTGCCGCGGCTCCTGAAACGGCTGGGCTATTTGAGTTAATTAATTTATTAATAATACGACAAGGAGCTCAGGCTATGCACAGAAACAAGTCGGTTATGGAAAATACGCGAGTTTAATCATAAAAAAGTGCATCAACACTAGAAAAGTCTTAAAAGCCAGTGTGTAGGGCACAGGGAGGCGAGGAGAGCCCGCTGCGCTGACACACATCTTTGGTGAGGAGAGCCACGAGTAGAGCCCACTGCGCGGACTCACACCTTCGGACTAGCGAACTTTCAGACCAGTAAACCTTCGGATTTGTGAACCTTAAAATTTCGGGTAGATTTCGGACCCGTGAACCTTCGGACTAGTGCACCTTCGGACTAGTGAACCCTCGGACCAGTGAACCTTCAGACTCATGGGCAGCCAACGCATAACTATCTCTTTTACCATAAATAGTCCCAGGCAAATAAATGCAAGACCTTTATTTCAGATTAAAGAAAACCGAAACCTCAGAATAAAAAAAAAAATATTGCAAAGTGGAATAACTAATTGTTCTCTTAAATAACTTAAATAACTAAAAACTAAAATGTGCAAACAGAGCATTGACTTAACATTCTTTTATCTTTGTTCTTAAAATAAGAAGGTCCCAGCCCCAAAAAAATGAAGGCCTACTTTTCCAGAAAAAAAAGTCCACATCTTCAGAAAACAAGTCTTTTCTCTGAACTTTTCTCTTTTAATTATTTTTCTTTTAATTTTCTTATAGGGTCCTGGACCCTACCTTTTAATGAGAAAAATGAGCATGTGGCTGACCTGCCAGTCATTTAAATCTTGGTTGGAATGAAGTTAGTGCCATTCTCAGGCACATATCTAGGTCCTCATTGTTGAGCCTAGAACGGTACTTGTTTTTGACAATGTTCATAGTGGAAAAAGCTGACTCACAGCTGTAAGTCGATCCAAACATAGTCAAGGTGTACAGTGCTACTTTGGTTAGACCAGGGAATACACTCTCATAAACAGTCTGTAACCAGAAAGTAGCAGGGTCAGTTGTCTCAAAATGCTCTGTTAATGCAGCATTTCCCTCAGATCAATGAGCTCAAGGTGTAGAGATCCTGCAGAAAATCCTCTGACTTCTGTGATGAGGAAAGGATTCTGGATTAACAGGAGGAGCTGCTGCCCAATAACTTCATTAATGATGTTGCACGCTTTACAATAATCAAATATATATATATATATATATATATATATATATATATATATATATATATATATATATATATAAGTCTATCGCAGGGCCAACCAGTCAGAGACTAAGAGCCACATTTTTTACCGTGTTACCGCAAAGAGCCACATCATACACATGACACACATGAACATCACCCCATCCCTTCCTCTTACACACACACCTCTGCTCAGCCAAATTATTATTATTATTAACAATATCATGTCACACACCAACATGATAATGACAGAAATTGACTCCTACAGTACTAAGACCACAAGCCAGTTATTTTCAACAATGAACATTGTGTGCACTGTCTTACACACACAAACTCTCAGTTCAACAAAGTCCACAAACAAAAACATAATCATTACCATACATACGGGCCGGGAAGCGTTTGATTAAAGTCTGCCTCGGCCCGCGCCATGACAGTTACTGTTTACAAGTGAAAATTTGCATGCTGCGCGCTGATTGGTCGACAAAGTTTGTGTGCTTGGCTCTGATTGGCTGCCGAGCCGTGGTCCGGAGAATGCCAAAGCTCCACTTCGTGAGAGGCGCAGGAAAGTCATTATGATTAGATCGTGCGGTCGAGCGGCGCACGCACTGTGATCTAGATCCCCGTGCGAGAGCGCCGTCTGGCACAACACAAACACAAATGTTGATATGAACGTAAAAGAGCCGCATGAAACCAGGCAAAGAGCCGCGGGTTGGCCAGGCCTGGTCTATCGTGTTTGTTGATCTGAAGTTCTATCGTTTGTCACTCACTCGCGCGGGAGCAGGCAAGCGCCTGTGCTTGGCAAGTGTGAGCGCTCCGAAGTTGTAGAGGCCTATAGCGCTATTGAAGACAGAGAGAGATTTCGTGTGTCGCACCGCGCTGCGCATCAAAACAAAAAGCAGCATGGACGCGTGTGACGTAGGATGGCCGGAGCGGTTGAAGTCAAGGGAGACATTTTATTCAATTTTCAATCAAAAATAAAGTGCAAAGTGCATGTGCTAAAAGGATAGGGAGGCCACGAGCTGTGTCTTTTCCAGCAGCAGAACCAGGACTGATGGTTCAGGCCCTATTTTTATCTGGTCCACCTCATTGGGTCGAATTATCCATAATTACAAGGGATGTTGACAGTATCTTATAAAAAGGTACTAAAACCTCCATAAAACCAATAAACACATACACACATTTCACTATACATAAATATATACATAAAACCCTAAAACCAACTCCTAATCCATGATAAAAATCCTTAAACCCCTGTGCTAACCCAATGGTGCTCCCCTACACTTGGTCCAGCCGGGAACCTTTAAAAAAGGAGATTGTTCCTGGAGGGAACCTTTTGACTCCTGGACACAAGAACAGAGGAAGTGAGTAACATACACAATTCACTAAAAACACAAACCACATTAACACACACCTAAACATCTTCAACAAATATTGCACCATATATATTGCACATAACCAATTTCATAATTTAATATTTCTCCCTTTTCCCTCCAGGACAGACGGCTTCCATTAAAGTGCCCCTGTGCACCAGATCTAAAAATGGGATAAAAGAGATTACTTTAATAAATATTTAAAATCAATTTTGTGCAATTGTCTTCTTAAAGTGCTAATAGATGTATAAAGTGCTGTGTGCAATTAAAGTTAAATGTAATTTAAAGTGCAAATAGTGAACAGTGTAAAGTGCTAGTGTAACAAACCGGCTCTTTGTTACAATGTGACAGCAACAGAGCAGCAAGGAGTCGCCCTACGACTTTTATGATAAGGTCGACAATCTAACATTTCTGTCCCTTCAATGTGACTAAGGATTCAAAATTGGATATGAAGATGAAATCTGACATAGTTTCAGCATTAAACTAATAAAATAATTGCTGCCTGTGGTTGTTTTTGGGCTGTGGAAATAATTTAGAAAAATTATAGCATAATATTGAAAAAAAGCTGTGAACTTAGTTCAAAATTTTGAATAATGAACTATGAACTGAACTAGTTCATGTAGAAAGTCAACTTTCCCAACACTGGGTGTTACAACCCGAACCCTGTCTTTTGAACTGGGGTTCTCGCGGTGCACCTGCGGTCCGCTATGCCATGAGATTAGATTAGTGATGAGTTGGATAAAACACAACATTTTGAAGTTTAATATACAAAGAACACGTCTGAGCTGCCCCTACGTTCCCTTCTGTCTTTGATTACTCTGAGTTGATTTACCTGTATCTGTGTCTTCACATCTGGTTCATTTGCTCCTGAGCTCATACTTATCAAGTGATTGTTGTGTTGTAACATGAGATATTTACACAGAAATATGTTCCACGGTAGTGATGCACATGTTGTCTTTTGACTCGTGGAGCAGGTCGGGTCAAGAAGTCTCATTTAAATGCGGCAGGTTTCTTTCTAAACAAACTAACTCAATAATCATGTTTTCGATTCTAGCGGCGGTGAAAGACGACAGGGCCGGTCCTGACTATACGACCCCTCTCCACAGTGTAGAAATAACGCACATAACATAAAGTATACATCGTGTACTCGATGTGTAACACATTAGGTCATGATACGTCACTCGTCATGTAAATAAAATCATACATGTTCTGGAAATTTGCGCGAGTCGCACATGTAGCTTTAGTGTACTTACAGCTCTCGGTTCTCCATCGTCTTCTTTTATGGAGGGAATAGCGCCAGTATTCAATAGTAAAGTAATAAACAAATAACGAGCTGTGTCCGCAGCAGCATAAAAAGAAGTCATGTTTGCTAACTTAAATAGCTCCCCTTCCCCCCTCACGCACCCACCCCCCGTCAGTTTGGAGATTCGAAGAAGGGATATAGTCTGTACTATAGCTAAACACTGCGGGTATCAATCCAAAAAACACTCAGGGTACATATATGAAGCACAAATAGCAATGTAAGAAGGTTAAAAGCTCTGAAAAGTCGATTTTGCATGTTACGGGACCTTTAAGGATGTTACGGTTCCCGCCGTAGTCATGGGTAACGTGAGGTCCCTTCAAAATAAAATGACGGAAATAGCGAGCCTCATGCGAGACCTGGTTAACAGCAGAAATGCCAGACTCTTTTGTAGGTTTGGACAATTTTCATCTGCTGCGGGCGGACAGAACGAGAGAATGCGGGAAGAAAAGAGGTGGAGGTCTGGCGGTGTATGTGAACACGAGCTGGTCCAAACCCGAACACTGCACAGTGAAGGAGCAGCTATGTAACAGGGATATTGAACTATTGGCTATTGGCATGAGGCCATATTATCTGCCCCGGGAGTTCTCACATGTGATTTTGATCGCAGTCTATGAGGCCCCGTCCGCCAATGCTGAAAATGCTTGTGAAGCACTGCTCTCCTGCACTTGTAGGCTGCAAACACAGCACCCACAGGCTCTCTTCCTCGTCTCTGGTGACTTTAACCACGCTTCTCCCTCTTCTGTTCTACCAACATACACCCAGTATGTTACCTGCCCCACCAGGAACAATAGAACATTGGACTTGTTTTTTGCCAACACCTAGGAGGCTTATTCCTCTTCCCCCCTCCCTCCCCTGGGCAGCTCGGACCACAACCTTGTACATCTGAGGCCTGTGTATGAACCCATCGTGCGCAGGCAGCCTGTGGTGTCCCGTGAGGTGAGGATGTGGTCTGCTGAGAGTGAGGAGGCTCTGAGGGACTGCTTCATCACCACTGTCTGGACTGAGCTTTATGACCCACATGGGGAGGACATCAACACCATCACAGAGTGCATCACGGACTACATCAACTTCTGTTTTGAGAACATTGTTCCCTCCCGGACGGTGCAGTGTTTTCCAAACAACAAGCCATGGATTAACCGTGAACTGAAGGCTCTGCTGAAGGAGAAGAAGAGAGCCTTCAGGTCAGGGAACAAGGAGGAGCTGAGGACTGTGCAGAAGGAGCTGAGGAGGAAGATCAGGCAGGCTGAGGCCGGCTACAAGAGGAGGATGGAGGAGCAGCTGCAGCAAAAGAACATTCAGGGAGTGTGGAGGAGCCTGAAAACCATCTCGGGCTTCAAAACCCCCCTGCCCAGACAGAGGGGGATCTACAGTGGGTGAATGATTTAAATGCTCACTTCTTGAGGTTTGATCGGTCACCCGCCCCTCCCCCTGCACAGCTGCATGCTCCCTCTTCCACAGCTGGACAATGCCCTGCATCTGTTCCTCTTCGCTTATCTGCCCCGGACCATCAGCTCCCCACTTCGCCTGGACCCACCCATCCCCCCAGCACATGGTCCCCCTGCCAACCACTGACTGTCACAGCAGCACAGGTGAGGAGTGAGCTGAAGAGGATTAAAGTGAGGAAGGCAGCAGGACCTGACGGCATCAGCCCCAGGCTCCTTAAGTCCTGCGCAGATGAACTGTGTGGAGTTGTGGAGCATGTCTTCAACATGAGCCTGAAGCTGAGGGTGGTACCATAGGTCTGGAAGACCTCCTGTCTGGTACCTGTGCCTAAGACACCGCGCCCCAAAGACCTCAACAGCTTCAGGCCAGTGGCTCTCACGTCCCACCTGATGAAGACACTGGGGCGGCTAGTCCTGGACCACCTCCGCTCCACCGTGAGCTCAGCCATGGACCCGCTGCAGTTTGCATATCGGCCTGGCATCGGAGTGGAGGACGCCGTCATCTCCCTGCTGCAAAGCTCTCTCTCTCACCTGGAAAAGCCTGGCAGCTCTGTGAGGATTCTGTTCTTCGATCTTTCCAGCGCCTTCAACATCATCCAGCCGCTGCTCCTGAGGGACAAGCTGGAGACGGCTGGTGTGGAGTATGACCTGGCAGAGTGGATCCTGGACTACCTCACAGACCGACCCCAGTTTGTGAGAGCCCGGAACTGTGAGTCTGACACTCGGACCTGCAGTGTGGGGGCGCCCCAGGGCACTGTCCTCGCGCCCTTTCTCTTCACCCTTTACACTGCAGACTTCAGACATGACACGGACAGCTGTGTCCTGCAGAAGTTCTCTGATGACTCTGCCATCATCGGACTCATCATGGACGACGATGACGCGGAGTACAGAGGACTGGCGCAGGACTTTGTGGACTGGTGTCAGCGGAACCACCTCCTCATCAACGCGGGGAAGACCAAGGAGATGGTGGTGGATTTCCGCAGACGCCACCCCACTGCCCCCTCATCAGTGAACATCCAGGGACGGGACATTGAGAGAGTGGACTCATACAAGTACTTGGGTGTTCATCTGAACCACAAACTGGACTGGACTCATAACACAGACGCACTGTACAGGAAGAGCCAGAGTCGGCTCTACCTCCTGAGGAGACTCAGGTCTTTTGGAGTGACAGGGCCACTTCTGAAGACCTTCTACGACTCTGTGGTGGCATCAGCCCTCCTGTACGGTGTGGCCTGCTGGAGCAGCAGCATCACAGAGAGGGAGAGGAAGAGGCTGGACAGAGTCATCAAGAAGTCCAGCTCCGTCCTGGGCTGTGCTCTGGACTCGGTGCAGGAGGTGGGGGACAGGAGGGTCCTGGCTAGATTCACATCTATGCTGGACCATGGAGTGTCACCCCCTGCAGGACACTCTGTCTGCTCTGGAGAGCAGCTTCAGTGAGAGACTGATCCACCCTCGCTGTGTGAAGGAAAGGTTTCGCAGGTCTTTCCTTCCTGCTGCTGTCAGACTTTATAACAAACACTGTTAGTACTGAACACTCGCAATACTGACCTAACCATGTGCAATTCTGTCATATGTGCAATTGCTGTTGGAATTCATGTGCAATTACTGTGAAATTCATGTGCAATCTATGTGCCGTCGTGACACATATTCATGTGCAATTACTGTCGTGATCACATGCAATGGTTTTTATGTATTTATTTATTTATTTATTTGTCTATGGGAGTTTTTATTTATAGGAGATCTTCTACTGAAAGTGTTTTTCAGACTTCCTATAAGTGATCTGTTCTTCTGTATCTACCTCTGTATCTACCTGCGTTGCACCAATGAAATTTCCCCATGTGGGACAATAAAGGAATATCTTATCTTATCTAAAATATAGAAAACATGATTTGTCTCCTGGACATCTTCTTCTACAGTGTGTCAAATGCCTGCGCCTCCTGCTAGATTGCCCCCCGGTGGCCGTTAGCCAGTAAAATATTTAAATTAGACGGACTGTTGCAAAGACCACCTGTTACCATCCACCTATTTCGCCCTGTGCACAATGGTTGGACATACCCAAATGGCATTGCTTATTATAAGAGGATCTTACAGCCCACATGCAAGTGTGATGCATCATTAGAAAGCTTAGGCCTTCTAGTTGCAGATGTGCACATGAATACTGTCAGGGCTTCAGAACTTAAACTACAGAAGCCCAAACATAAACAAAACATCCTTTTTTTAGTCGCCTGATTATTGTCAATTTGTAATGGTCCTGAGCATGACATACTTCATTGTGTGCTTATGCTGTTCACTGTACATGATGTTTATCTTATTGACAACAACTGTGTAAAGTTTCAGATCTCTGGGAACAGGCATTTTGGTGCTGTTGACCTTTTTGGATCAAAAAGTATATTCGGAACAAGTGATCCAAATATGTGCTAAAACTGTTTTATTACAATTGTAGCTCCTCTATGATCATAAAACATACATTTTGATGTTTTGTAGGCCACTAATACCTATTATAATTGCTAAAAACAATGTATGTGAAAATGTGTAAACATGAATTTCCCATATCGAGGTAAAAAAATAAAAAATATTTTCCTTTTATTTTAGTATTGGTATAATAATACATATATACAACAAAATGCGCGTCCAAAAGGCTAATAAGATCAGAAAACGTTATGCGTAAAATCTAGTCGTCCCCTGCCCAAAAATCTGTCTCTTTACAGCCCGTGAATACAGAGGATTCTGTGTGTGGGACCCCGCCCCGCATTCTAAAGCTATTCTTATTGGCTAGAATAATATGTGACTGACCGTGGTTAAACCAGATAGAAGTCTACCCGCAGACATTTTGAGTTATTCACAGATTCTGAAAGTGTGAATTCAAAGCTATCCAATGGCGTCTCACTCATGCACATCTGATAATATTAAAGTTGTGGTCATTTGAATGTATACAACTCTCAAAACCTTTCACTGAGAAAACGGCCTCTAAAGATTCTCACTCATGCACATCTGATAATATTAAAGTTGTGGTCATTTGAATGTATACAACTCTCAAAACCTTTCACTGAGAAAACGGCCTCTAAAGATTCTCACCTGAGTGAGCCCAGAGTCACAGGGGGGCTCATTTGCATCTCATTGAGATAAGCCCTCCCCCCTGTCACACTGGCAGCACCTCCCCCTACAGCTGTCACTAAAGACTCAAGAGTGTTGTTATTGATGTGAACTGGACTTGAATCAGAATTAGAAGTTACTATATTAAAATGGAAATACGTGGTTCAAAGAATCAGAATCAGAATAGGGTTTATTGCCATTTGTTGAACAAACAGAATTCACAGGTGATTCAGTGCAACACAACCAACAAAAGATAAGATAAGATAGCCTTTAATGTCCACACATGGGGAAAGGACAGATAACTTATAGGAAGTTTAAAAAACACTCTTAATAGAAGAACTCTTATAAACAGATGCCAGGCCGGTATACGAACTGTAACGGGTCCATGGCTTTGAATATATGTCATGGAATCAGACAATACACCAATGCTATTCCGTAACACATAGAGAACACAATTCAACTTAGAATATGAAACGACACAGAAATATCAGACATTTGTATGGCAAGCTTGGGAGAAAACGCCGGGACTGATCACGCAGGCTGTGGTACGCAGCCTGCGTGATCCTCCTGCGTCTCACCCCGTTTTTTCCCATGCTGGTTGGTTTTATTAGATATTCTGGAATAGGCGGGTCACATTTCTCATTGGTCAGCTTCACATCAAGGCACTTGTTTTACAGCTGGTATTTTTCCGTAGAGATCAAGCCTTGGGTAAACATTACCCAAACTCCTCTGGGCTGTCACCCCCCCCCTCGGGTAAACATCCTTTGGCCCATCTTTAGGACCCCTTCACAAATGCAGTTTGTCACACACCCGTTCTTCTCTTAGACTAATGATGCAGATAAAATATCACTATTATGCAGATAAAATACATCACGGAAATATAATCATATATTCACATTTTATCACAATATATGAGATATGAGTTAATAGACATGATATGTACACCATCAGAGTCCAATTACATCAGATATCACATCCGCATCCTCTTCGTCTGTGCATTCTTCTGTGCTGTAACTTTTGGAGCTGGGCATGTGATGTCTCGTCAGCACAGAAAGGCCTGATTTTTTTCATGCAGATAGGTCTGCCTGTCAATGTTCAGTCCAGGTGGGACCAGGACATGGAGATTGTCAACCGGAGGCAGAACAGCTGAATTGCGTAGTAGCTGAAATTCCACAGGTTCTGCTTCGCTGTGACTTTTTGCAAGCACCACATCTGGTCTCTTGGCATCAAAGCTGTAAGCAAATAACAGGGCATTTAAGAAATGGCAAACTATTTCACATAAAACACTCATTAACTCATTTTTTTTGTTTCAATATAAATACCTGAAGTGCTGATAACTCTTGATCTTTGGAAGCCGTCTGAAGAAGGGACTTAGATTCTTTTGATGATTGTAGCGTTTTGAATTGGATCCGGGGTTTCCTGCCTCGCCACACAAATCTCGAGATTGTTTTGTTCCACTCCTGAGCTCCTCACAGATGTGGTGGAACTTTTGCCGTTGTTGATGAACCTCGTATGGAAAAAAAGACGCGCTTGGCTTTGTGCTGGAGGTCTCCTTTAACCCTTGCAGCCTTCAAGACACGTTCCTTCTCATGATTGTTAAGATACCTCATTATCAGGCCCCGTGGTTTATCAGCTGCTAGTCTTGGTTTTCCCAGGCGATTTGCTCTTTCAATTGTGAAGGGAAGGACTTCAATTCCTGAGCCATCAAAGAGCTCAGGAATAACCTTCTCCTAAAAGATTTCTGTATTCTTTCCTTCGTCTCCCCCCCCGAGAAGATTTTGTTGCCCGTAGGCTTTATTAGACAGGAGAAGACAGGGTGAAATGGGGGATGAGAGAGAAGGGAGGACATGCAGTGAATCGTCAGAGTCGGGATTCAAACTTACTGCGGCACTTGGAGCTTGACATACAGGTACGTGTGCTGTGACTTAACCACTCATCCACCGGGCAGTGCAGGACTTTATTTTTCCTATTGTTGTTCTCCGACTCCAGTGGCCCACAGCGCCTCCATCTAGGCCCGTACTGTCTGCAGATTGTCCGCATGATCTGAAACACGCTCGACTTCCCCGGTTACTAGCAATGCTTTCAGGTGAGCGGCTACTGCTGTAGACACGGCCTGGCCCATGGCAGCTAATAACTCAGCTCTAAGAGACTCCATGGCACGCTGCACTTCGGCCATCTTGAGCCATATCTGATCATTAGTTATATTCTCTCCCCTTTCTGATGCAGAGAAGTCACAAGAATCTCCATCCGGGCTGGCTAGACCCTGTTTCTCCAGCGGGAGGGACAGCGATTCTCCGCCTCAGGCTTGCTAACCAGCCTTGCTTGCTTCGTTAGCTTGTGATGCGGGCTGTTTCCCAATTGGGCCATGGAAGGTCAGCTTTGTTTGTTTTGGTCCCATAGTGTTACCAGATTTGTGCCTTCCTTGTTTTCGCATCCCTTGTTGTTCTTCTTTGTGATTAGGTGGGTCAAACAAGTATTTTAAAGCCAAGTTTTGCAGCAGAGATGTTGGTGCATACGTGGTGCATAACCGAAAGTCACACAGACACATTTCCATCGATATTTGCAGATAAGAAGCTATATTTTCCTCAATTCCATCTTATAAAAAATGGCCCTTATGATAATCACCACAAGCCTCTTTATTTGGAATGGAATAAGGGGATTTGTGCTGCCCCCAGTGGTAAAAGATTTCCGTTTTGAGTTCATGTGTTTTTGTCTGCTCTGAGCTTCCATAGTTTCCTCTTTGACTTGTCTACAGTCACGTGCTAGATTGTTTGAGCCTCTAAACATTCGGCCCTTTGAAATATCTGTCTGTAAGTATTGTACTGTTAGGAGTAGACCTATTTGCTGTATACCATCTAAAATTCATGAATATTGGTGAAATTTGCGATAAAATACATGACGCTATTAGCATTAGCATGTTTATGGTATATGCATGTTAGCATCAAGCTAAGCGCTAATTTGACACACGTTTTTATTAGGTTATAAGCCAATGTTGTTCTTTTCTACATCATATTTACCTAAAATGTTTATCTTTATCTAGCTATGCATGTGTTGTGTTCATTCAAATGTTGTAACATGATTGTAATATGCTGCTATTTTGTATGTTACAGTTTTACAGTCAAAGCTTCAGTAAATAACCAAAACGGCAAGAGGCTTCCTGGTGTTTATTGGAGCAACTGTTAACTATCTGTAAAGCTAGTTCCTAAACACTAGTGGAGACAAAAATATAGTGTCAAAACCAGATTTAGAGAGACTTATCCATGCGTTTGTCTCCAGTAGATTAGACTACTGTAACGGCCTGCTCACTGGCCTCTCCAAACGAGCTGTAAAACAGCTGCAGTACATTCAGAACGCTGCTGCTTGGGTCCTGACTAGAACCAGGAAGTATGATCACATTAGTCCTGTTCTCAGGTCTCTGCACTGGCTCCCTGTGGCTCAGAGAATAGACTTTAAAGCAGCTCTGCTTGTGTACAAGTCTCTCCATGGCCTAGCACCAAAGTACATCTTGGATATGTTAGTGCCATATGAACCATCTCGGATTCTGAGGACCTCAGGGACCGGCCTCCTGCTGGTGCCCAGAGTCAGGACAAAACATGGAGAATCTGCGTTTCAGTTTTATGCAGCTAAAATCTGTAACAGTCTTCCTGAAGATGTGAGACAGGCTTCTACTCTGACAATGTTCAAATCTAAGCTAAAAACAGTTTTGTTTAGCTGCGCATATGACTGAAAGGATTTTTTCTTTGCACTCTTCTCTTTTGTTTGTGATTTTATTAGTTTAGACAATCAGTTGGATTGATAATTTTTAATTTAGTTAATTTTATTGTATTTCTGTTTCTGTAATTTCTTTGTGATTTGAATGCATTTTTCCTGCTGTGTGAAGCACTTTGAATTGCCTTGTGTATGAAATGTGCTCTACAAATAAACTTGCCTTGCCTTGCCTTACTATGGGCTTTTCAGATTAAGAAAATTACCATTAAGTTAACTTGATGGACTTATGAAAAATTAAAGTAGATATGGTGTAACATGATTAATTGAATCGTTTGTGGTGAAATCCACCAAAAGTTCTTTTAGACACAAAAGTACTGTACTTATTATAATTGAATTTTCTTTTAATAAATGTTATATTGTTGTTATTATTTTTCATTTTATTTTATTTTTCCTCTCACCTTAGAGTGTGTGTGTGTATGGTATATGTATAGCGCTGTGCGGTGCTGGAGTTCCATCCTCTGCTTTGATGCTGAGTAAGAGGTTTGATGCCAATCTCTGTGCTTGTTTTGGACAATCAAGGGGAATGCATGGTCGTGTATTGGCTCTGGCATGGATCGGGACCATTCTGACATTTGGGAGGGTTTGGTGTTGGCTTGCCCATGCATTTCTCCTCGGCACCGTTGCTCATTGGGTGGGCATCAATCTCGGTCGCTGGTTTCCTGTATTGATTGGTGGGTAATGTTATAGCAACCTGATGTGTATATTCAAATAAGATAAGATAAACCTTTATTTGTCCCACAATGGGTAAATTCCAGTGTTGCAACACAAAGTAGATACAGAAGTAAATAATAAAAACGGATAACTTATAAAAAACACTCTTACAGAAAAGCTCTTATAAACCTCTTATAAAAAACCTCTTATACTATATAATAAAAACAATAGTGACAGTATTATTTACAGCTGTTATATGAACATAGAATATTTCACCAAACAGTATTGCACATGAATATGACAGTATTGCATATGATTATGAAGATGAATGACACATGTTGAGGGCTAACAGTGTTTGTTGTAAAGTCTGACAGCAGTAGGAAGGAAAGACCTGCGAGACCTCTCCTTCACACAACTGGATCAGTCTGTCACTGAAGCTGCTCTCCAGAGCGGACAGTGTCCTGCAGGGGGTGAGACTCATGGTCCAGCGTAGATGTGAGTTTAGTCAGGACACTTCTGTCCCCCACCTCCTGCACCGAGTCCAGAGCACAACCCAGGACGGAGCTGGACTTCTTGACGACTTTGTCCAGCTTCTTCCTCTCCCTCTCTGTGATGCTGCTGCTCCAGCAGGCCACACCGTACAGGGGGGCTGATGCCACCACATAGTCCAAGAAGGTCCTTAGGAGTGGCCCTGTCACTCCAATAGACTTGAGTCTCCTCAGGAGGTAGAGCCAACTCTGGCACTTCCTCTACAGATATACGTGTATATAAATATATAAATGTGTATGTGTGTAGAAGTTACTATGTATGTAATATACGATTATATTGTTTTGATGTTCTTTGTGCACTATGTGGTGTCTTTAAAGGTAAAAAAAAACATAAATAAAACATAAAATAAAAAGGAAAACAAAAGGGTTCATGCCGAAAACATGCACTGAACCCAAAACCTGATCTTATAAAAGATTGCAGAAAGGAGGGAAGTCCATTCCTAATGAATGGCCCCCCGGATATCTCATTGGAACCAGTCCTAACAGAGAACTGGATACAATACTTCTCCAGACCACCACGCTCCTGCGCTTCCCTCAGCATGTATTTTTCCATTTTCACAAAAATCAAATCTCCTACATTTGGCAGTCCAATTAGTGGATGCAACTAGATAGGGTACAAAACAGACAGCCAACATGGAGCATAAAGTCTGATTTTGTGTCACAATCATCATTCTCTTAAAATCAACATTGGTGAGTTCTCTCACATACCCCACATCTGTGGCTCCATCCATATTCAGTTCTCAATGTTTTGCTCCTGAGGAGCGTGTCTCCTGGTGTTTTGAGCACATGTTTTTTCCCTTCAAAAGTCACCAGAAGAATTGCCGGGAATGAAAACCAATGCCACAATTTTCTCTTCTTGAATTCCTCACAGATGTGGCGGAATTTTCATGTTGTTGCCGAAACTCATATGGAATATCCAGGGTGAAACACACTTTTTTGCTGTTGTACTGGAGTTCTCCTTGATGCCTTTATGATGTGCTCCTTCACATGATTGTTTAGAAACCTCATAATCAGGTCTCGTGGTTTATCAGTTGCTTTTCTTTTTTGCCCCAGGAGATGTGCTCTTTCTTTTGTAATGGGGGGACCGCAACTCGAGAGCACGAAACTAGCTCCGGGATGACCATCTCAAGGAACTCTAAATCTAGGATCTTACTTTTCATATTCTTGACCTCCTTCTGCTGCGCCACTACCTCTGCCCTCTGCTTCAGTAACTCATCCATATTGTCTGAAATATGTTGTTCGGCCTCATCTATGTGTAAGTCCCCTCCTCCCGCTTCCAGCTCCTTTATGTTGCATTCAATTTGGTCAAATTGGGCTGCGCCATGCCCCGCTCTCATTTCTGCTCACGCGTCATAAGGGCCAACTGCTGTAAAGTTTTGTCCTCTCCTCTTTCCGACAGGGGCGAGCCTGGAGATGCCACATCGGGGACGGAACTTGGTTTAGCATCGGAAGGAGGTCTGTCGGCAGCCGCACCTGGCCTGTTATCCATGTTAGCTTGTGAGGCAGTCTGTTTTCCACTAAGGTCACGGTCGGTCAACTTTGATTGTTTAGTTCTCGAGGCATTACCTGCCTTGTGTTTTCCATGTCTACTCATCTCTTGCTCCTCGTTACTTGGGATTATGTGGGTGAAACTGATTTTTAAAGCAAATTTCGACAGCAGCAGAGCAAGTGCTTGTCTCTAGACCTACAAAGGGCAGTCCTGGCAGAGTCCAACAAGTACTGGGAAAAGGATTGACTTACTGCCGGCAATGCAAACAATGCTGTGTGTGATGTAATTAATTAACAATCCCATAGGAAGTGCGTGTGTATGTGTGTGTGTGTGTGTGTCCCTTGATATAAAGTTCCTTGAAGGTAGAAAAGTGCTATATAAATGTGACCATTTATCAAGCCCTGCCATTCTCTGCTCCCGAAGGAAAGGCGATTTACTAACAAGATTGCGCTCCTGAACAACCAGCTAAGAAGACATGCTGACATAGCAAAACACTTGGGTGAACAAGGCTAGGTATTTATCAAGCTCAATGTAACACCAGAGGAGGCAAAGGTTTTGGTCATCAGAAGTTTGGAGGAGCTGGATGAATATGAATGACATGACACAAATGAGGTAACTACTGTGCACACTTTTGACAATACTAACCTTAATCCAGACTATGAAAGGAACCCAGATAACATGTTTTTCCCCCCACATTCTAATATTGACTGTCAATATTACTCAATATAATGCTGTTAATGCTGAATGGGTATTTTCTTTTATACACTTCAACAGTAGAAGTTTGTACTCAAATCTTAGTAGTATCAAGGAGTACTTACAATAATGAAACATAATTTAGTATAGGAGAGTATAATTTGATTAATTTCACTCATTTTCGAACAAGTAGTGTTACATTCGTATGTTAATATGTACATTGAAAACTATGGTTATGTAGATATTTTTATATTTGTATGTGCTGCCATTTAGGAGATACAAAATCTACTTTATTCATTTGCTCAAAATAAAACATTTGCGTACATATAAGAGTAATTATCCCCCTGCACAGCCTTCTTCACCTGGCCCACGCTGACCTCTCTGTGCTGGGAGGAAGGACTACATGTACGCATGCAGCTCCACGGCAGCTCCACAAAGAGTCTGAGAGCGTTTTTGATAAATTCTCTACTGCTATTATTCTGCACTTAATGGTCCCATTCATCATCAGAGCATGAACCAAATTACCTGCTGCTGCTGTTCAGCTCCCAGGCCCCTCCAATGTACAGTAATTAAAAGCAAATATATGTCCACAGGGAAAAGTGACTTGAATTTAGATTTGAACACCCACACCCGAATAGTTGATTTTAAGATAAATGAAAATACAAATTCACTCTTTCTAATCACCATCTTGATATGCCATACCTGTGAGGTGGGATGGATTATATCAGCAAAGGAGAAGTGCTCACTAACACAGATTTTAAGTTTGTGTCAATTTGCATGTCAAGAACTGCTTTGACGAACGAAAATCTGACCCTCTCCCTTTGGTCACTGCAATATTCATGCTCCTGAAGCTGATTCCATATTCACTTACGGAACAGGGACATATTCCCTGAGCCTTTTCCAGAGGGTGGTTCCAGGTCGGGATTCTGCGACCTTCACGACTTTAACGCTGGCGAGAGAGGCTGTAGAGGCTGTACTTGGCCATTAAGGTTGATTTATTCTGATTATCTCGTCCATATGGGGATAGTAACACAAATCCAGAGCACTAGTTTTAAGTTTATTAGTTAAGATTCTGGCCATTGACAGAATGCACCACACCATACCCTCAATTTTCTTCGATCCATCTCATATTTCGGAATGATCATGTTGCACTTATAGAAGAAGAGGAGGAAACTTTTGTAGATTTCAGTGCTTCTCCATTTATTCTCTCAGAAGTCACGGCAAACAACGTGTTACATGTTTACATTCTCCGTTCTCTCTCTATTCGCTCTATCTTATTCATGAGCGCTCTCCTTTACTCAAAACAGTCGAACGCCTCCTGGTGGTACCACCACAACGTAGCATGCATTTAAACTGAATGAGTAATTAGTTTTAATTTTAAGTACCTTAAGTACAGTGTTTTCATACAGTACAATTTCAATTATATCTTAAAAAAATAAAACATGTGGGGGGTATCCATTAATAACCAAAAATGTCTCTTTTCCCACAATCACAAACATCTTTGGGGCGGCAGTAGCTCAGTGCTTGTCTTCTGATCCAAAAGTCGGCGGTTCTACTCCCCGCTTGGTCAGAGCGGTCAGATCCACTGGCACGCAGGTTGGCGGTGCGATCGCAGCTGCCTCATGTGAATACTGCCGCTGTGTCCTTGGGCAAGACACTTAACCCAACTCGCCCCCCAGTGTCTGCGTACATCTGGGGTGTGTGAATGTGTATGAGTGAATGGGTGACTTGTTCCTTGATGTAAAGCGCTTTGAGTACCTTGACGGTAGAAAAGCGCTATATAAATGTGACCATTTACCATTTAACTTGTTTAGAATTCCATTAATCAAAATACGGCCTCATGTTTGCAGAAGGTCTATTAAAAAACCCTTTCTCTCTCTACAAATCTTTCTAATTCTGTGTAAGTGAGCAGAAGAAGAATAAAACAATTCAAACGACTTATAGCAGGGGTAACCAAGCTATGGTCCAGGGGCCAAATACGGCCCTTAAACACATTTTTGTTGGGCCTTAGGCGTCCTGCTAAATTGGCCCAAACAACCAAAAAATAGTACTTTTTAATGTAAAGTTGGAAAAAATCTGCTATTATAACCTAAATAAAAACATCGTGATGTGATACAGCCTTATTAAAGGTGTGGAGGCTCATCAAAACTATGTCTAATGCAACATTTTGAACGATTCGTTTGTGACCCTTCACTCTGTATAAGTTTCAAACTGTTTCCCTCAGTGATGAGGGGTCAAAGTAACAAAAATTCAATTGAACGTTGTGTGGTGTAAAACCTCAATCATTGAAAGTAAATGTGTTAATAATGTTGTTGTGAATCGTTTGACTTGGTTAATTTTGATGTACTAATCATGTAATCGCAATCAAATGTGATCGTTTTTATCATTTAATATTCGCGTCTACACCATTCAACAGTCCGGAGCATTCGCGTCTGCACCATTCATGTGTCCAGACCATTCGCGTCTGCACCATTCAACAGTCCAGACCATTCGCGTCTACACCTGTGAATTTTTGTTACTTCCGGTTTCTCGGAATACGGCAGGGGCAGATTTACGACAATTATCGTTGTAGTCCAAAACAAGATCTTTAAAGTTTAAACCGATGGTCTTCACGGCAGCGTTTCTGTGCAATGCGCTTCTGTCAATGCAACTTTAAGGAACACTTTGAAGCAGCTCTGGTAAGTGCCCAAACTATTCTCAGTATTTTATTATTTGTCGTTCGCATTCCAGTAATTCTAAGTAAATGTTGTGTGTAGGCTTTGAGCTAGTGGCTAATGCTAACCATAGTTTTTTTCTAATAAATAAAAAGTAAACGTCAAACTTTTGTATGAAATACAGTTCCTCATTGATGTATCGATTAACAGGCCTGTAGGGTCATATCGTGGTATTTCTATCTCGTGATTGTGAAAGTTAATGATAATGAATATGTCTACAAAGACTGTAAACACAATAGAAATTACTGTGTAATGTCTCTAAATCAGCGGTGGGCTCTTGTTGTGCTGGTCTGTGGTCTGTCGTGAGATGTTTGTTTGTATAAATACAACAATATTTTGTTTAAAGTAATGTATCACGTAGAATATATTATGAATATGATTAATTACTACTAATAAAGTTAAATATGTGCTTGTGACATAAAATAGAATCTGCAGCAGTCTGAAGAGTCCACAACCTTGAATTGGAGATGAGCTTATTTTCTGTATTTACCATCATTGGCCACAAATAAGTACAATGTTAATGTTTATAATTCAGTTGAATATAGAGGGTACTGTTCAGTAATAAAAGATGTAAAGTAAAAAGAAGATGACTGTGGAACTGGCTCCCACAGTTAAAGATCAGATTTGACCAGACTGATAATGTATGATTCTAATTCTGAAAGAAATCTTACACCAACAGTAGAATCTCCACGAGCCCGAGGTGTCCACAGCCCTGTGCCCTTGACTGAGATGAACCATCTGACCACAAGCTTCAGTCACAGGTTTCACCATTTAATACAGGATGTATTTTATACACCTTACTGTGTATATTTTAACTCTTTTGTAGTTAAAAAAAAAAATAATAATAAATAAATATATATATATATATATATATATATATATATATATATATATATATATATATATATATATATATATATATATATATACATACATATGTGTCTGACCGTGGCTAAACCAGTTACATGTCTACCCGGAGACATTTGAGTTATTCACAGATTCTGAAAGTGTGAATTCAAAGCTTTCCAATGATGTCTCACTCATGTAGATCTGACAATATTTGAGTAAGTTGTGGTCATTTGAATGTATACAACTTTCAAACCCATTCACTGAGAAAACGGGGCTCAAAGTTTCTCACCGGAGTGAGCCCAGAGTCACAGGGGGGCTCATTTGCATCTCAGTGAGATAAGCCCTCCCCCCTGTCACACTGACACCACCTTCCCCCTACAGCTGTCACTGAAGACTCAAGAGGAGTGTTGTTATTGATGGTAACTGGACTTGAATCAGAATTAGAAGTTACTATATTAAAATGGAAATACTTGGATTACAAAAGGCTCTGAATAGAATCAAAGAATCAAAATCAGAATAGGGTTAATTGCATTTGTCGATAAACATAATTCACAGGTGATTCAGTGCACCAACAATGGTGCACTGAATGATTCAACACAAACAACAAAAGATAAGATAAGATAGCCTTTAATGTTACAACGCAGTCGATACAGGGGGAAAGGACAGATAATATATATTATAGGAAGTTTAAAAAACACTCTTAATAGAAGAACTCTTATAAACAGATGCCAGGGCCAGGTATACGAATTGCAACGGGTCCATGGCTTTGAATATATGAGATAATAGATATGATATGTACACCACCAGAGTCCAATTACATCAGAGATCACATCCTCATCCTCTTCTTCGTCTGTGCACTTTTCTGTGCTGTGACTCTCGGCGCTGGGCATGTGATGTCTTTTGCCTCGTCAGCACAGAAAGGCCTGATTTTTTCATGCAGATAGGTCTGCCTGTCAAAGTTCAGTCCAGGTGGGACCAGGACATGGAGATTGTCAACCGAAGGCAGAACAGCTGAATTGCGTAGTAGCTGAAATTCCACTGGTTCTGCTTCACAGTGACTTTTCGCAAGCACCACACCTGGTCTCTTGGCATCAAAGCTGTAAACAAATAACAGGACATTTAAGAAATGGCTAACTATTTCACATAACACTCATTAACTATTTTTTTTTTAACACAATGTGAGAGTTTCAATATAAATACCTGAAGTGCTGATAACTCTTGATCTTTGGAAGCCGTCTGAAGAAGGGACTCAGATGCTTCTGCCAGTCGAAGTTCTTGACAAACACTTTGCCATCCGCCGTTCCAACAAGCTGTGGGATATTGAGGTGAGACTCAGGAGAGCTGTTTTCCACTACCTGATGACAAGGGCGACAATGTAAAAAAAATGAGAACAGAAGAAACATATCTTAAGCAGAGAGCAGCACTGAAGTTTTGCCAGGCTAATGTTTACACATTATAGTAGTCAAATAATATAAACTAACCTCAGCAATGCTTGATAAGTCCAAAGCCGCAATCAGGGGGCAATCAGGGGAGAATTTGGTGTGGCCAGCAATGAGGAAGTCGATGTCCATTGTGTAGTGAAGCTTGGCCCCGGCTGCAGTGGGTTGGACGGAAAGTGTATCTGTAGTAGACAGAGAGAGAAAGGAGATTAGATTAATACATATGACATTTGATTAAGAAGTATATGTCTCTATAATTGCTATTCTGCATTTGCACTATTATTAGTACCTGCTGTGCCAAAGCTGTAATGCATCCTGATGTCTTTGCTTGCTGGCGGTGAGGGTCCGAAAGACAGCACATTAGATTCTGTTGTAGAGATCTGTGCGTGGCCTGCAGCTTCTGATGTGTGGGAGAAGCTGTTTCCACATTGATCTGAAGCTTGATTTACAAACTGCAGGCTCACCTGAAAAACAGATGTTGCTTATGGTTAATTATACTCTAATCATTAAAACATAAAAATCACCAAAATAATGTTTTACACTTACCACGCTCCTTAGCAGACTTCACGTAGAGACAGGTCATGTCAGTCAGGGTGTCTTTGCCAATTCTGAAAAGGGGAAAAAAAGGATTAGGGTTAACAGTAATATGGGAATAACACGCTTCACAGATAACAGTTCACATTGTGACGTTAACGGTGTATTTAAGATGCAAAACGCGGAGATATTGGGACATCTGCCCGCGGCTAGCGATGCTAGCTAGCTCACTTGAGATAACACGGCTCGTAAAAGCAAAACACTTGCAGAACAGCACACCAAAACATAAACATACACTCGAGTTTAAAACCGGCGCACATTAAAGTGATTAAAAGCGGGTGTTTTAGTCGCAAAGCTTACCTGGTTCAGCCGTCCTGTTGTTTCTCCCAACACCGTGCACAGAGAGACACACAGGAAGCTGATAATGGCCAGGCAAGCGCGTGATTGGTTCGAGTGACGCAGTGCGTGCGTGACGTGCAACGTACGTAAGCCACGTGACCAGAAGTGGTATCGGGAGTTGTATTTTTTTTCTCTTCCCACGCCGAAAAATAACCCGATAACATAGCAAAGTTTAGCTTACAACTTAGCTCCGAATAGCTGCGTTTAGCTCCAGGCTGTGGGGCTAACAGCCGGTTTAGTCCACCATAAAACACACACAAAGCACGACCCACACAACCCACGGGCCAACCCACGCCGAAAAATAACCCGATAACATAGCAAAGTTTAGCTTACAACTTAGCTCCGAATAGCTGCGTTTAGCTCCGGGCTGTGGGGCTGACAGCCGGTTTAGTCCACCATAAAACACATACAAAGCACGACCCACACAACCCACGGGCCAACCCACGCCGAAAAATAACCCGATAACATGGTGATAACAGCAAGTAGTCACATTAATCACATTCTTAATCATCCAATAAGGTATCTTATTTTTGTAATACCATTCATTCATTTTTTCTATTTTCTCATTAATTAACGTCTTTTGATTTCCAACTTCCTCCCTTTTATTATTAATCCTATAATAATAAATCGAGTACAGCCTGTGATAAACACAAACGGTCGAGATTGCCTCTACCCGCAGCATTTAACAGAAACTGGTTCACACCTTTTCCTGCTACTTTTCTGTTCTGCCTCACATACACGTAGGAGGAGCCAATAGCTCCGCCCCCCAATAGACTTCCTCTGCTCAGTCTTCTTCCGGTCTACTGTCTGAGCACTTCCGCTGTTTTCTCTCCGCTCTGTCTTTCTTCACACCCTGTAGGAGGAGCTAAACTCCGCCCCCAACTTCTAAAAACTATCTCAAACGCGGTCCAGTTGTCCCCCTTGAAACATCTCTTAACAGACTCCACAGAACGAAGAAAATGAAATAAAAATGACCAACAAAAACGACTCCACACTCCGGATCAGCACTCACACAAAGACAACATCTGCTGCTCAACTTAAAGTAAATTTCTTTTTTACTTAAAGTTGAACTTCAACATTTCTTCAAACTTAGAAAGACTATCTGTGTCCTCTTTCTGTGTCACTCTGAAAACACAATTTTACTCTGCAAACAACTAAAAAACGCACAAAGACAAAATAACCTTCGAGTTCCAGCCTCAAAGATAACTAACAACGCGCTCTGGATTCACACACACAAAGACAAAGAAGGTAACTATATCTTATAACCAAAAACCCGCGAAATCCCACATAAAAACCAACAAACAAACAAACAACAAACTCGAGTAAGGTAAAACTTATTTGCATGCTTTTTAATCTCAACTTCAAACTATAACAGCGCTCAAAACTAAATCTTCTCTCTTCAGTTAAGCAATTTGCTCCCCTCCCCTTTCTCCTCTCTCTCTCCGACACTCACTGACACACCAAAACGCATCAGCAGAAAGGAAAACGAAAAAGGTGGGGGCTTAGCGCCTGGAGCTCTCATACTTTTTAACACTTTAAAACACTTTAAACTTTAACCTTTAACCTCCATCTTCTAAATCTGGTTCCAAAATGCTTCTTGGAAACGCATAACATCACCTAACCACCCGTTATACGTCTCCTCAGCATCCTCCTTCAATTTATTTTCAATTTAACTAACAAAACTTCATTTCAACTTTAAACTTAAACCTTTATTGTCTAAATCTGGTTCCAAAATACTTCTTGGCAGACGTATCATCACCTAAGTACCAAAATTGACAACTTAAAACCGTGGCCACGGACTTTCTTTGTTTATACGTCTCCTCAGTATCCTCCTTCAATTTATTTATGCCAATTCAACAAATTTGAGACGCGTTCCTTCTTCCCACACAAACACGCCTCACAGAACATCTCCCCCACACAGCTCTTTAACGGAAACAGGCATAGGACAACAGCACTCACACAGCATCAAACCAAAGGTCGAAAGGTAAAACTCACCTAGGCCAATGATTTTCTGCTGTTTAGAGGCTTCGATCCAGTCTGCAATCCGTCCCGATTTCGTGACGCTATTTGATGTGGCTTGATTGACGTTCCCATGGGGTGGTGTGTGACAAGAAGAAGTCGCGGACACTGTTCTGTACTTTTCGAAGATGTTTAATACAGAAGAAACAGTATCAATACAGACATGGTCTGGGCCCCTCCGAGATTGTGAGAAAGCAGCCCCGTCTCTGGGCGTACATCGCCTTATATACTGAAACCGCACAAAGACCACTAAATAATAACTTGACAGCTATGATATCATCCATGTACAAACGGTTTAGCCAATAAGAGAACAAGATGTAAAGAATATCCATATTTGGGTAGAACCAGGGGAGAAGTTACAGAAATGAGATCATACGTTTACACAGATGTATATGGAGCATCTCAAGGTCTCGCAGCCAATGGAGACATCTCCCATTTCGGTAGTTAATCAGATGTGGGCCCCTTACATTCCATGGAATAGACATTTTGGTAGAAACACACATATTCCTAAAAGCCAGCCTCAGAATGAGGCCTAACCTTGCATGGACCTTGTTTTAATACACTTCATAACATAAGACAATCTTTACACATTAAGAACCAAATAAAATATATCTATACTTTTACTTATGTATTGAGTACTTCTTTCACCACTAATCCAATCTAATGCAGAGGGAGCTTGAGATTTCCCAGCCCTACTGTCCACCTCCTCATTTCTGTGCCTGGAGCTCTCTTTAGCAGCTTCCCACCATCAAACATCCACAAGAGCTAAGCTTCACAGTGGGTTAATGCCATTAGACACACTCCCACCAGCACTAAGTCTCATGTAGGGTCCGCTACAGATATTCAGTTTATGATTAAGGAGGATTTAGCAACATATTATTATTGATCTCGGGGCACCAGGATAAAATCCAAAACTAAAATAAGGTCCTTAATCGCGCTTGTTAAAATAATCTGAAGGGCTGACTTCACAATTCAGGGACTTATACATAGTCTAATCAAACAATAGTCATTAACTCTTTTGTGTAGTTTATTTATCAAAAAGGCAATCAAAATGGCACCGGAGCAGCTGATTCATGCAGGTAACTCACAGGTGATGTTCGTATCAGATTTAAACAGCAGATTCATGCATGTAGTCGTGTTAAACCAGGGTTTTTGCCTTGAATGATCAAACGTGTCTATGCTAATCTATATCAAAAAGAGGGAAAATGAGGAGCTAAGGGAGGAGGAAGAGTTACCAGATCTACCCAAATCACGCCACACTGCAAATTAAGACCACACACTGAAATCGGCTTACGGTTTGTAGAACTCGGTCCGTCTCGTGTGCGTGTCAGCAGGGGGAGTCCGTGACGAAGGCAGCGTCGTCTGTGGCGCGGGGCGGCGGCGTCCGTGGCGCGGGGCAGCGGCGTCCGTGGCGCGGGGCAGCGGCGGGCAGCGGCGTCCGTGGCGTGGGGCAGCGGCGGGCAGCGGCGTCCGTGGCGCGTGGCTTGAAACTGTTCCGGAGTTCCTCTCTTAGCGACGGAACGCATTAGCGGCGTGTTAGCTCCTCACACGGCCTTTACTCAGATGAGAACGTAGCGCTGATCCACGTAAACGACGTAGATTACTTCAAAAAGAAAATAAACGAGGTAGAAAAAGAAAGTCTCTGTCCGGTTAGCGCTTAGCTTAATTCCAGGTGTTTTCAGAGTTCAGAGGGCAACGTAGCTGGCCTAGCGTTGTCGACCCACGTGTCGGACGCTTGTTGAGACAAAGGAAGGGTCAAAGCTCGTCCGTGGAGACGGCTTCAAAAGAGAAAGACAAAAGAAAGAAGAGAGTTTGCCTGCGGGCGCTTCGTTTTTGTCCAACGCGCGTAGGGGCAGGCGCTAGTGCGACGACTTCCTGTTTAACGTAGTCCAGACCGAGAAAAAAGAAACTGGAATAATGTAATGTTGGCAAAAACATTAAACCCTGTTTTAACATTTACACGGTAAACACTTTTAGCAGTTTGTGCACATTATTTCTTGAGGTAGATACATTTTACATCTTCTTTCACCTTTGATGGGCATACTCGAGATAAAGCGTCGAAACATAAAACCTTAAACAGTGGAAAATGCATAACACAAGGTAAAAAATGCGGTGTATGGAGCAGATCCAGACAAACATTCATGACATTATCACATAAAACAGAATTTTCATTGACGGCAGTCTTCCTGTACGGAATGTTTGTTAGGGGAGAATGTCTGTTATCACAAAAGTACCACAGCCCTCCTGTGGTGAGGAAAGAGAGGAAAACCCCCATTGTTCAGAGAGGTTTTCCTGTTATCTTGCAGTTGAGGAATTTCACATCTTCATTCCCCTACACTCATGAGAGCCAGAGGTGGATCCAGCGAGAGACAAGTCTGTAATCTGTGCATACTGTATACTGCTTTAATCTCAAAGTCTCTGTCATTACTGAGTATATTCAAAGTAAATTACCAGTACATTGAAGAGAAAAGCAACCTAGCATATTCCATCATACTAATATAAGCACCCAGTTGCAATTAATGTGATTTAAATCAGAAATGCTCAGAACGAGTCTGATGATGATTTATAGACAGAAAATCTACCTATGACATCAGAAACCTGGAAAGTGTTTTTGAGGCAAAGTACTAAACATTGTAGGATATTCAGATATTCTTCATGTTGCCATGGTGACAGGAATGCGGGCTAAGGTGTTACCACGTACAACTCCCATGTGGAGATTTATGGCATCTCTTTGAATGAAATAACTTTTTCCATCGAATGACTTCTTTTGGCTTAAAATGAACTCAGAGAGTTATTTTCTCTCCAAGACAAAAGCTAAAACACTAAAAAGACTATGCGGTTTTAGTAAACAATCACAATTACAGACTTTGTCCACAAGTGAATTTACTGTACATAATGTTATTGTGTTCTGCATGTTCATTTAACTGTTTTATAATTGGTCTAGTGGATAATTTCACTTTTGTAAATATGTGGCCTAATGTTACTAATGAACAATGAACAATGAGCAAGGGCTGCATTACTTCCCTTATCAAGCTCTAACACAAAGCATGCGCGCTGATTGGTTGAACCATGGCGCCAAAAGTACAAGTACAAGTACAAGTAGGGGTAAGTCAGAGAGACAAAGAAGACATGAGAGTTTCATTCAGTTTTCCATCTGAGCTCCACCAGGGAGTTCCATCAGGAGGTCCATGAGATCGGATCTCGCTATTATAAGAGGAACAATCCAGTGAAAAGATCTGGATGATTGTGACAACATATAATGAATGAATAAAAAAATGAAATCAGACCCAAACCTTTGACAATGTGCCGACTCAAATTCTAGTTCTGACTTGATTGCGATATATATAGTCATATAATCTATATATGAACCAGTCAAATCATGATGTGATAGTCATTTTTAACTCTTAACACATTTTTAGGACAGTCCAGGCTGCATCAGTTGTTGAGTATATCTGGATTATTGAAGGCTTGAGTTTGGAGAGCCAGAGAGATCATCCCACGCCAGGCTTTGCCGCGTGCTGAGACCAGGGGACAGAGCTCTGAGGAGAGAGGAACCAGACGAGTCTCTGTAGAGACTGCTTCACATGAGACACTGAGCAAAACAAAAATCAAAGAAGCGTTAAACTGCATCCAGGAATTCAATGAGAGAACAGAGACTAAACCAAGAGCCAAGTGCCTTCTGGCTCTGGTAATTCTTAGTGTAGTCCTTCTTCAATCCGGTTTTGATCTGGTTCAGTTCTGATAGTCTTGATATAGTCCTGTTTTTGGTGTCCTTAGACATTTGCTGAACATTGTTGAATCCAAGATCAGCCTTAAGGGCTGATCAACACTGTAAGTCTATGCAAGAAAAATGCATTTGAAAAAAATTGCCTTGTACCATATACATATAAGGAGGCAAATGGATTCAATAAAATAATAAACTATAAGTTAATTATTATAAGTCTATAAGGCTCAAGGCTCCAGTCACCCCCGACCCATAACAGGAAAAAGCAGTAGAAAATTAATGGGAAAATAAATTACATCTTTAAAACATCTTAAAGAGCAGATTGGCCAATATTGTTTTTGTAGATTGATTGATTGATTGATTGATTGATTGATTGTTGATTGATTGATTGATTGATTTGTGTTCTTGTTAATCAGAATCAGAAAGGGTTTATTGCCATTGTCAATGAACAAAATTCACAAACATAGGAACTTGTCTTGGTGATTCTCGGTGAAACATTAAACAATGAACAAAAAATAAGTCAAAAGAGGAAGAATTTAAGTACTATGGCAGGGGTCCCCAACCTTTTTTGCACCACGGACCGGAATAATGTAGGTTTTATTTTCACGGACCGGTGTGCCAGTTTATATCGCGGCCAGGTTAACTTGCGCGGAAGTGGGCGGGGCTTAGGCTTCCATTGAATTCAGCTCAGAAAAGACGCGTTTGTACGTTATTAAATGTACTATACCAAAAGATCCGAATTGGAGTAACATAACGTACAGTTACTCGTGTTCTCACTGTTCTTCTGACTGGTGGAAGCTCATCAGATAAATATGGCAAAAATAAGTGCATAAAAATTACAACTCCCCACACCGCTGAATCAGTGGGAGCCCTGCGCCTGTTTCTGTGCAATGAGATGGTCCCATCTAGGAGTGATGGGAGACAATGACACCCGCAGTGTGTTTAAGTCCAGTCTGCTCCGTAATTCTGTCTTGTTGCCGTCACGGCACGAGAAGTAGCGCTCAAACTCTTGTAAAAGTAAAAACAGGTGATCGCGTAGCAGCTGGAGAATGCCGGCCCAGGTGACGTGCCCTCCAAAATCCCCTCTGGCTCCTCGTCTGCTCCTCAATTGGCCTTTTCCCCTTTGCAAAAATGCTCTCCAAAGACTTTTGTTTTTCACTCTGGCTCATTTTCGCTGGCTTGTGGGTCTATTTTTGGGCAGCGTGTTTGATGCGACGCATCCGCGATGACGTATCACGTATAATGCACGTATCAGTTATGTTATCATGCAGGACAAGAGCAGAGATATAATATACTTGCCATTATATTTAATGTATTTCAATCCTATAAGGCTTTTCATTATATATCCACAGACGAGCTTATTAGCTTGTCATGAGGAACAGGCCAAAGTTACGTCGGAGAAGATGCGTCACGCCCGGTGATTGGGGACCCCTGTACTATGGGACAGACAAAACAAAGAGCACCGAAACGCTGAGGCAACCTTCAGCGGTGCCATCTTAAATGTGCACCAACAAGTCGACAATGCACCGATTCACTACGCTGCCTGAAATAGACTGTAGAACGTATTTGCCTTTGAGATCAGCAGCCATATGTTAATTAACAGGATCAAAAGGGACAGCGGCGCTCAGGGCACCTTCCATAATAAGGTGAATAAGATTATAAGAAGAAATCTGTGGACACCAAGCATTAATCACTAGTTTGTTTATCTGTAGACTTTTCATCTAACTACTCCTTATTCTCCTGCTCTACTTGGCACTGGATGATTCACTTCCGATAAACTTCATCTTTCTTTCTTCTATAAAAATACATTTTAAAACAAGCTGGCAGCACATAAATAACTTTAAAGGCACAAAAACAAGAGCGATGTGGGCAGGATGTTTGCAGCTGTAAGCGCTGTGCATGGGGACCCAGTTTTGAGCTTGTACCTCTCGTTTGTGTGTGTATGTGTATGTTGGGCCCGGGGGGACTGCCTCACAGGTGGGGGTGGGGCTGGGGAAGGGGTACATAAATCTTCCACAAATGTGCTTAAAATAAGGACACCACAAGCAGGCCTGGCGTGCACACCAGAGCTAGAGACAAATGTTCCACAATTCTCGAAACAGATTATTTTTGATTCCTCTGGTTGTTAACTCTACCGTAATATATTCCTTGTAAATTGACCCTAAAATAAATTAAGAAAAAAGAGAGATGGATGGATTCATTAATTGCATATCACTTTATAATAATTTAACCCTTTGTGTCCTCAATTCTTAAACAATTATACTCTTGTATAAAAGCAAACAAATAAAATAACAGAAATGGATGAACGTTAAACGGTTCACTGCATACATACATTATGTCAGAACATGTTGCCTCCATTAGCTTTCGCTAAAGATGCAACGATGCTGAAGCGATATTTAGCGCAGTGATGAATTGTATTGAATTGTAAATGCAGCAACTGAATTGTGATGGCTCATATTTTTAAAAAGAGATACGACATGTCCATATTGACATATTGCGCTTATGTCCTCAATGGCTGCTTTGGACTAGCGTGATCTTCCTACTTTTTGCCTGGGGAGCAAAAATAGATGTGTGGATTGTAAAACAAACAAAGCCATTAGATTCAAGAGGTTCTGGGCTTTAAATTGACATATAGCCAGTCCTGAACAGTACTGCATAACCCTAAACAAGTTGGTTGTGGTACGTTGAAATAGGATGCAAACTATCAATTTAGCCTAACTATGGGTCATTTTTTTAGATTACCCAGCCATTTTGGAGATGACTTTGTGTTTTTTTATACGGCAGCGCCAGCGCCTTGAGAGCCGTGAGCAGCCCGGGGCCGACAACCAGTGACGTGCGGTGAGGTTCAGGGCTAGTGAGGCACCAACTCTTTCAGAGTCAGATTTACAAACGCGAATGAACCCAAAGAGGCGACTGTTGTTGTGATTTTGGGCCTTACAAAAATAAATTGAATTGAATTGAATTGAAAAGAGCTCCTAAAATAGGTCGTTCTGGACCAAAAAGAGGAGAAGCTGCAGGAGACTTGCATTCATTGCTATACAGTCCAAATAGATCTGCCCCTAGTCTCACAAAGTCAAAAAATCTTGCATATTTTGACAGGCTCTGCAGTTTTGTGTCATCAAAATGTTGGGACATTTCACAAAATTTTGTGCAATCCACTTAAGTTTAAACCAAGGAAAGCTAGCTCACCAAAATGATCAAACCTGACTTTAATCTGATCACTGAAGTTATCAAAAATGTTAAAGAACCATTGCCTCCGTTCATCTCTGACTGACATAACTCATCCCAAAACAAACTAGACTGAGTAATCTATAAGTTTAAAAAGTTTGAACACGAAAAAAAAATCCAGGGTATGCGGGAGTTTATCCCACTATCTCTAGGTCTCCAGGCTGTGTCGCTAACCACTAGGCTAAGAGTTCTGTAATATTGATAGTGTTTGAAGCAACCCATTCAACTCTGGTGTAGGTCTTCCTTTAGTTATAACCTCTTGCTTTGATTAAAACACCAGATTTGCCAAACGTTATAACTTGGAAATGTAATCGTCTATATTGTCCGGATTCTGCACACAAAATAATAACAAAGAAGATAGCGCACCTGTCCACATACAGAGCGCCCTTTTCACGCAGCCCATGTAATGAAGCCTCTCTGAGTGAACTTTTACTGCGGTTTTATAATGAATCTGAGCCTAAAACACGCTTCAGAAATACATTTCATACATTATCGAGAATATGGAAGCACAGAGCACACCGTCAAGGTGTTTTATTTGTTATAAACAGAGGGAGAGAGAGTGACACATCATTTGCATTTTGTTTGTGAGGAGTGTGTGTGTGCTCCCAGAGGCTGAGCAGGTGCAGCCTCCTCCCTGTATCTGAATGGCAAACATCTGAACATTTCGATATTTGAAAAAATATTGTTCATACCAGATGACAAATATTAATTTTTTTATATTTCATATAATTTTTATTTTTTCCCCCCAAGATTGGCCTCCCCTGCCTCCCTTGAATGCACGTCCCTGCCGACAACAAGACTCCTCATACCCCTCTGTCTTCACTACAAGTGTGACTTAAAGAGGACAATATCTGAGCAAACACCACAGCACACATACAGTTTCCATATTATACCCAGAGTGCATTCAGAATTTATTTAACACTTCATTTTCCAAATGTTGTTATGTTACAGCCTTATTCCAAAAGATATTAAATTCATTATTTTTAGCATTTGCCTTGACACAACATTTAGCGAAGGTACATTGTTTTTCCACTGATCATCCTTAAAGGCGCAATGGGCGATTTTTCGGTGATTTGAGAACTCACGCAGAAGTGCGCATGCGCACTCCCCCGTGCGGACTGATACAACACAGCAACACAGACGTGCGTTTGTTTATTAGCACGAAAGATCGCATCGCATCTCTCGTCTCCCGTAGATTACCGTCTTCTTATGAGACAGCTTGCTCCGTCTTAATTTTGTCCCGTACGCTGAAACGTGCTGCTCGTGGGGACGAGCCCGCACGCGGCTGCAGGTGAGCGGTAGGTGCGTTTTATGATTGATACGTGGCAGGACTAATCGGCAGTCCACGCAACGAGGAAATAAGACTCAGATTTGGGTCAAAAAAATCATCCATTCAACCTTTAAGATGCCTCTACAATTTGATTAGAGTCTACCTGTGGTGAAGTTAGTTGATTGGACATGATTTGGAAAAGCACACACCTATATATATATATATATATATATATATATATATATATATATATATAAAATATATATATATATATAAAATATATATATATATATATATAAGGTCATAACCAAGCCATGAAGTCCAAGGAATTGTCTGTAAACCTCAGAGACAGGATTGTTTCAAGGCACAGATCCAGGAAAAGGTCCAGAAAAATGTATGCAGCATTGACGGTTCCTATGAGCACAGTGGCCTCCATCGTCCATTAATGGAAAATGTTTGTAACCACCAAGATTTTTCCTAAAACTGGCCGTCCGGCCAAACTGAGCAATCATGGTAGAAGGGCCTTAGTCAGGGAAGTGACCAAGAACCCGATGGTCACTCTGACAGATCTCCATTGTGTTTCTTCTACAAGAACAACCATCCCTGCAGTGGTGTAGTGGCCAGATTGCAGATACTCCTCAGTAAAAAGCACATGATAGCCCGCCTGGAGTTTGCAAAAAGACCATGAGAAATGAAAATCTCTGGTCTGATGATTGAACTCATCAATTGAACTCTTGAAAAGCAAGCGTCTTGTCTGGAAGAAACCTGGTCAAATAATACATTTAATCCTTTTTGGAATAAAGCTGTAACATAACAAAATGTGGAACGGAAGTGAAGCGCAGTGAATAATGGATAATAATATATCAAATAATAATAATTCCAAATGGAATGTGAATTTTGATTTGTAACTTTAACGCTTTTTCCAGTACAAATATATTATTTCACCCTGGAGAGACTCGGACACAAGACACAGAAAAGATTGATTAGCAAGCTTTATTACGGAGTTTATTTGGCGCTCAGACCCCGGTGGAAGACAGTGATCATGGGCACTCCATAATCTAATTGAATTAGAAGTCTACCCCCGGAGCCTGGAGACTGGTGGTGGTAGATGTGGAGAGAAGATAGCGGATGAGGGGAAGGCAGAGGAGGAGCTGGGGAAGTGGTGGGTCGTAGTACGGTTTGGAGCAGCCGAGCCAACTGCCTGAGGGCTTAAATGCGACCGCCTGGGCGCTGATTGGGAGCGGGGAGGAGTCACTTGAGAGCGTTGATTGCGGATGCGGAGCGGATCTGACTCTCACAGACGGACAGGCGGACGCCGCTTGAGTGCGATGATGGCGCTGGGGAGAGGGGTCCTTCCATGGTGGCCGACGCCGATTTAAGTTAGGTCTTCCAGGTGAATTTACGCAGGCTTCATTTGTCAATTCAGAATCAGAATCAGAAAAAGTGAATTGCCATTGTAATTGAACAAAGTTCGCAAACATAGGAACTTGTTTTGGCATTAAGGTCCAACATAAAACAATGAATAATAGTAATAATAGCAAAGTCATGCCTTCATTAATATAAAATAAACTAATGATATAAAATAAAAATAAACTTGGTCATAGTATGTACACAAACATTTACATATGGTCTGAAATAGTGCAAAAAGTGAACAGTGCGTGAATATTATTGGTTGAATAATTGTTAGTGGCAGATGTTAAGTGTTCATAAGTGCAATTGCAGAGGTAAAGAAACTGTTCTTGGGGCAGGAGGTTCTGGTCCGGATGAACCGTAGCGTAGACGTACAGGTCCTGCAGAGATGGAAGTCTGCAGAGCCCACAATGCGCTGTAGTCTCTGTTTGTCCCTGGCTGTGGCTCCAGCGTACCACGTGGTGGTTGAGGAGGTGAGGATGAACTCAATGATGGCCGCGTAAAAGTGCACCATAATCTGCGCTGGCAGCTTGGCTTTCCTCAGCTGCCGCAGGAAGTACATCTTCTGCTGGGCCTTCTTGATGAGGGAGATGACGCTGGGCTCCCACTTGAGGTCCTGGGTGATGGTGGTGCCGAGGAATTAGAAGGAGTCCACGGTGGTCATGGGGGAGTCTGTCAAGGTGAGAGGGGACTGGGGGGCATTCACGTCCCTGAAGTCCACGATCATCTCCAATATCTCCAAAATGCACAGCCCTGAGGAGATATTGTGTAGAACTCAATTCAGAACGATACACACATCAGTCGGGCAGAGCCAGGTTAGACTCTCAATCACTTGACCAGGAAGAAATTAGATACAAAATATAACAATCTTATATTTGTATTCTCACCCAAACCATGTCTAAAATTATGCTGTGCTTGATTCACACATGTTGGAATAACCCTGCATACATGAATTGTCTTCTTGAAATCTCTGCTACATTATCATCAAGAACATCATTGTCAACAGTTACAGCATTGTTTTGTCTCCTCCCGTCCTCACACATGCACACACACATGAACCCCCCGCACTGAGGAGTGTGGCGGAAGGAGACGTGTGGATTCCATTCCCGCTAATGTGACTAACAGACACAGCTAGGGATGCGTACCGCTACGACGGACCGGATCTGGAATTGTAAAAACGTTTCGGTTTAGGTCCAAAAAAAAACGTGATTCGGTTCTGGACTCATATAAAATATAGCACTCAAATACTATATCCTTTTTGTTCTAGAATCTAGACCATCTTAAACCTTCCATTGATCGCGAAATTCGCGCTGGAAACGACGTAAACACTGCCATGCGCCGCCGTCAATAGTTCACACGGACCCTAATTAGCGACGCACGCGTCTTCCGGGCATAAGTTGAAGCCGGCGAAATAAGTTTAAAGATGCGAGAGACGGGAGCGCCTCGTACGTGTGAGACGGGAGCGCCTCGTACGTGTCGAGCTGTGTGGACCCGTGTATCCACATGTGAACATTGAAGCGGCAGCCGGTAAGATCGCTGGCTTTATTTGAACTGTTTTAAGCTGTGGCCGCCGCGTGCGATGTTATGATCGTTAATGTCATCACGTGTTAAAGGGGCGGGGTCAGCGTGGTCTTGTCTGGGTTCTGCTTTGGTCTGGGTGTAAATATGAATGAAATAACTTAAGTGTTGTGGTGTGATGTATTTGGCATTGAGTAAATACAGAGTAAAGTCAAAGTAATATTGCTTAATTGCTGCATTCATTATTTGGAGTTTATATTTTGTAATAGTATTTTGTATTTGTATTCTACAATTGTTAAATATGGTCTGGTGTTTAATGCTGCTAATATGATGTATTATTTTGATTTGTTGTGTAAAATATTTTCATATTCTACTTTTGACTTAATTATTTACACTGGTGTATTGTCTGTTTGAAGGTTTTTACCTGACTTTTGATGCCAATGGATCTGTAACATTAAAGAGTGGAAATGTGTCTAAAGGCACATTGTATCAGATGAAACAGCTGCTTTGACCGCTTGACCCAGACTGACTCTTGTCAACAATACTCAACATGCTCTCGTTGTTGAGTTGAGTCTTAGCTAGTAGCTTGTGATTTGTAAGTTGTAACTTCTGTTAAAAAACAGTGAATAAAGCAGACAAGTTGAGTTTATTTCAATCTGCAGTTAAGCCTTGTGTTTGATAGTCGTCCTTGTTCAAGTGTCTACAACTTAATTTTGCGAAGTAGCTTGTGTTACGCTGTTGTAACATTATGCAAATATGGCAAACCTCTGGATTCGAATCCGGACTTGAACCTGACCGCGGGTTTAGGTATGCATCCCTAGACACAGCCCAATTGAGATCTTCACCAGGAGATGGAGGGGGGGTGTTGTTTTCTCACTCCTGATGCCTTGGTGCACCCCGGTGTTATATCAGTATGAGTTGTGCCGACAACGTAAATGTTGAATCTTAAATAATCCTATGTAAGATGTATGAAACTGACCCCGATAAGAAGCCTAACTGCAGCTCTTCCTCCACCTATCTACACATCTGCACAACCAGGATAAGATAGCCGGGATTAGCGTTATTTACACCAGTCAGCTAATCACTATTATGCTAATTCATTGGAGTGTTGGAATGGAATGGGGGAGGGGGGAGGCCGTATAAAGATGAGGACTTGCAGATCATTTGAAGAAAGCGTTTTGTGTGAACCGAGGTTTGAGACGTTAAACAACAGGGAGCGGGTGCTTGTTTGTAATTTAGTTAGTAGTTTGTTATGAAGCGAAATGTTCGGATAGAGGCACACAACAGTAATATTGGTTCGTTTAATTTAATTTTGTCAAATGACATTACAAAGCTCTATTTTCTGTCATGTTACAATGTTGTTTCCTCACCAAAGATATATCTGGATTTATGTTTATTTCGGTCATGCATGTTGTCTGCTCTCTTGCGTTGTGTTGTGTTGCTATGCTCTGCTGATGTCTCTCGACCAGGTCATCACTAAATGAAAAATTTAGGATTTCACTGCCAATGGACACTAAAGTAAAAAACTAAAACAAACTAAGAGTCGATTGTCGCAAAAATTGAACAACACAATTGCCATGTTTTGGAATAAAAAGTAATTAGTTGCTTCATGACCAATAAATCACTTTTAGTGTCCTCTACAGGCCATTGAGCAGTACTGCAGGCCAGGAATCTTGGTTGTTCACCTGCCACAACTGCGCTCCTCCCACCTTGTACAGAGGCCCGTTCATGTTCTGCTCTCTAACATGTGCTTTTACAACCAGAGCATACAGCAGGTCTGAGGTTTTTGCATGCACACTGAGAACAACGCTGCCTCAAACCATGCTGAATAAACTTATGTAGGTATCTTGAATGTTTGCAGATTGTACCCAACTGAGAATGTGCCAATAAGTGACAAAAACTTGCTTTTAGAGACAAGTCTCTGTTCTTAGCTAAGGCTCTGTTCATGATTCTAATGATTAGACGTAGAAATACACACACAAATTTAACAACAATGAAAGCTAGTTTGTGTTATGTATTGAGCTGTGAACTGAGGCTAGTTACTCCAATTCTGATGGATCTATTTTGGGCTAATCAAGTATGTCACAATGAATTGCGGCAGCACGCACACATCTTTGAAAAGACAATAACACTAACAAATAATATTTTATGAAATCCCAGCTTTTGTTGAAATTTCATGCAAACATCTTTTCTGCGTCATCTTTATTTTGGCGACCTGACAAAAGACATTTTCCGAAGCGATTCAAGCAGCGTTTTGAAGAATCCACCGTTGCTTCTTGCTTATTTTGTGTTCTTAATATAGCCAGTGTTTAAACATATTTAGGAAAAGCGCATCAGCAGTTTTAATTGAGTTCTGATAACCAGAGAAGCGCTGCCAGAAGTTATTAATCATGGTTTGGTGTGGAGTGTGGTTCTGTGGAACACAATGCGATCAATCACACTGCGACTGAGGACCGTGCAGTTCTAATTTGTCTCCGGTGTGTACCCAAGATGTTAGCTAGGTTTCTGGTGCACGCTGCCTTTATTTGACTACTGGAAAACAACTAACACCATCGGGGGAGGCAAAGTCAACATGGGCAGCAGTAGTGGTAGAGTGCTTGTCTTCTTGTCCAAAGGTTGGCGGTCCAATTCCTGCTCTCAACATAAACATCCTTGGCAGGGCGGTCAGATCCACTGGCGCAAAGGTTGACGGTGCAATTGCAGCTGCCTCTGGTGAATACGGCCCTTGTGTCCTTGGGTTAGACCCTTCACACACGCCAAATAATCAACAAACTGGTTATGGATACCGACTCAGGAACGAGGCCAACATCAGTCACCTCCTCTACATGGACGACATCAAGCTGTATGCTAAGAGTGAGTGGGACATTGACTCCCTGATCCACACCACCAGGATCTACAACTCAGATATCGGAATGTCATTCGGACTAGAGAAGTGTGGTCGGATGGTTACGAAATTACACATAAATCAATGCTATTCCTTAACACACAAAGAACATAATAGAATTAGAATTAGAATATAAAACGACACAGCAACCGTCAGACTTTTTGTGTGGCTTGCAAGGGAGAAACCTGCCGGCCGGGCCATCACGCTGTGTATCCAGCGCGATGGCCCTCCTCGGTCTCACGTCGTTTTTCTCTCTTGCAGGTGGTTTTATTTCACATTATGGATTTAGGCATAATAGGCGGGTGACATTCTCATTGGTTAACTCGACATCAAGGCACTTGTCTTTTACAACTGTTGGTATTTTCCTTAGAGATAAGAGCTTGGGGAATGTTCACCTACCTCCCCTCCCTGGGGTAAACGTTCCTTTTGGCTCATCTTTACAACACTTTCCCAAATGCCATTTTTCACACATGCCGTTTTTCTCTTAGACTAATGATGCAGATAATATATGACACAAATATCGTCATATTATCATTATGCAGATAATATATATCACACAAATACAATCATATATTTACCTTTTATTACACTAAGAGAGGGAAGGTAGTCCACACAGAGGGGGTCTCACTCCCAGAATGAACAATAGCAGACATTGAGGACAGTTACAAGTACCTGGGAATCCCACAGGCAAATGGAAATCTCAAAGAGGAAACAAGGAAAGAGGCGACGGCAATAAACAGCTACAAGTAGGGGCGAGTATACCTTGGGGTTTTTGAGGTGTTTCAATGGTAATGTTTCATTTATGTAAACATTTATGTTTTGGCGATATTTTAAGGAGAATAAATCAAAGTGGCCTTACCAAATTTCATGTAATGAAAGTAAAATCTGTTTGGGCCCCAGTACAGATGAGACCGAAATGAGATGTCTGCCAGTAGAACACAAAAATCAGGTACACCTTACTGTTTACCTGAATAATCAATGGAAAGTTATTAGTGCTATTAAAAGTGGGACTAAATGTCTAGTCAGATTAAGTTGTTGCTCTGATAATGTGATGAAAATAAAAATTGCCATGCAACATGTAAAAAAATACATTATGTACGTACCTATGTCAGCAGAGTATTTGAAAATAACTTGCTTGAAGCATTAGCAGAGAGGGAGTATTATCAAATCAAATCAAATCAATTTATTTTTGTATGAGCCAAACAAGCACAAACGCAACAGGAGGAGCGCTGTGCAATATGGAGTGGAGAACAGACTCCAGGATTAACCCCATAAATCTGCACAGCTCTGATGGATGCTTTCTCTGCCCCATTCATCACATTTTCCTCAAATCGCCGAGCAACGGACCATGTGAAACAAACGCAACAGTTTGACATTGCATCTAAATGGGTCTAAAGCTGTGTTCTAGTAGGTTGCTTCAGATTGTGTGATACAGGTGGACTGGCTACTGCAGGAATCTGAAAGTGGTGCCCAACCATTTGTTTGGATGTTTGGTGTAGTAAAAGGTGCAATATTGTTTAGCATTCATTGACCTAACTGCATTTATGCGTGGAATATTATCAGCCGAGAACAACATTTTATTTCTTCATTGAGGCTGTAACGAATAGGTGCTAGTCTTCTGCAGATATGTTATGATAGATTTGCACATTGGTTTAAGGCTGAAAAAAGGTAAACAATCCTAATAGAAGTGCTAGTTTAGATGTATTATATCTATAAATTAGATAACTTCGACATCAAAAGGCAGTAATCTGCTGAGCAATGAAAGCACTTGTTTAATGTTCTGATGTTTTGTTTTATACATTTTGCTATCCAGACCTTAAATCTGAGGATGGTGTAAAACTTAATCAACCAAGTTAGTATTTTAAACATCTTTGTTTAGTTTGTATGTTTTTAGCTCTTTTCAGGTTGTAATCACAGATTTTACCCAGGAATTCTCAATTTCCTTCAAATGATTAAACTGTTCATCTGCCAGTAAGGCTTGTACAGAAACCTCCAGCTCCGTATTATGGGTCACACTAGTACAGCAATGCTCAGATTTGAGCTGAAATTAAGTCATTTTTAAGACAATTTAAACCCCAACCACCTTTTTATGTTGTTAGTTTAAGAATTTTGAAGTGGATATGAGGTATTTTGCCTTGCCATACAATGCATGAGATAGTTTTTTTCCTACTTACCAAAACTGGGAGAGTCTGGAATAAATTGAGAAATCTTGGCAAAACATTATTTTTAATAGTTTGAATCCTTTGACTTTGACTTAAGTATGGAATACGTCTTTATAGTGGGAAAAAAGAGGCACATAGTTTTTTCTCGTAAATGGTTGACAAATCTTTATTGAGAACTACACCCAAATATATTTGTTTGGTAAAGAGCATTTTCTTAACTATTTTCTGTCAGATCTCTAATTTAGCCTCCTTCAGCATTTGAGGATTCTTATTCTTAGTGTATTAAAACTCTGGAGGGTTTGTTTTTTCTTTTCTTTTTTTTCCTCCAATCTACAGTAATGTAAATAGGGACATGATCACTTTGGACCTACCTTTATTCTAAATAAATAGTAGTCTGTTCTAGTATAGATCATATGTGGATTAGAGAACTAGGTGTATTGGCGAGTGTTTGGGTTAATCTTCGTGAAAATAGAGAAACCCTCTATTTTAATTAATTTGCAGAATTTGTTATTTATCATTTTTCCAGTGCTTTTTTGAGTTGATACGTCTAATTTGAGTTGAATATGAAGATGCCGGTCACCACCACAGATGAGGGTTCACATGAGTGGTTTACAATCAGGTCTATGATATTAGTATGTAAAATAATATCGCTCCTAGGTACACATATAATAGTGTAAACACCTTTTTATTAATAATACATTTAACCAGTATTAATCCGCCATTATTATCTGTATGTTCAATACTTATTTTTGTTTATTTTGTTTTTGATGTTTTTTGTTGTTGTTGTTGTTTAGTTCATTATGATTGGGTATAGTATGATGTTAACATTAAATTATGCTATTTGCACATTTTCAGATTCCATTGTGTTTGTTGTATTGAATTCACCCCTATTAATTTACCAATCTAATGAAACTCTCTGGTCCAGCCCAAAACAACACATAAAACAAAGGGAAAATTAAAACTAAAAACAATACCAAAAACATGTGATGAATCCAACTCTCAATCAAACAAAAGATCAGAAACTGGACACAATTTTTCAGCAGCAGGACACTCTCCGCAGCAGAGATTGACACCTCAATCTTTGAGTTAGTAAGATAACATATCTACTGCTTGAGCTACTGCTGCTCCAATGTGTCACTAGTGTCTGAGCAAGTGACTTTGTCACCCTAACTAATACTCCTGGAGAAGATGTTTGAGTCTCTGAAGCTTAAGTCTGCAGTCATGGGCTAATCCCTACAAAGTATAGAGCAGCAGATAAGATTGTAGGTAACGAAGAGCAATAGACTGTCCTGAGTAGGGGGGTGCATCGCTGTGGTGATTTAGGGGGTCAGGGGGGCAGATACACCCAGATAAATTATTAATATTGAAGGAGCATGTGCAAGGAGGAAAATTCAGGTGGTGTTTTCATAAGCTTACCTCACAGGACCTGAATAATGTGTGAATAGATAAGATATGGTTTAATGCATTTTTCCTGAAAATGAATGAAAATGGAATGGATAAATGGAATATAGAAATAACTTGTTAAATCTACTGCAGAGGTGAGGGCATATGAGGTAAATATGTCTTATTCTGTTAAGACTTTATTATAAGACTCATTTCGACCGCTTGTATCCGCGATCTTGTTCTTTCGGTCATTACCCAAAGCTCATGACCATAGGTGAGGGTAGGAACGTAGACCGACCGGTAAATCGAGAGCTTTGCCTTTCGGCTCAGCTCCCTCTTTACCACAACGGTCCGATGCAGCGACTGCGTCACTGCAGCTGCTGCACCGATCCGCCTGTCGATCTCACGCTCCATCCTTCCCTCACTCGTGAACAAGACCCCGAGATACTTGAACTCCTCCACTTGGGGCAAGGACTCCCCACCCACCTGAAGAGGGCAAGCCACCTTTTTCCGGTCAAGAACCATGGCCTCAGATTTGGAGGTGCTGATTCTCATCCCAGCCGCTTCACACTCGGCTCCAAATACAAATACTTAAAAAACTTGATTACAAATATGCAAATTAACAAATGTTAAATAATCACTTACTAATCACAGGCGTATATACAGCATTTATACATGTAATACTCTAATCTCTAATCATAATTAACCCCCAAAGTGTATGTTCAAAATCTGTATTTTTAAGTTTCAAATTTATTTTCAGGCAAGTTCAACGAAGAGAAAAATCCTGCACACTATCTTGAAGCAAAATAGAAGAGGCCAACTAGATCTCACCTTCATCAGGCCTGATAAAGGCCTAGTTGCCGAAATTTTGCCTTTTCACCTGTAAATAAAAATTCACCTTGCAAGCAAGACACTGTGTGAGATTTTTTCTTAGTTGATTCAACGTTACGCAAACCTTCTCCAACGCACCTGCAGTAGAACATGATGTCTTCACATTCAATTTATTCAAGATCAAAATGGTATTTCACTCTTTTTTATACGTTCTGATTTTTTTTTCTTATTATTTTTTTAATTCAATCTTACAGTGAACCTGATTTGGTCCCTGCTCTGTACTTGGTTTGGACTTTGGTCTTGAGTGTGCACTTGGTTTGGACTTTGGTCTTGGATTTGCACTTGGTTTGACTTTGGTCTTGGGTCTGTACTTGGTTTGGACTTTGGTCTTGGGTCTGCACTTGGTTTGGACTTTGGTCTTGGATCTGCACTTGGTTTGGACTTTGGTCTTGGATCTGCACTTGGTTTGGACTTTGGTCTTGGATCTGCACTTGGTTTGGACTTTGGTCTTGGGTCTGTACTTGTTTTGGACTTTGGTCACTGGTCTGTACTTGGTTTGGACTTTGTCTGTACTTTAATCCTGGACTTTTATAAAGAATAAAACATGGAAGTTGAATAAAACATTACTTGAAACTTAGAACTGAAAAAAATGTGTATATATATATATATATATATATATATATATATATATATATATATATATATATATATATATATATATATATATATATATATATATATATATATATATATATATATATATATATATATATATATATATATATATATATATATATATATATATATATATATATATATATATATATATATATATATCAACAGGAGAGATGCATTGTACCATGGCGGTGCTCAAGTGCAAATTTCCACCTGTCGTCCTGGGGCAGGCTGATGTCCCACTGCGTTGCAGTTTCTCTTTTTCAGGGGAGGAGCATATTGTACATGTTTTTAGTGGGGGAAGATAAGATAAGCCTTTATTTGTCCCACAATAGCTGAATTCCAGTGTTGCAACACAGATTAGGTACAGAAGTAAATAATAAAAATCAGATAACTTATATAAAAACACTTGTAGAAAAACTCTTATAAAAAACCTCTTATACTCTTAATAAAAAAATAAAATAATAATAACAATAGTAACACTCTTGGACAGAGAATATTGCACCAAGATGATCGACATTATGTCACAGTATTGCACATGAATGACAGTATTGCACATGAATATAACAGTATTGCACGTGATTCTGAAGCTGAATGACACATGTTCAGGGCTAACAGTGTTTGTTGTAAAGTCTGACAGCAGCAGGAAGGAAAGACGTGCGAAACCTCTCCTTCACACAGCGAGGGTGGATCAGTCTGTCACTACAGCTGCTCTCCAGAGACAAAGTGTCCTGCAGGGGGGTGAGACTCATGGTCCAGCATAGATGTGAGTTTAGCCAGGACCCTTCTGTCCCCCACCTCCTGCACCGAGTCTAGGGCACAGCCCAGGACGGAGCTGGACTTCTTGATGACTTTGTCCAGCTTCTTCCTCTACTTCTCTGTGATGCTGCTGCTCCAGCAGGCCACACCGTACAGGAGGGCTGATGCCACCACAGAGTCGTAGAAGGTCTTCAGGAGTGGCCCTATTACTCCAAAAGAGTACCCAGAAGAAACCTATGCAGACACAGGAAGAACATGCAAACTCCAAACAGTTTCTTATTTTATGTTATGGACCTCTTTTGTTTCCATATAAATCTAGGACCATATAATCACAGAATGATGTAATAACAATACAAGGTTTACTGAGATTGAGCTGTCATCTGGGCTAGTGATCTGAATCCTGCACACACCAATCACTCTGTTGTTGTGTCTTTGTGCCAAACACTTTGCTAACCTTGATTCCAGTGTTTGTGTACCCTGGTGTATGGTTGTGATGGATGTACAAGCTTTGGTAGGGCCCATGGAGGACAAACAGCGAGATGTATTTTCCCCATAAAGCTGAGTCAGAATATGAGCTTTCCTTCACACAGCAGCAGACTTTGTGTGTACTCTGGTGTACAGAAACATGTCAGAGGTGATGTGGTGAAATTAGTTTTCTGACTGAGTAGTGTCTGAAGAGCAGAGGAGAGTGAGAGCCAGGGGCCAGACAGCGGGGCCTTCAGTGCAGCCGAGGCCTCTGACAGCTCATTCGCTCCCACATTCTGACTGACCGCAGTGACACAGACTTCAGACTGGCTGAACAAGTGCTGTGGCTGTGCCGGGACCAGAGCAAGACACATTCTGAATGAATGGGATGAATGAAGAGTCAAAAGAGAGCCAATGGAGAACGGACTCAGGTGCAAGAAGAGGGTCTAAGGAGAGGCTGTAGAGAACCAGAGGGGCGTATCCCGGTGGCACTGTAGTAGACATCCCTGTGCCCGGTGGCTCTGAGAGAGGGGCTCTGGGGAATGAAGCGTGGATTGGTGCGAGCGTGAGGCTGCTGCCGTGGATTGGGGCGAGCGACAACAAGAGATGCTGGGATTGGCCTGTATATATATATATATATATATATATATATATATATATATATATATATATATATATATATATATATATATATATAGGGCTTCTGGGTAATTAGAGGCGTGGTTAAAGAGTGGAGGTGTGGTTGCTGGAGAAGTAAGAGGTTGAGGCGTGGTCCTGCTCCCGAACCCCAGTTAACGATTAACATCTCCAACTACACGTAATGTCAGTGCCGCCGCTCCCATTACACACATTGCGAGCAGTGTGTTGACCAGGCTGTTTTGATTGAATGACATGGGCTATTTGTGCAGTAGCTGCACTGTTCTTTTTGCAATTAAACTGTGAGCCTACAGTAGGCATAGTCTGTCTTTATTTATTTATCAATACAAACAAGAACTGAAGTTCTGCCTCTCTCTCTCTCTCTCTCCATAGCTCTCCCTTCAAACTCTCCATAGCGAGTTTGAGATGCGCAGGGGCAGCTACAATCCACAGGTTAAACAGAGGGTTAAACATAATGTCTAAATCCTGTTTTATTTTTTTGACGTTTCTAAATCATATGTTCATAAATGCAACAGAAAGCGTGAATATTTGGCAGTCTGCAGTGTTTACTAGAGCCTCGATCTTATCTACTGAAGAACAGAAGAGCTCTGGGTGAATCTGGAGCATTGGCGGAGCAAGGATATATAGGGACTGTGGGGGTCCCCATAATAAAGCTGAGTTGCTAAAATGCACCAGAATACAGTTGATTTGTTGAGTTGTTTTATTTTTTCGAACCTCTTTGTTGAGAGCCCCCAGAGCCCACTTAAGATTGTGATTCATGCAATATTTACAAAATAAAATTCATTAAATTAAATTAAAATACAAATCAAACCCCTACCTATTTTTTTACAAGTTCAAAGTGGGTTGGGGGCATGGGGGCACCACTGAGCATTTCTGCTTAGGGCACCCAAATGGCTAACAGCAGCCTTGGGTAATGTTTTGTTTTTATATGACTTCGATGGCTTGTTTATATAATGTTTCCAGTGGCCTTGGAGTGCTAGTGATACATGGTAGTGGTATTTTTGACCTTGTACAAGTTTAAGGAAAAATATGCATTGTCCCTATTTTTATTGGCCTTTAAACATGTTCTTGAGTACCTTTTAGTTTGGCATTTCATATTCAAGAACAAAAAAAGACTAAAAAAAGCCAAAGTAAATACAAACAATAAAAAAAAATAAGTGGCACGCAAACTGTCTAATGAAGTCAGGCTAATGATTTGCGATTTGATGGCAGAAATACTCAAAACATGTCTGGCGATTATTTATTTAAAAACTCGGATTCTCGGAGCCATGTCACAGATAGAGAAAGCATCACACATTTTGAAAATTCAGAATCGAGTGTTTTTATTGCTCGGAGGGGAGAGCCTTTTCTAACCAGGATTTAGTGTGAACGAAACTAAATGCAACTCCAGGTATGTTTTTGATGTGGGAACAATGTTAGAATTAAATCTCAAAGAAGTTTTTTTTTAAGCATAACACGGAATTGAAAGATCTGGTCCTGTTATTATTTTTTTTTTTTTTTTAAGATTTCACAACACAACCTAGTTGGCTGCACTAGAAGCCTGGCATACGTGTGCTGTGCCTTAACCACTCGACCATCGGGCAGCACATGATCTAGTCCTGTTCACAACTAAGCTCTTCTGCAGTCACTTAGAGGAACAATTGTATTTACAGTTGGTCACATGTTACATGTTTACTGTGGTCACATATTTTTGTTTATTATTGATCACATGTTTGTGTTTACTTCAATTAAATTACATTTATTTTTGTAACGCCCAAAATCACAACAGCAGTTGCCTCAAAGGGCATGTTTGGTTACATGTCTGTGTTTACTGTTGGTCATAGGTTTGTGTCTACTGTTGGTCACATGTGTGTTTACAGTGATCCCATTTTTTTTTTTTACAGCGATTAACTGTTGACAGTGAGAGGAAGATTTCAAAATATCAGACACTCTTGAGACAAATTGTAGCACAACTTTGATCGTGGGGTGGTTCTAAGGTTAATCTTTCTCTCTGTCTCACTGTGAGACCTTTGACCCAATGATTTTGAGCCACGGCTAATGATCTTCCACACCATCATAAATCTTTCACCATTGTACACTGGACGACATAAGACCAAGTTCATCCCTGACAAACCATTCAGACAAATACTTTCCTCCTCTGCATTGCTATTATCATTACAACTCATTAGAAAAGAAACATGCTTGGAACGAGCTGTTGGAACAGACTCTCCACGCCGATCAATCACTAAAATAAACTTAGCTCTCTTCCTCATCACCATTAACCTCCAGCATCATTCAGTGCTCCAACATTTACAGCCAGTTTAGAATCACTACGCAATAAAAGTCTTAATGAGCATATTAATGGGATAAACATCAGCAGAATGAGCAAACGGAGCCACGTAGATGTTTACAACCAGTTTATTGCAAAGACAACTGAAGAATTTTAAACTGAATAAAATATAATGACCCTAAAAAGGTGAAAATAGCAGCTATATCCAACATTTATGCAAGCTGTAGGTGCCCTGTCAGCCGAACACGAGCAGTTTTTCTTTGAATTTTGTTCTATGAAAAAAAAAAGCTTTCTGGGTTGCACATTTTGTTTTGCTGCAGTACCAATGTTTAAAGGTCCCATAACATGCAAAATCGACTTTTCAGAGCTTTTAACCTTCTTACATTGCTATTTGTGCTTCATATATGTACCCAGAGTGTTTTTTTGATTGATTCCCGCAGTGTTTAGCTATATTACAGACTATCTCCTTTCCTCGAATCTCCAAACTGACGGGGGGTGTCTACAAGACCGCGTCATACCCACAGGCACGCGTCATCATCCCCCCTCCCCCCTCTCCACCCGCCTCCCCCTCCCGCCTCCTGGTCTCAGAACGCGGTTGTATCTAATCTCTTCCATCTAATCTTGTCACGTCACAGATCGAGAAAACGTTTGTTATCGTGTTTTGATGCACGGACGGGGAGAGGATTTTCTAACTAGAATGAAGAGTATATATTTGTATTATTTCATTAATTTCATGTTTTATTGAATCTGTTTTCGCCTTCTCTTTTTAGATGGTTCGGAACACTGTTATTAAAAATTATTTGCAAAGCAATGTGCGCTCATGTAGACAAATTGCAGGAGTCACATTTACTTTGGCCCAAATGTAGGACATATTGTCTGGTTTGTATGATTTGTATGTGTATGTGAGTTCTGTTGCTGCAAATCAAATTGCCCCTCAGAGACAACCATCAAACTTTCTGGAGCATTTAAAGTGCAAATGGCAGGTTTACATGCTTTCTAATTATTATTTTGTTTGGTGGTAAATATATAGTTTTACATCAGTCATTGAGTCAGTGAACATTTACACTTACAACTGCTAAATAGAGCAAAAAAATGCTCAACACTTTTTTTGTGTGTATGTCTCCCCGGGGGCTGTAGCGACCACTACTCCTTAGGGGGCATGTAATAAAGTATAATCTGTTTTGCCCCAGTACAAATGCTGTATATTGTAAAAGCATCTTTTCGGGTGAAAATAAGACTTTCTCTGCACCTATTTATTCTATTTTTTCTCTGAGAAGCAGGGAAATTGTGCCATTAGCATGCTAATGTTTGTTAGCTTTATCCTTGGATCTAGGATATGTTTTGGATAGGGTATTGCTAGCTTAAATTTGTCGTGCGTTGGACTAGTAGCCTGTCCATTTAAACTACAGTGAGAAAATCCTTCACAATCTACATAGTATTTTTAAATAGAGCGCAATGTAAAAATAAAACTGCGTGTGTTTGGTTTACAGACCACATACAGCTTTCACAAAGGTCAGATTTTGTGGCCTTTTTTGCCTGTTTTCAGATCTTTAACTTGTATTGTGTGTGGTGGCACTACTAAGTCGTCTTTTCATCCATCCATCTTCTTCCGCTTATTCGGGGCCGGGTCACGGGGGCAGCAGTCTAAGCAGGGACTCTCAGACTTCCCTCTCCCCAGACACTCCTACCAACTCCTCCGGGGGGATCCCGAGGCCTTCCCAGGCCAGCCGAGAGACATAGTCCTTCTAGCGTGTCCTGAGCGTGTCGTCTTTTCAATATTTTTTTCTACAACACAAAATTAAAACTAATATAATTCACAGTTTCAATACCTGACTGCTTGCATAGTTGTTATTGTTTACTATCTGATTTTGGTAATTTTCTTCGAATTGTACAGTTACAATAGGGCTCTAGCCCAAATACCTAGTAACAAAAAGTAGTCATCCATAAAATGTATATGGATTATTGTTACCGCATCAGTGTTTATTAATCTACTGTATCTGTATTGAAGATTAAAAAAATAAGTCAAATCTAGTATAGAGTGTATGTCGCTTGTAGACATGGGTGTATTGGCAAGAACTGGGGTTATTCTCCCTCCAGATATCAATTAACCTTATATATTTGTTTTATTAATTTGCTGAATTTCATATTTATTGTTTTTCCAGTGCTTTTTGAGTTTGATAGATCTAATGCAGGCTCAACATGGAGATTCCAATGACCTCCGCAGATGTATGTATGTTTGTGAGATGTAGGTATGAAGAATAGTTTAACCATATGTATGTGTTTTTTGATGTTTTAGGTCATTTAAATCAGTTTCATGTAAGTATATACTATCTACTTTTTCTTTTCTATTTTTTGTTAGTATCTTTGACCATTTGATTAGGTTTAATATGAAACTCATATGGAGCAGACAATGACAATGAAGTGAAGGATTCAAAATATTTCAATTTACATAGTTTTGATGAGCCTTTACATTTTTAATTAGACTTGGAACATTAATATTACGTTGGTATAACATCATAATATTACCTCTTTTTTTTGCAATTTTACAGTAAAAAGTTGCTTAGCAGGAATTGACCAAACAAAAATTGTAAAGTGTAAAGCAGATTGAACAAAGTTCATAGGAAATAAGCAAATGTCCCAACATTCCCTGTCCTTAGGCCCTCCTTCTTGCCAAGGAGAAACTTCACGACACTTTGAGAGAAAGTAGAAACCTCGGGGAGAACCACAGTGAAGGAGAGATCCTACTCCTATGACGGACAGACTGATGCACTTTAAGTTACAAATTAACTGTGGAGCCAGAACCACTCAAGAGGAGAGAGGGTGGCTCCTCTAGCAAGACAGTTAATCCAGGCAGATGAAGATTCGTTCACCAGGAGTAGAGACCGTTCCTCCAAGCACTTGAGGAGCATCCAGATTTACAAGCCAGCATCAACAGTGCTTGAAACAATACAAAAAGGGGAAAATCATGTGAACAGCAATACACAGACTACAGGTGAATTACTGCCCTAATACCAATGGCGCAGAGTTAGCATCCTCACTTATGTCAGTCTACCTGTGGCAGCTGTGGCTACAGTAGAGACTTACCACCACAGTGTGGAATAAATGAATATTGCTCTGTAAAATGCTTTGGGTGTCAATAAAGGCACTATATAAATCCAATAATTACTGGTAGCTAATTACATGAATGACACAAATGTCTTGAAATAAGAAGGTTACAATTTCTGTTGCGCTCCGTACCACAAATCTTACTTAAATTTGTGAATTTAAGACAGTGTTATTCAAAGTCAGGGTTTTACTCATAATAGCATTTGGCCATATGAGGAACATATAAACTATAACCATTAGTTGTTGCCGCCTACAACTGTTATATAAATGCTATTGTGGCCGAAGAAATTCCAAACAAACAAAATATCTTTGCCATAGCAACAGAAGCAGCCGGTGACAGCCAGCCGCAGAGTCTTGATTCAGCACCAAGGACAGCAACATTTTCCCTACATTTATGTCAAACAGTGTGAGTGCTTTTGCCTGAACATCCATGAGAACGCTTCGGTCTGAATAAACGGGTTCTCTTGCTTATCTAGACAGGACTAAACACCTTTAACACACTGCAGTTTCATTAAGTATTATCTTTATTTGTCAAGGAGCATACAATGTACAAATTCATTCTAAAAGATCTGTACCAACTCCTGCTACTTTACAATTACAAACTTGAGCAAATGACCACAACAGTAAACAATACACATTACATTAAAATTTCATATTCCCATAATAACTAAGCTAATTAAAGGAAACATATGTAACATTCACTTTTATTAGCTGTTAACCACATTACAATGGTGTTCCCTCATCAATATCTTACTCAAATTTATGTTTGGATTGAGCCCTGCATGTTTGATTAATCCTTTATTGTCCTGTGTTTAATAAATCATTCAACAGTTTGTAAACAAAAACAATTCTTGAATGAAGGCAAACATAATGTGATTTTTAGGCCCGTAGGCTTTATCAGACAGTTTACAGTGAAATGGAGATGAGAGAAGGGAGGACATGCAGTAAACTGGAAATTAGGATTCAAACTCACAACACTGTAACCAGCTGCACATGGAGCCTGGTGTGTGTCTGCTTTAATCTTTCAACCACTGCGCAGCACAAATAATGTGATTTCAATGGAGAAACTGGGATCAACCCATAATTTGGTTTTATCAAAGTAAAAGCATGCAAATATAATTGAATGATATAAGAGCTTGGTTTAAACACATTCACAATTGGATTTGACCACATTTGTTACTTTTATAGCAGATTATTATATAATCTAAACATTTGCAATATTCACAGAAATGTTGAGTCCACAAAAGTTTATTCATTTTATCTACATCTTTTTTTAATTGAAAAGAAAACTAACCAACATTTCAACTTAATTAAATATGGTTGCTTAATTTTAGTTGTAAAGACTTAAAATTAAATTAAAAAAAAATAGCATTTAGATCTGCTGTCAGTACTTTGTTCTAGTTTACTTTGAATATAGTTGCTTCTATTCTGAAATTTTGAACATTCTGATGACAGAGCATTTTAAAGGGTCAATAATTTTGCTCTCTGTCCCCCGACCTTCCAATATCTCTCATCTGTTCTTTATCTTCTCTCTCTCATCTCTGTCTCATCCCAGTCTTCCATCTTCCTATCTCCCTCCCTATACATTCCCTTTCTTTTCCACCTCTTCCCCTCACACATGCTTCAGGGGCCCCACATTCTCCCAGTAGCACACACCTCCGTATTGCTTCTCTGCCTGTTATTGTTTGTATGAGGCAGTGGCACAAAGCAGCGGAACACAGCGGTGGAACACGGCGGAACAAGCCTGTGCAGTGTTAAGCTGAGGAGTAAATTGCCGCTGTCCTTGGCTACAAGTCGGGGCTGTCACTGTCTACTGTTGCCATGGTGAAGAGGTGTTGTGCTGGGATGGGAATCCTATACTTTAGAAGTGTCTTGAATATTCTTCAGTTTAGCTTTAAAGGGCACATAATCATTTACTGAAAATTTACTTATAAAGCACTTTTTAAAAACAAGCGTTACAAAGTGCTGCACACTCAGCATAGAGTAACATAGAATTAATCAAATAAAATACAGTAAAGAATCAAATTCAAAAAACAGCCAATGATTAAACAATAAAATAAAGAATTAAAATAAGACAACAATACATTACAATAAAAGACAGTTAAGGGAAAGCCATTTGATAAAAGTGAGTTTTAAGAAGTGAGGAAAAGTAAAAAATTATAAGATATATAAGCAACATACTGCAAAGAGTACCTTCATAACCGTTGCTATGGTAATAGTTCTTGTTAAGAGATGTTTCACAGACTTCCCCTATCCCATCAAATTTCAAGAAAGCTTTACGGCCATGTCTCTGCCACAAGCAGAGATTCTTTTGTGCTTTGAAAGTTGGAATACACGTTTACACTCCAACAAAAAAACACTTAAATTCAATTTTAATTATTTTGTAGTGTCCGAAATCACAAGAGCAGTTACAGAATTTTTTATTTAACAAACAGATAGTCCAATGAAAGCATAATTAGCAGATTAACAACGTGCACAGGAATTAAGCAAATGGATATACCTGTCCACGATCCTCCTTCTCATCAAGGAAAAACTACAAAAGTAGAAACCTCAAGGGAAACAAAAGTGAAGAAAATATTCTACTGCTATGGACTAACTGGCTTTAGATGGTCCAGAACTGACAGGCATCCAGCAGGACTGACGCGCATCCACAATGCAGGAGAAAATGCGCTGATGACTTTTTCCAGGTTAGCCCCGTTTCTTGTGTCATGTCACGTTAACAGCCTTTTACTCAGGTCACTATTCATTAGCAGGGCTCCAGCCAGGGGGCCATTGATACACAGAAACCCACAGTTTGATGTGTTAATTCAGACTGACCAAATAAAGTGAGCTTTTGTGAGCGTTTGTGAAGTGCTCGTGCATGAGGGAGGCTCTGCTAATGTAGTCTGCTGTGAGTGTGTGTCCTGGTTCACTTTTGTATCAATGCAAAGTGCAAAGCAAAGTGTGTTATACAAGAAGGATGTATACATAAACAGACCAGTGAGCAGAGATAAAATACTCAAATCACATAAGCCAATGATTTGACTGGCCCTGATCACCCAGATTCGGGGCCTCATTTATAAAAGAGAGTGTCAAATTGTACTTGAAAGACTACGTACAAACTAAATCCACATTTCAAGTACATTAAAAAAATATTCAGATTTATAAAACCCTTTGTTTATCCATCTATATTATGAGATATTTGATATTTTTGTGTGGGAGAAGAGAGATATAATTTATTTTAAATGTCTAAGCTAACTAGTACCGCCGCAGCTCCGGCCCTTGCCTCCCCGCCCGCAATGGGAGCCTCGTCTCTGAACCAGGAGCCACTCCAGAAGAGACCATGAGCAGGATAGACCCTGTAATTTTGACGGTTCTGCTGGAGCTAACTGACAACATTACAAAGGCAGTAGACACAAAGACGGATGCATGATTCAAAATCCAAGACTTTGCAGGTTTAAAAAAAAAATGTGTTCTGTTGTTGTAGTTCCTGTTGTGTGTTGTGTTCAACCAGAGAGTTGTGTAACAAGAGCAGATTTACAAGAAAGATTTCATCATGGTTAATACAATGGCATCTGAAATATCAAGGCCAATTAAGGGGTCAAAGATACAACAAATATTACAAAAGAAAAGCTAGATATTATATACCTTCACCTAGAACATCAGAAATTAACTGCATTTGGTTTTATTTTTTTTAATATAGCGCTTCAAGCTTCAAGGCACTCAAAGCCCTTTTTACATCAAGGAACCAGTCACCCATTCACACACCAGTGTTTGCAGACACTGGGGGCGAGTTGGGTTAACTCCTTTGCCCAAGGACACAATGGCAGTATTCACCTGAGGCAGCTGTGATTGCACCACCAACCTGTGGGCCAGTGGATCTGACCGCTCTACCAGTGTGGGATTCGAACCGCCAACCTTCAGATAAGAAGACTCTACCACTGAGCTACAGCTGCCCATTATTATTATTAGTAGCCGTAGTGATAGTACAAGTAGTATTAGTAGTATTAGTTGCAGTAGTATTAGTTGCAGTAGTTATAGTAGCGGTAGCACAAGCAGTAGTAGTTATAGTAGTAGCAGCAGCACTAGCGGTAGTAGTAGTAGTAGTAACAGTAGTAGTACTGGGTTCACATGTCCGAAGGTTTATTAGTCCGAAGGTTCACAAGTCCGAAATTTCACCGAAATTTAAAACATTTCACCGAAATTTTAAGGTTTACAAGTCCGAAGGTTTATTAGTCCGAAGGTTCACGAGTCCGAAGGTGTGAGTCCGCGCAGTGGGCTCTACTCGCGGCTCTCTCACCAAAGCTGTGTCTCCGTGCAGCGGGCTCTCCTCGCCTCCCTTTGCCCCACACATTGCTTTTTGGACTTTTCTAGTGTTGATGCACTTTTTATGATTAAACTCACGTATTTTCCATAACCGACTTGTTTCTATACATAGCCTGAGCTCCTTATCGTATTATTAATGAATGAATTAACTCAAATAGCCCAGCAGTTTCGGCCGCGCGCCGCGGCTCTGTAGACACTCCCGTCTTGGCCAGCTGAATTTCCTTTTTGACTACCAATCCTACGGTGATCGGATCACGCGTATTTCTATACTTATAATCAAATGAAGGCATAGAGTGGAGGATTCTGATCACACATATTTCTTATGATAAAATGAAGGCATAGAGTGGAGGATTCTGTTCACGCATTTTTCTTATGATCAAATGAGGGCATAAAGCGGAGGATTCGAGATGTTCCCTTGTTATTTTTATATACACAGTACAACTTGCGGTGCCTCCTGTGAGCAGCTGGTGCACTAAACGTGACAAGCCCCAGTGCGTGTCTTCGTGCTTTGTGCTTATTTTACAGACTACATCCCGATGCCGTCTGCACCTTCACTTTAGCCTATGAGGAACTTTCGGACTAGCGAACCTTCGGACCAGTGAACCTTCGGACCAGTGAACCTAAGGACTAGCGAAATTTCGGACCAGTGAACCTTCGGACTAGTGAACCTTTAAAACCTTCGGACTTGTGAACCTTCGGACTAGCGAACCTTCGGTCTCGTGGGGGGTAACCGTAGTACTAGTAGTAGCAGTAGCAGTAGTATTAGTAGTATTAGTAGTAGTAGTAGTAGTAGTAGCAGCAGTGCTAGAAGTAGTAGTAGTACTGGTAGCAGTAGCAGCAGTAGTTGTAATAGTAGTAGCACTAGCAGTAGTAGTTGTAGTAGCAGTAGTAGTAGTTGCAGTAGTGGCAGCAGTAATACATAATATCATTCCTATCTCATTGCATTCAGATAAATCTTGTTGTGCTCTGGTCTGTTGTTAGTCAGTGGTGTCTCTGTGCAGCATTCATGTTTTGTATTGATCTGCTGTTTGAGATGAGACGCCCGGTCTGTGATGATCCATCACACACTGACACTATATTAAACTGCCCTGTGCGCTTTATGGATGCTTGTATGAATTATGTGAGCCACAGAGACAAGTTACTGTGAATGCGAGCATTGGACCAGGACTGGACCAGGACTTCACCATGTCTATCTACAGGATAAATGGGATCTATAGTAGTGATTAAACAGGACTAAATCCAAGCTTGAACTAACAAAGAATGGAGAAAAATGTACTAAAATACTTGATCTTTAATTAATCTTTAATTTGTGCATCAAATAAAAAACATACTGTAATTATAAAACATAAACTATAGCCTCAGTAGGGCATTTTAAGAGAAAAATGTCCATCCATCCACCCATCCATTTTCGGGGTCGTGGGGGCAGCAGTCTAAGCAGGGACAGTCCCCGACCGCCACGCGATGTTGCAGAGACGTGTCAGCCAAGACAGTCCTACAACATCCAGAGACTTAAGGTACTCAGGGCGGATCTCATCCACCCCCCGAGCCCTGCCAACAACCTCATTAACTTCAGCTTGGGTGATGGACGAGCCAGCCTCTGAGTCCCCGGTCTCTGTTTCCTCTTCGGAAGACGTGACGGTGTGATTAAGAAGATCCTCAAAGTATTCCTTCCACCGTCCGACAACATCCCCAGTCGAGGTCAGCAGGTCTCCACTCGCACGGTTTGCCAGAATTTCTTTGGGGCCGACCAATAGTCCTCCATGGCCTCTCCGAACTCCTCCCAGCCCCGGGTTTTTGCCTCTGCGACAGCACGAGCAACGGCCCGCTTGGCCTGCTGATACCTGTCAATAACCTCAGGAGACCTACAAGCCAGAGTGGCCTGATAGACCTCCTTCTTCAACCTGATGACATCCCTTACTTCCGGTGTCCACCACTGGGTTCGGGGGTTGCCGCCATGACAGGCACCGGAGACCTTGCGACCACAGTTCCGAGCAGCCGGATCAACAATGGAGGTGGAGAACATGGTCCACTCGGACTCAATGTTCCCAGCCTCCCCCAGGATATGGGAGAAGCTCTGCCGGAGGTGCGAGTTGAATACCCTACTGACAGAGGGCTCCGCAAGAGGTTCCCAACAGACCCTCACAATGCGCTTTGGTCTGCCAAGTCTGTCCGGCTTCCTCCTCCGCCAGCGGATCCAACTTATCACCAGGTGGTGGACAGACACCCTTGTGCTTGAACATGGTGTTCGTTATGGACAATCCGTGGCTAGCACAGAAGTCCAATAACTGAACACCGGTCAGGTTCAGATCGAGGTAGCCGTTCTTCCCAATCACCCCTCTCCAGGTGTCACTGTCATTGCCCACGTGGGCGTTGAAGTCCCCCAGTAGAACAACGGAGTCCCCGGTCGGTGCACTGTCCAGTACCCCTCCCAAGAACTCCAAGAAGGCCAGGTACTCTGCACTGCTGTTCGGCCCATAGGCCGACACAACAGTGAGAGACCTGTCCCCAACCAGAAGGCGTATGGTTGGGGACAGGTCTCATTCACCCACCCCAGAGGGTTTTTTAGTATTAAAAGGCAGCACAGTATATTTCCTCACAAACTGTGCTGGTATGCGATGCAAATAATGTGGCGCTGTCCCTCTGTATACAACAATTAAAACACTCTGATGATATGCTCTGTAATATTCTGGATAATATATTAAATTATTTTCTGAACCCTGTTTAGGCTCACATTAACTATAAATCATCATTTTTACTCTGTGAGGCGAGCAATATACCTGACTCATGGCAGAGGGCGCTTCTGAGCCCATGGACTGATGAACTTCTTTGTTCTTGAACTTGTTTATTTCTCATCAAAATGTTAAGGTAAAACCATACACTTTTATTTATTTTGGCTTGAAGTAGGTTCAATTTGAATGACCTTGAATGAAATGTGAAATGTGTCACATGTTTATGTAAAGGATGCTGATATGAGATATAAAGCATAACTCATTGTCTGTTGTCAATCAAATTATGTTCAAGGTGCTTTTTGAATTAATTTGCATTTGTAAATCTGACTCTGAAAGAGTCACACACCATGAACCTCACCGCACGTCACTGTTTACATGTAAATATACAATTCAATTCAACTTGTTTTTGTAACGCCAGAAATAGCAACTGCAGTTCTTTCGAAGGGTGACAGGAGGAGATCCAGTTCTTCAAGGCAGATGAAGAACCGTTCATCTGGAGTTGAAGAGCAGCTGTATCCACAGCTCATTGATATGCTTGTCCACTCCCCACGAGGAAGTGGAAGAAGAAAAAGATGTGAGCAGCAATGAACAGATTGCAAGGGACATTAAATATGAAATATTGTTGATAGGAAAAGTGGTCAGAACCAGAGGATAGTGCTCAAGCTGCCATACTTCCCCAGCATAGCATCTCCTAGGACAGAAACTGTGTTTTTTTTTAATTTCTGTTCATAACTGGCCTGACCATGAGCTATTTCAAAGAGGAACATTTTAAGCCTGGTCTCAAATGAGGAAACTTTGTCAACCTCTTTAATACGGACAGGGAGCTGTATGCTTAATTGTTGTACAATTAAACATGAAACATTTTATATATGTAAAATGCATGTTCTCTTACCTCCAAGATACCAATTTTAGTCCCCATGGCCACAATAATGTGGTAGTTTCCTCCTTGTAGCTTAATTAATGAATCTGTGATCTTTTCTCCTTAAACCAGATTAGTGTTTAGTGTTTAGTGGCAATCCGACCAAATACAAAAGTTTGAATGGACTTTTCTCAGCGTTAGCTGGAGTTGTTACGTTTAAAGCTGTGTGTGTGCGTGTGCACCTCAACCACCACTATGTCCGGTTTGTTCGCCATTACCATTCGGTCTGTCTGTATCTGGAAGTCCCAGAGGACCTTGGCTCGGTCGTTCTCCTCCACTTTGGAGGTGTTTCTCACTTTGTCCTTGGGGTCTCCAGCCCGTACTCTGCGCAGATGTTTCTGTACACTATGCCAGCCACCTGGTTATGGTGCTCCATATATGCTGCCAGCATCTTGCACCCTGCAGTTATGTGCGGGATTGTCTCAGGGCCCTCTTTGCACAACTTACACCTTGGGTCTTGTCTGGTGTGGTAGATCTAGACCTCTATTGATCTGGTGCTCAGGGCCTGCTCCTTGTCCTTGATGTACTTATGGATCTGATCTTGAGCAAATCCTTCTGTAAGTTTTGGTGTAAAAGGGCCACTTTAAGGACTTATCTTAGGAGTCTTATGTTTTCATGGGCAAAGAAGTTACAATGTCCCACATAAATCTATGGATGCAACTGGTTTGAATAACATACATAATTATACTATCTAAAAGCTCAGTTTCTATATGACAAGACATTGAGAGAAAGCTGACCCCCCCTTAATCTTAAGTGAAAAACACTCTTACAAAACCCACTCCCTCTGGTCCTGCCCCCTCAGCCCCTCCTTCTCCGTGGTGCATTTGTGGAACGTGGGATTCTGCATCGTGTCCCAGCCCATTTATTTTTCAGACCTGTTTCTCTGCTGCTGTCACTTTACATTTGCTGAAGGCCGCAAGGGGGGAAAAAATCCTGTTAGCTACGCCCCTGACCCAGTTATAGCCTATATCTACGGACAATGTAGAGTTTTTTTGTTTTTTTTAAATAATTTGTTAAAATTTATCTCAGTCCTAGAAAAAACGCTAATTTTAACTTTTTAGCCCCGCCCTAAACCATCCAGAAAGTGTGCCATATTGAATCAAACCCAGAATTGACAAAAAAATAAATCCTATCCTTTTATAGATCGTCCTCAAGATTTAATCCAAAAAAAGACCAAAAACTGTCAAAGAATTAAAAACCCCTGTACATTATTTACATGTTTCCCGGAAGATTTCATATGTGGGTGTGGCCACAAAACATCAAAACATGCGCATCTCCGACATGAAATTGTGAACAGATTTTGACCCAATGGAACATTTAAGCACGATGACAACATGATAGATAATGGTGCAATATCTATAGAGCTCATTCACCGACATCACAAAACCACGTAATTGCATACTGTGCCGCCATATTGTCCGTCACTTGTTGCTCTCAAACGTAAATAAAGGAGGCCCCAGTGCTTTCAGATTCCACAAACTCCTTGGATGAGCTAAACAAAGGTCAATATTTAGAAAAGCTGCGATCATTCAACTCAGATCCATATTTGATGCCTAAATCACCGACTCTTCTGGATATCTTGTACCAAGACATTTACGATTCAAGCCCACTGGTCCGATTATCACAAGTCCAAATTTTGAACAAAGGGTCTACGCGCCTAAATAAAACTGATGTTAATTCTACAGCATGCGCGGAACACGATAGACTTGATTTATCCGGAGCTCCAGTGCCGTCAGCGGTGCGTGAGCGGTGCCCGGGGTTCGGTCACCTGCACGGGGCTAAACAGCTGTCAGCTCCCTCTGCTGCGCTCATGCGTCAGCTCCCTCCGCCGCGCGAGTGAGTGACAATTTCAATTCAACTACAAATAGTAACTTAACAGATATGAAATGACTACTACATAGTCTGTGGTGACCGCTTGGTTCCCAGTTCGAACGTTTTATCGCAACTGTCCATCGCGCTCTTCTTTCCGGGTTTCTCAGTATCCGATAGAACTTTAGATCTCTCCGTTTATCTTCTCAGTTGCTGCACCCAACTGCCACGCGTACCTTCACCATTTGGATTATAGTAAAGCGTCCGATATAATTAATGAGGTTTTGGGCCTCTTTGAACCGTGTTTCGTTAACGGCAGTATTGAATTGGCTTGTAGTGGTAAACACGATCAGCTGACAGACAATATGGCGAAACATGCCTGGGGGCGCTCGTGTAACGTCACGTGAATGAGCTCTATAGCCATGTTTAAAAATGACTCTTGAGCACTCCTTTGAATATTTGAATGGGGTCAAAAAAAAATTGTTTGTCATAGACATGAAATTTACCACACACATCCTCATTACTGAACAAAAAAATATGATGGTGACGGTGATGTAAACAGGAAGGACAGCATAAGAGGAGGGCTCTTCGTGGGGACACATACCTCATGGACACAAGGGGGCGACGCTTTGATTGATTCTATCAATTCAATCAAATCTAAATCATACCTGAATTAACCTTTTTTTATATAATATATATTATTAATAAATATAATAATATTATTCCCCCTACAGCTGTCACTAAATACTCAAGTAGTGTTGTTATTGATGTGAACTGGACTTGAATCAGAATTAGAAGTTACTATATTAAAATGGAAATACTTGGATTACAAAAGGCCCTGAATAGGATCAAAGAATCAGAATCAGAATAGGGTTTATTGCCATTAGTCAATAAACAGAATTCACAGGTGATTCAGTGCAACACAAACAACAAAACATTGAACACTGAGCACTAAACGGCATGATATGTACATCATGAAATATAAAGGTATAAAGTTATGTAGTGCAATAGGAAGTGGTGATATGTACATCATAAAAATGTGTTAATCCAAGAGTCCAATCAGAGATCACATCCGCATCCTCTTCTGCACATTCGTCTGTGCATTCTTCTGTGCTCTGACTCTTGGAGCTGGGCATGTGATGTCTTTTGCCTCGTCAGCACAGAAAGGCCTGATTTTTTCATGCAGATAGGTCTGCCTGTCAATGTTCAGTCCAGGTGGGACCAGGACATGGAGCTTGTCAACCGGAGGCAGATCAGCTGAATTGCGTAGTAGCTGAAATTCCACAAGTTCTGCTGCACAGTGACTTTTTGCAAGCACCACACCTGGTCTCTTGTCATCAAAGCTGTAAACAAATGTCAGGACATTTAAGAAATGGCTAACTATTTCACATAAAACTCATTAACTCATTACCTGAAGTGCTGATAACTCTTGATCTTTGGAAGCCGTCCTAAGAAGGGACTCAGATGCTCCTGCCAGTCAAAGTTCTTGACAAACACTCCGCCATTCCAACAAGCTGTGTGATATTGAGGTCTCTCAGGAGAGCTTTTTTCCACTACCTGATGACAAGGCCGGCAATGTAAAAAAAAAAATGAGAACAGAAGAAAAATATCTTAAGCAGAACAGAGAGCAACACTGAAGTTTTGCCAGGCTAATGTTTACACATTACAGTAGTCAAATAATATAATCTAACCTCAGTGATGTCTTCCAAAGTGTCAACCCTGGTCTTCATGTATGCTTGCTTGATCCAAGTCCAAAGCCGCAATCAGGGGAGAATTTGGTGTGGCCAGCAATAAGGAAGTGGATGTCCATTGTGTGGTGAAGCTTGTGTCCAACACGCCAGGCAGCATACCACAACATGAAATTGTTTTTGTTTTGGCCACTGCAGTTGTCACAATGAAGATCTACGTATTTTTTTCCAACACCGAAGTTGTTGAAGAAATGATGCATGTAGTATTTGACGACATGCTGCATAGGGTTTGATTTAGCAATTCGGGCCCGGGGCTGACAAAAGCCTGGAGCTACAGCTTAGCGGACACAAAAGCTGGCAATAAGTCACAATAAAATCACAAAAACTATTACCAAACAAACCCCGCACGACCAACACAATCCACGAGCTAACCTAGCCTCGTTGCTAACAGGAAGAAACAACAACAGCCTGAAGCAGCGCCTTAGCTTCGTCCGGCTCCAGTGTAGCCTCCAAAAAGTAACGAAAATCACGAAAACTAACACCATAAAACACACCCCACGGGTCAAGACCATAATATAATACATCCATGGTCAAGACATACAGAACAATGCCGAAAAATACGCCGCAGAGGCTGACAAAAGCCTGGAGCTGAAGCAGCATAGCATAGCTTAGCGCTGTCTGCTCCGGTGCCCAAGGCAAAAGTGACGAGGCAAAAGTGACGAAAATCACAAAAACTAACACCAGACCACCATAAAACACAGCGTTAAAGCAATCCTAAAGAGTAAATGTACCTCAGTTCCGTTGCAATGCAATGCAGGGGTCCAGTGCTGCAGATCTCAAAGCTTAGCATAGGTTAGCTTAGCTCTGTTCGGCTCCGGTGGAACAAGCCAAACTTAGCGGCAAAAGTGACAATAAAATCACGAAAACTAACACCAAACAACCATAAAAGCACACCCTGCATGACCCACACAACCCACGGGTCAAGAAATACAAAACAACACCGAAAAATAAGCCACTAAGGCCGAGAACAACGAGCTAGCCGAGGTAGCCACGAGCTAGCGCAGGAACAAACAACACAACATAGCAGGGATTGTATCTTGTGACTCACGCCATGAGGACCGGGGCACTTTCTTTTCGTCTGTGGCATTTGATAGATGTAGTAGTGGTAGAATCATAAGCTCTGGAGAAAGTCTGGAGAAATTAATGAAATGTCTCCGAGGAACACATAGCTGCTGCTGAATAAGTAGCCATGTGCTTCCAAAGCTGATCAAGCTGTCAAAAAATTGCAACATTGCATAAGGTGACACCCCGAGGAGCGCTGGAAAATGAGCCGAAAACTACCAATTTTTAACAGCTTAATGTATACTTTTAAGACAACCAATAGTGTTATCTGAAGCACGGAGAGGCTCATTCATAACTTCAACTTGCACATTCTGCCAAAAAACGAAAATCACACATTTAAAAAAAAAAAAATCTTATATTGACTTTATCTAAGTTTTGTCGGGGCCGACTTTTGCCGTTTTTTCCCGTGGTCAGTCACATATATGAACAAACACAGAACAAGGAACACGATTAAGTTTCAGTGTCATTTTTTCTATTTGTCTGCTACTAATTTAGATTAATAAGTGGAGTAGGGGTGGACTTTTTAAAACCTGTTACCATCCACCTGCGCGCCGGCGAGCATTTTCCAAATTACAAAAGTTATACATCATTTTAAAGTTTATTTTCTCAACAAAATGAATATCTCATTGATTTACATTGAATAATATGCCCCAATGAGCAATTGCCAATAGTGAGAAAGTCTCAACTTTTTCAAACGCATGTTCTACCTGTTTGCTGTTTATGACAGACGAAACGGCTTTAATTCTGTACATCCTTGTGCTCAGTCTGTCCATAAGGAATCATTGAAAAACAATATCCACTTGTATTTTTCCTGAAGTAATCCGATTTTGAGATATTGTCAAGTAAACAAAGTTTTCTTCTCTGACAATATTCATGATTAAGGCTCGTCCGGCGCATTTCTCCGTCCATAACTAATGACCGGTTTGACTTATAAGATGATGTTTGGCATCGATCTTTTCTTCAGACCGTTAGCTACAGAATGAGACCATCCACGGGTTTGTTTTTTACAGCCGCCGCAAAAAAAAAAGTGCCGGTCACGTATTAGACTTTGATTGACATATTATTCTAGCCAATAAGAATAGCTTTAGAGTGCGGGGCGGGACTAAGGGTTTATTCACACATAATCCTCTATATTCACATGCGTAAGGCTGTCAGAGCCTAGATTTTTCGGCATTTGCCGATTTTACGCATCACGTTTTCTGATTTTATTAGCCTTTTGGACGCACATTTTGTTAGATATATGTATTATTATACCAATACAAAAATAAATTAGAATTTTTTTATTTATTTTTTTCACCTCGATATGGGAAATTCATGGGTAAACTCATATTTACACATTTTCACATACACTGTTTTTAGCAGTTATAATGGGTATTAGTGGCCTACAAAACATCAAAATGTATGTTTTATGATCATAGAGGAGCTAAAATTGTAATAAAACAGTTTGGCACAGTTGACACATATTTGGATCACTTGTTCCGAATATACTTTTTGATACAAAAAGGTCAACAGCACCAAAATGCCTGTTCCTAGAGATCTGAAACTTTACACAGTTGTTGTCAACAAGATAAACAGCATGTACAGTGAACAGCATAAGCACTCAATGAAGTATGTCATGCTCATGACAATTACAAATTGACAATATTCAGGCAAGACTAAAAAAAAATATGTTTTGTAGTCTGTGTGCACATCTACAGAAACTAGAAGGCCTAAGCTTTCTAATGCCCACACTTGCATGTGGGCTGTAAGATCCTCTTTTAATAAGCAATGCCATTTGGGTATGTCCAACCATTGTGCACAGGGCGAAATAGGTGGATGGTAACAGGTTAAATGCAGTCCAACAGGTCTTTCAGTGCCAGAATTCTTGCTGCTTGGCAGGTTTTCAAATACTTTTTTGCTGCAATAATGTACAAATAAATTATTTCAAAATTATATACTGTGATTTGCAGATTTTACTTTTTAGATTATGTCTCTCACAGTGGAAATGCACATACGGTGAACATTTCAGACCCCTCCATAAATTCACAGGGTGATACTTATTTTCCTTACTATGTCCTTGATTGTTGGTGCGATTTGTGTCAGCCATGTATTTGTGATGACCTTTTTACCTGCCACCAAAAGAAAGTTCCAAAGGTCTCTGGAGTTTTGAGGTCCAAGTATATAGTTATAAAATTGAGAGGGATGGCAATGTCAAAAACAGTCTGCAGTGCCTGGTTAATTTCAGTCCAATATATTTTTGTCCTGAAACACGTGATAGTGGTTTGCCTCCTGGATGCCACAGCTTCTCCAGCAGTTAATAATGGGCACTTTGACATGATGTTATAAAAACAATTGACACATATTTCAAGCTCCACTGCGATACACACACATTTTCCCAATTGTCCTATACCAAAACAAGATTACCTTTTCTGTTTTTAATATATTTAGTATATTTAGCCTCCAATTCTAGGTCACACCAGTACAGCAATGATATGATTTGGGCTGAAATAAAGTCATTTTTCAGACAAGGAAAACCCCAACCTCCTTTTTCTTTTGATAGTTTTAGTCTTGAATCAGATTCAAGGCTTTCTGCCTTCCCAATCTTGAAATCGTTTAATTCAACTTCAAACAGTTGATTAGGGATGTAAATTTGGAGAGTCTGGATAGAATTGAAAGAGAAAATCTGGGCAAAATATTACACTAGCAAAGACCATGCCACAACAATGGAATATAAGAGAATGTTTATTGATAATAGTGATGATGGATTGATGATGGATCGCTAACAGGCTTTTAGCTAGGATTTGAAAACACCCCGTCCAACCGGGGGCTTAAAATTGGAAAGCCAATATGTGTATCATGAGCTTTTTTCGACGCTTTTACAAAATAAAGCGGCGCTTTTAACGCGGAGGCGACTACACGGCGATCTAGAGTGGCGTCCGCACGTCTCTCGTATCATATTGACTTTCCATACTCTCGCGCCGCCTGCGCCTCTCGGCCGTGCGGATCACACTCTGCTACTTAGGAGCGGCGTATCGTATTTTACATGGTATTTGGCAAACGTACAGCTTCGGCATTTTCCAGACCACGGCTTGGCAGCCAATCAGAGCCAAGCATTTAAACTTTGTCGACCAATCAGCGAATTTTCACTTGTAAACACTAAACTGTCATGGCGCGGACCACGGCGGACTATCGTCAAACGCTTCCCGGCCCGATTTAATGATGATATTCCCTTTTCTAAAATGTATTAATAAAAATTACACCGTCCTTGCCCTCGAAAATGTCCATCCACATGTCGAGATACCTCGTCCAAAAAACAGGAAGACGGCCCTCTAGCTAAAAGCCTGATCGCTAATGAATTGATGATAGAGCGATGATAGAGCGATGATAGATTGATGATGAATCGATGATGGATTGATGATGGATCGATGATGGATCGATGATAGATTGATGATGGATCGATGATGGATCGATGATGGGTTGATTAGAGTTGGCTGGGTAAAGACTCAGACAACAAGATATTTTGGATAGTCCTTAGTCCTGGGTAGTAATTAAAGGTGTGGTTAAAGAGTGGAGGTGTGATTTCTGGAGTAAGTAGGAGGTTGAGGTGTGGTAGAGACTCAGGATGGGGGCTCTGTCTCCGGTAATTAGCCCAGCCGATTCAGAACGCCCAAAGATGATTGAAAATGTTCTCAACGTAATAGCCTGGATGAAAATTATGTTAACTGAGTGGCATGAGAGAAGATGGTCAAATTTTTATACAGCGCTTTTCTACCTTCAAGGCACTCAAAGCGCATTACATCAAGGAACCAGTCACCCATTCACACACACATTCACACCCAGATGTACGCAGACAAGTTGGGTAAAGTGTCTTGCCCAAGGCAGTATTCACATGAGGCAGCTGCGATCGCACCGCCAACCTGCGATCTGACCGCTCTGACCGAGCGGGGAGTCGAACCGCCGACCTGGATCAGAAGATGAGCACTCTACCACTGAGCTACTGCCGCCCACAGCCCACAAGAGATGCTGAATAGTCAAAGACTCTCTGAAGATTAGCTGGATGGAATCTAAAAGCCGTCTGCCCATTACTGGAGGATTAGTACCAATGCAGTTGAATAGAGTTTTGAAAGAGTTTAGGCAATTTATTTGGAAAATACAGAGCAGGTAAGTGCGATAGAGTTGACAAGTGCGGTGATGCAGTCTCAAGTCAAATAGGTGGCGTAAATGACGTGGATAGCCAATGGAAGTGCATGGGTATGAATAAGGTTGGAGAGTGATGGGGATGAGGTTTGGACACGCGATCGTTAAAATAGTTTGGATTACGTGGTGGAGTTGCCTTGCTCAGTAGTAGGGAGAGATAGGAATTGACAAACTGCCAGTGGTGGGCCGTCAGGGCCAGCAAGGCCTTTTATGCTGGCCTAAATATAACCAGAAAATAATTTAAACACAAATATGTATTAAATTATTCCCCCCATTTCATCACTTTTCCTCTTCCAGCCCCAGGTTGAGATTTGGAGGGCTAGTCTTTTATCCAATCATATTCAGCCATCATGTGTTGCCAGCGGTCTAAAATCTGCCCTCAGGCTTTCAGAATCAACAGTGTGGGCGCTTGTAGCTTAAAGTGAATGGAAATTAAAATTTAGTGTCAACCAATCAGCTTTAGAGTTGGCTATTGTACGCCTTCTTGCAGGTGTAGTGCGTGCACGTCTTTTGATTGGATTACCATTATTGAGAGGCAGGTCCTTTGGGCAGGTCTATGCAGGACCTCAGAACTAGGAAACTGAATTTGATTTGAACAAATTAATTTGTGTACTTCCAAACTGTTTTTTCAACCCACAATGGCGGAAGGAGGAAAATATATTGATTTGGTCAGGGATATAATTATAACACCATTCTCAAGATAAACATTTCAAGAAAAGTTCGGCACTTTCAAAGTTCCAACTACGAGCGCTATTAATGGCTCACAGGCTGAGAGAAGCACTGCGAACTGTACTGATGGATATGCCTATTTGCAAGTGATCGATTTGGTCAACGAGACAAAAATTGACAAAAAATGTTGCTTTGGAAAACTTTTGGGGACACCAAAGTGGATCTACAGCTCAACGAAAAAGTGTGCAGGGCAGAGTTGCACAATGAAAAGGTAAGGTAAATAGGGAAATATTGAACTTAGTTGAACAGTACTGTATTGTACTCTTCCCATGCAATTCTATGAATACAAATGTAAATTCCAAGGTGACGCAAAGCCTGGTTAAACTGTGTTTCTGTCTAAATGGTATCTAGAGCCATGATAAACCATTACTATCATAAAGATGGTAATAAGAGGTGGAATAATTTGGGTGCGACTGTGTAGGACTTCATTGAAGGCACAGGTCCCAGGCCCACGGCACACCACTGCGAACTATAGATAGTAATGAAGTCACTATGAGAGATGGATGAGGGAACTTGAATGATTGTGCTGAAAGTTAGTTGAGCGGGTAGTCCGATTTAAGACGGTTACTGAAGATCAAAGAGGAGGAATGGGACGGTCGTTTGGTGCTGAGCGTCCGATTTTGGGACAGCGAATTGTGAGTACGAAGCTACCAAACTCCTGTGTTATGGAATCAGCTCCCTGTCCATGTTAAAGAGGCCGACACAGTCTCTTCATTTAAGACCAGGTGTAGCGTCCAGTCGAATTGAGAAGGCCAGAACTGATGGTTAAATGTCTTTTAATGATTCCTTTCCGTGTCATTCAACCAACGTAAGAGCTAGACAGAATAAAATAAAAAGACAATTACATTTTGGACGTGAATCCCCGTATTTCTAACTCATTACATTGGTACTATATTTTCACAACATATACATCCATAAAACATTTCAAATATCTCATAAATACAATCGTTTTCCACTACAGACCTTGTTCCCCTGTCGACTGTAGCTAGATCCTTGAGTTTATCCGTGTTTTGTCCGTGTTTTGTCCGTTTTCCGTTGTTCAATTTACTTTCCGTCTTTTCCAGTATGTCAAGTAGACTTCCGTTTTACCATCACTTCCGGTTACACAGGAAGTTACCAAAATAAAGCAAAACCTTACCATAAAACATAAATGTGTCAAATTGACCTTTACACTCCCATCAAATTATTTTCTGTTAATGAACATGAAATAAAACACAAATAATTTCTTAAAGTTACTTAACCGTAAAACAACTATATGAACATGTAATAATTACAACATCTCAGTGCATTTTAGCTTTTATAACATTTACTTTCCACAACCTTCTAATAGCAGAACTAACTTATGACTGGGCGTTCCACTATAGACATTTTATGCAAACGTTCACCCTTTTTGTTAAGATTTCTGTCTGCAAAGGCTATTTTAACCTTTCTCACAAGTCCATCTGTATCTGTTACAGTATCCAAAACTCTTCCAAGTCTCCATTGTGATCGTGATTGAGTTTCATCTTTGTCCATCACTATGTCACCTGTTTGAATATTTCGTTTAGGAGTGTGCCATCGTTGTCGGACCATAATGTTTTGAATGAGTTTGGAAGTGATGAGTTTCGCAGCCTTCCTCCCACCTTGAGCATATCGTCTTTATCCAAGAAAAGATCCAAGTTGTGCATTTTATTGTTTTTTGATAATGCTTTTCCTTTGCCCAGTGACTTTATTTCAGTGGAATATGCTTGTCTTTGTAGGTCTTTGATGATGAATATTTCTGCATTTTGTCTTTCGGTTACAGTGCTCCGTGATTTTGATTTGTCTTTGAGCAGATATCGTTTGAGACGCGCTACTGCACTGACTGCGCGAGACCAGGATGAGAACTTGGTGAGACGGTCACTAAGACTTCTGTGTTCTGTGGTTTGTGTATTTAGTGACTGCACTTTTCTCACCTCTGGGTCTCCTATTGGGAGTTCAATTGTCTCTTTTGAAGGAAAATGTATCTCCTTTTCCCACAAGAACTGAGGCCCTGTAAGCCAATTGGATGACAGTAGTTCATTTACTGTTGTTCCTCTTGATGCCATGTCAGCAGGGTTTTCAATTGTAGGTACATAAAACCATTGTTGTGGGGTGGTATTGTTGCGGATCCTTTGCACTCTGTTAGTAACAAACGTGTGGAAGCGTCTTGCTTCATTATTTATGTACCCCAGAGTAACCTTTGAGTCCGTCCAAAAGAACTCCTCCACGTTATCATAGAGTAGCTCCTCCTTTAGCATGTTGCTTACTGTGACTGATACTGTAGCTGCAGTCAATTCTAGCCTTGGAATTGTGGTGACCTTTGTTGGAGAGACACGTGCTTTGCCCATAATAAAGCTACAGTGGACATCTTTTTTTTTATTTATCAGTCTTAAGTAAGTGCATTGTCCATATCCTGTTGTGCTTGCATCGGAAAAGTGATGCAATTCCTTTTTTGCTACATCTCCAAATATTGCAGGAACATAACATCTGTTTATTTGCAACTTTTTCAGATTGTTCAAATCCCTTTTCCAACTCTCCCACCGTGGCTTGAGACATTCAGGTAACGGCTCGTCCCAGTCCATTCCTTGACGACACATTTCTTGGAGGATTTGTTTGCCATTGAGCACGTAAGGAGCAACAAATCCCAAGGGGTCGTATATTGCTGCGACTGTGGACAAGATTCCACGCCCGGTTGGTGGTTGGCCTTTTTCTGCGATGTTAAACGTGAAACAATCTTTTTCTATGTTCCAATAAATGCCAAGTGCTCTTTCTGTTTGTGTCTCGGTGAACGTCAAGTCCTTTGTTTTTGTGTCTACTGCATGTTCCAAAGCAGGGATGCTGTCAAGAACAACACTGTTGTTGGAAACAAACTTGTGTAACCTTAGTCCACCTTTTGCACAAAGTTCACGCGCTTCTTTTGCTAGTTGTACAGCGTCCTTCACTGTCTCCACACTTGTGACTCCATCATCAACATAGAAGTCTCTGGCAATGAACTGTGAGCCTACAGGGTACTCATGGTTGTTCTCTTTGGCCATATGTTTGAGTCCATAGTTCGCACAACCAGGTGACGAAACTGCACCAAAGAGGTGTACCGTCATCCTGTATGCTTGGGGGGGTTTACTCATGTCACCGTCTTTCCACCATAAGAACCGTAAGTAGTTGCGATCGTTTGTGTTGACTTTGAACTGGTGGAACATCTTTTCTATGTCACACATTAGAGCAACTTGATGTTGTCGAAAACGTACAAGTACACCAGTTAAGTTGTTAATCATGTCAGGGCCGGTAAGTAAATGTTCATTAAGACAGGTACCTTTGTGCTTCGCTGAGCAATCAAACACCACGCGCAGCCTTTCTGGTTTCTTTGGATGATATATGCCGTGGTGCGGTATGTACCATGTCTCACCTTCTGGGCCATTATCATCTGTCTCTTCTGCATCACCTCTTTTGATGATGTCATTCATGTATGTGACGTAGTCCTTTCTGTATTTTTCATCACACATAAGTTTCCTTTTGAGCTGATTGAGTCTGCTTTCAACAAGTTTTCTGTTATCTTGCAATTGCGGCCTTTTCTTGAAGGGTAATGGCATCTTGTAATGTCCATCCTCAGTTTGTATTATGCCTTGTTCAAGTTTCTCGAGGAAGTCGAATTGAGAAGGCCAGAACTGATGGTTAAATGTCTTTTAATGATTCCTTTCCGTGTCATTCAACCAACGTAAGAGCTAGACAGAATAAAATAAAAAGACAATTACATTTTGGACGTGAATCCCCGTATTTCTAACTCATTACATTGGTACTATATTTTCACAACATATACATCCATAAAACATTTCAAATATCTCATAAATACAATCGTTTTCCACTACAGACCTTGTTCCCCTGTCGACTGTAGCTAGATCCTTGAGTTTATCCGTGTTTTGTCCGTGTTTTGTCCGTTTTCCGTTGTTCAATTTACTTTCCGTCTTTTCCAGTATGTCAAGTAGACTTCCGTTTTACCATCACTTCCGGTTACACAGGAAGTTACCAAAATAAAGCAAAACCTTACCATAAAACATAAATGTGTCAAATTGACCTTTACACCAGGCTTAAAACGTTCCTCTTTGAAATCGCTTATGGTCTGGCCAGTTAGGAACAGAAATAAAAACCTACAGTTTCAGCTATGCTGCCCTAGGAGCAACTATGCTGGGGGAAGTATGGCAGCTTGAGCACTCTCCTCTCCTTCTGACTACCTATTCTATCAAACAATATGTAATATTTAATTTCACTTGCAATCTGTTCATTGGCTTTTCTTTTTTCCCACTCCCTGCCACTCCGGGGGGAGTGGGGCAGGATGACCTATTGACCCAGAAGCGGTCTCTACTCCATATGAACGCTCTTCATCTGCCTGGAAGAACTGGTTCTACTCCTGAAGAACTGGTTCTCCTCCTGAGTGGATTCAGTTCCACTGTCTATCTTGCGTCAGCCTGTCCGTCTGAGGGAGTCAGATCCCTCCTTCACTGTGGAACTCCTCCAGGTTTCTACTTTTTCCCAAGGAGGTTTTTTGTAATTTTTCCTGGCCAAGATGGAGGGTCTAAGAACAGGGGACCCTGGGACATCGCCCCTCGTCCCTATAGACATTGTTTAATCCGTTTTTCACTGTCGCCCGCCGAGACAACAGCTGTTGTGATTTTGGGCGTTACAAACATAAATTGAACTGAATTGAATTGAGTAGGTGTTGGCCTAATATGGTGACTACGTATAAGTAATTCGGGTGACGGATTGAGAAGAGTGTAGACTAAGAGTATAGAGAACTACGAGGTACAGCATAATAGAATATCCCTTACTGATCCACTAAAGAGGTGTTGTCGAATGAGTGTCTTCTGACTAATCCAACCCCCAAAAGAATGTCTGGAACGATAGTGGGGTATAATTTGAATGGACGTGGGTCTCAATGCACAGAGTCTTCTGTGCACTGAGAGGTGCACTAAATCTTCTAAAGAAGCAAATTATTGGTCTGAAATCAAGAACGGCTTGCCCTGTAAGATGATGTGAATGCCTGGTAGAGATGACTAAGCGCTTGAGGACTGTCTCTAGTGCGTATGGCAGCTGGATTGAGTTGGAAGGGGCTGGAGTGCGTTGAGCACGATAGATTGAGGAAAACTGGAAACCTGATCGTCGGAGCTAATGAATTGGCAGCTGGAAGAAGATTGATTGTGATTGCCGAGTTACAGTGATACACCCTGATAAAAGATGTGACGTACGTCTTTGCCTCTGGAAATGATGACGGAGGGGTGGACAGAGGTAGAACGCTGGCTTTGAAAACCTGTTAGATAGAAAGGATTGAGGAAGGAGAGCATAGGGTTGAAAGTGGGAATGTGAGATGATTGAGAGAGCATCCCATTTCCTGGTAATGGCTCTGGAGAAAGACAGCATTCTGGTGCTCGGTTGTGACCCTAGTGAGAATGTGGAAAAGTGCTCGAGTGGGATAAGGGAGGAATGAGGATGGGGTTGAGTGCATGAATGTGAAAGTACCAAGCAAACAACAGGGGGCAACCAAGTACAACCCGGCCTCACCCCTCTCTCCAAAGTCATCTGAGGTCTATTGTTTGTTAATAAAAAATCTGTCTGCTCCATATGAATACAATTTGGGAGTATTTGTTCCATTCTTTTGGACATAATTGAGGTGTTTAGACGATAGTCCACATTCAGAATAGAGATGGGTCTATATGAGGCACAGTCAAGTCGATCCTTCCCATCTTTAGGTATTACGGATTTGATGGCTTCCTTCCAACTCGGAGGGATCTGCGCTTTAAGGGCCCAGTTAAAATTTGATAAAAACAGAGGAGTAAGTGTTTCTTTTAAAGCTTTATACCACATTGAGGTGAACCTGTCTCTCCAAGGAGATGTATTGTTTTTTAGCCTTTTAATTGAACTTTGAATTGCACTAATTGTAATTTCAGCACCAATTTTTAATTTTTTTTGCTATTGAGTCATGTCAGGTAAATTGAGAGTATTCTAACAATGATTGTATCTGATCTTATTTGGTTAAATTATTCTACCTGTCACATTTTTTTTTTTTCCGAAGCTTCCAAGCTAATTATTATTATTTTATTTTTTTTAAACTTTAACACATATCTCCGGCCAAGGGACTGGACTGGACTGGAAGTATCTACACAGATAACTTATATCAAATCAAAATCAAATCAAATTTATTTATAAAGCACAATTCATACAAACTGCAATTTAACACCAGACCATATAATGTTTAAAACCCATTTGAAAAGTAAAACGCAATACAATTTATAAAACTATAAAACAATGTATGTCAGAGTAAATAAATTAAATAAAATTAATGTGGTATTTAAAATATAAAAAAACAGGTAAAAGTATGTCAGTCATAGGCGCGGCTAAACAAAACAGTCTTTAGCTTAGATTTAAGGCCGTGGCTGGAGAGCCACGGCGCGGTCAAATGGCCGCACAGTTTCAGGGACCGCGGCATTTCCCTTATAGCCCGTTATAGCCTCATGGCTAACCCTAACCCTAACCCTAACCTTAACCCTAACCCTAACCTTAACCCGGCACGGTCTAAAACGGCGCTAAAACGCGGTCAAATAGCGGCGCAGTTTCAGGAGCTGCGGCGCGCAGCCGGCACAAAAATAACATGGCTTTTTCGTCCGCGCGCCGCGGCTCTGCAGACACTCCCTAGATTTAAACACAGCCGGGGTGGGGGCCTGTCTCACAACTTCATGAAGGCTATTCCAGACCATTGCCCCATAGACCCGGAATGCAGATTCTCCATGTCTGGTCTTGGCTCTGGGCACTAGCAGGAGGCCAGTCCCTGAGGTCCTTAGAGTCCGAGATGTTTCATATGGCACACAAATGTCTGCGATGTACTTTGGTGTTAGGCCATGGAGAGACTTATACACGTAGAGCTGTTTTAAAGTCTATTCTCGGAGCCACAGGGAGCCAGTGCAGAGACCTGAGAACAGGACTAGTGTGCTCATACTTCCTGGTACTAGTCTAGGTACTAGGTACTAGGACCCGGGCAGCAGCGGGACCCGGGCAGCAGCGATATATATCAATTATTCTATTATTCTTATGACTATCTCTGTAATTTTAACCTATCTCTGTTGAAAATATAAAAGTAGTCTTTTCAGGTATAAATCTTATGTGAATAGAAATAGACATTTGGAGAATCTCGCTCGATTCAAACTCACAATCTGTGCTGTGCCTTAATCAAACACTCAAACACCGGGCAGCACATCATTAGTCTTCAATTTTATCGGTGGTCACCAGGGCCGCATCTATCTTTGTGTCTATTGCCTTTGTAATGTTAACAGTTATCTCCCACAGAATCACTGGATCTCCAGGTCTTCTTTGGTGCAGCACCTGGTTCAGAGCCAGAGCATTGGTAGGGGGGCTAGTTAGCCACAGTGGGGCTAGTTAGCTTACTTGTAGCAATGCTAGCCTAGTGGCATGGTTCTTGTTCAATTTCATAGGCATTTTGAAGATGGTCATCATATATCTACTCCCACGCAGTAATGTCGAATCTCCCCATGTTAACTCGTAATATAGATACATTTCATGGATTCAGCTGCAGCCCGACTGACCGGACTCAGCCAGGGAACCATCATTCCGGAAGACTGACTTAAAATTGTTTAATTCCACGTTTGTTTTGCAGTGAGTCGTGGCTAAAGCTAGAGTAAACAGGAAACTACTTCATGATTATTGTCAGATTTTTCTGCATTTATTGCACTTCTCTGCAAAGCCTTTGGATATCGTTAGATACATCAAGACCAAAAATATTATGTTTCCTGTTCATAATGTGAGTACCATGCTTTGATAAACAGGAAACAACAAACAGACATGCACTAGCTTCTTTTTGCTAAGCATGTCCTTTCAACAAATAAGTTAGATCAAGTCATTATATTATTATATTAAAAATAATTGGAGGAACTCATGAAACTGAGGGGGAAACCATCGTCTTACCCGGAGATCGTCACGTTATCCCGGCGGACATCCTAATTTTCCCCTCCATCCCTTGTTGGGAAATGGGAGGTTTTGTCTATAGGAGTTTTTGTTTATAAGAGTTCTTCTATTAAGAGTGTTTTTTTAAACTTCCTATAATTTGTTATCTGTCCTTTTCCTCTGTATCTACCTGCGTTGTATCAATGAAATTTCCCCATGTGTGGACAATAAAGGATTATCTTATCTTATTTTATCTTATAATCTGCTTCTCCCTACTTTTCCTCCATCTTGTTTTGACTTTAGTCTGTGTTCTCTCTTGTCTGGCTATGGTGTAGCACTCTTCCTTAAAGCCAACCTAAAGCCATAAGCAAGCCAGACTGCTTTGGAAGTAAATGCCACTCACAGCCTACTTAGCATCTCTTAGTTAGTTAGTTTGCCATATACTGCTTTAGAACAACAAAAATAGTTTGTTAAAAACAAAAATACTTGCTCTGAGGGGAGAGTTTCTAACCAGGATTAATTAACCTTAATAAAGGTAAATGCAACTCAAAGTATCTCTTTTAACTATGTTAGAACATGGTTAAAATAGCTCAATTTAACATAATATGTGTCCTTTAACACAGTGGACCACTTACCTCATACCAATCCACTCCAAAGTGAACCAGTGTAAACAATTTGTACCATGACATGATCGTAGCTCTTTCGGGGGTCTCATTTATACAACTGTACGTGAAAATCTAAAATTGTATATACAGATATAACACAAACTTGCCTCACGCCTCAAACTTCATCACAAACTTAACATGTACATAATATATTTGTATCCACTCCCGCTTTATAAATGAGATACCTGATGAAAGTGAACCTACTTTAATAATAATAATAATAAGATAACCTTTATTTGTCCCATAATAGTGACATTTAAATGAGCCTCATTCAAGACTGTTTTCTTACAACATTACCATAACTTCCACTTTAAGAAGATGCTGAGAGAACTCTGCACCACATTCTTGATGCACTGTTAAGAATCCAAATTCCTTCTTAAGAGAGTCGCACCTAATTCAAGAACATGCATCCACGAACACTTCACTCATTTACATGTTTGTTTACGTAAAAATGTATATGTATTTGCAAAGAAACACCCTCTAAATTTCCAAATATGGGTTCCACCGAACAAGTCACACTGCAATGGAGCAAGGGAGGAAAAAAAGAAAGACACGAGACGGCGGATCGTGGAGACGAGAGGTCGTGGGGGGTGACAGGGGGGTGTTGAGTCTTGTGGGGTTTATAACATTCTGATAATTTTTGCTTATGATCTATATCATACGTGATCATACTTTTAATATCTAATATTATTTAAATAGAAAATCATTTGTAAACAAATAAAACTAATAATCAAGTCGGATCATTTTCTAAAATAGTTTAATTTCTGTGCGTAAGAGAGCTCCTGACTATTCGTATGATTTGTTCTGCCAAAAGAACATTTTCACTTAAGAACAAGTTTTGCGAATGCCAAAAACCTTCATAAGAAGGCCTTAAAGGTGCCATAACATGCTTTTTTTCACGTTTCGTAGTCTATCCTAAGTGTATAATTGATAATAATAAGGGTTGTGCAACACCCTTAACATAATAGTTAAGAAATATCACCCAGACCTTGGACCTCCTCACCAACCTGGAAATGCAAACGGCTTGGTTTGATATTTGCCCCCACCCTTGTGAAGAGCGATCTGGCTCCCCTGCCCAACCCGTGACGTAGTCTCAGAGCGCGTGTGTGCCCCGCCCACCCGTGACTTAGTGTGTGCCCCACAGCTGTGTGCTGTAAGCTCCGCGGTGCGGCGAGAGGAGTGAGAAAGAGTCTACTTTGAGACTGAACAAAAACTGGTGTTGATTCTACAGCGTGCGCAGAACAGATATATCTATAGATCTATATATATATATGGATATGGTGACGCATGCTTGCCCTTATGACGCGGTCTTGCCCCACCGCCCGTCAGTTTGGAGATTCGCGGAAAGGAGATAGTCTGTAATATAACTAAAAACTGCGGGAATCAATCAAAAAACACTCTGGGTACATATATGAAGCACAAATAGCAATGTAAGAAGATTAAAAGCTCTGAAAAGTCGATTTTGCATGTTATGGGACCTTTAAGTACAAATTTGTGCATAAGAATGCTTCTTGAGGCCCAATATTTCTAGGCAAAATACAAGAACAGTGGCAAAAGAAAATGTGTGAGTTTGACAATATATGAGGTTAGGTTCCATAGGAGCTCACGATTAGCTACAGGGCTGAAAATGTGCGATCATGGACCATTTATAATTGAAGAGCAGTGAATAAGGAGCGAGAGGGGAGAGAGAGAGGAGGGGAGAAAGAGAGAGGAGAGGAGCAAGAGGGAAGAGCAAAAGGAGAGAGAAAGGAGAGGGAGGGAGAGAGAGAGAGAGAGGGTTGAGAGCAATAGGAGAGAGAGGGAGGGGAGAGCGAGAGAGAGGAAAATGTATGAAAAATGTGTTTCATTTCAAACACAAGGAGTTCAATAATGCAGCATGGCCTTTGAGAGTTCAGAGAAGAGAGAGGGGGAGGGAGAAAGGAGGTAACAATAACTGATATGGGACAGGTCACCAGGACCAGTTCTGAAGATGGCTTGCAGCTACTAGCTGAAACATGTCAACAAGGAAATTACATTTCCTAATTTTCTCTCCATAAAGAACCAGAAAAGGAAGAAGTTGTATGCTTTAACTCCTATGCATTTTCAATGGGAGTGTTAGCATTAGCCTCCAAACTAAACAAACTAAAAAACACAGGGTCAAGTCTGTACAGTCAATCATTCATCCAGGAGTGTTCCATTGTAGAAAAAGATTCAGTTGCAGTCATCTGGATACTTTTTGGAAAAACAAGACGCCAATACCCAAGAGTCATTCTTACTCTACAGAGCTATTCTGAGAACTCGGATACTTATCATACTCCGAGTAAGCCCCGCCCACTGGGCGTAACCAAGGTCAAACCAAGGGACTTCCAGATACAGACTGATAGAATGGTTATGGCAAACCAACCAGACATTGTGGTGGTGGATAAACAGCAGACATCTCAATCCAGAAAGCTGCAGTGCTAGGAACAGCAAAGATACTGTGCAGAACCCTCAAGCTTAGAAAAAGGGGTGAGGGAATATATATAGATTTATTTTGCAAACGGCCATTCATGAAAATATACTACACGCTCCAAAGCGCATTTTGATATAACTTCAAAAGCTTCCTAAACCCTTTACGCAGACTGTGTGGTGACATTTAGGTCAGCCTGAGGTTGGCTGCTTTTACACCACACTCTGCACTAGAATGAGGCCATTTTCTCTGCTCCAGAATGCGGCTGGTGCGTTCACACTGGGGCAATCACACCGTTCTTGGAGTGAAAGCTCCTTTACATCAAATTAACAGTGGGAGCAGTAGGAAATGAGCTAAGAGAAGATGGACTTGAAGACAAACACACAAATCACCAAGGGAATGGATTTTCAGCCTGGGAAAATGTTGATGATTGAAAGACATTGTTATGTCTCACGCCATCTGATACCCCCGGAACTAAAGCGACATATTGGGGATGACGGGCCAGTTGAGCTGAGTTGAGAGCTACTAACCGCAGGCATGTGAAACTGTCTAATTGGCAATGTCAATGCACTTTCTAACAAGATGGACGAAATCATGGCCCTGATTAGGAAACAACGTAGTTCCAGGGAGTGCAGTCTGCTCATCTTCACTGAGACATCTTCATGAAACTAGACATGCTTAACATGGATCTGCGTGGCTTTTAGAGCCAAACCATTGTTATTAGCATCCTAGCGTTGGGTGATATTCCTTCAGTTGCCATTTAATGCGTACAGTAAATGCGCCGTTGGTGGCTGCCCACAAGTCCGAAGGTTCACTAGTCCGAAACTGTGAGCCCGCGCAGGAGCGGCTCTCTTCAAGGCTCGTGCGCCAGTTAGGGACCGTCTCTAAAGTACGTGAAGTATTTGTTTAAAAATATGTTATCTTAAAAAATGTCAATCATATTTAAAAAAAAAGAAAAAGTAAAAGGTGTGATACCTACTCAAACTAAAATAGTAGACTCAAACTACTATTATAACTTAGCGTTGACTATCTAGGTTGGCTGACTTGGGAGCTATTGAAAATAATCCTTGATTTTTTAAGAAAAATATTCTTTAAAAAGCTACAAAGGGTTACATTTTTTAACCCAAAAGGACTATGGCACCTAGGATTAGCTACTTGGATTCATGCTCAATGTTTTTTTTTTTTTTGTATAAATATGTTTGATATTTTTCAAGATAACACATTTTTTAACAAACACTTAGAGACGGTCCCTAACTGGCTTCAGCACGCAGCTCGCTTGCACATGCAAGCGAACCTTCGGACTAGTGAACCTTCTGACTCGTGGGGGGTAACCCTAGCCGTTGCCTCTACTTGGACTCTGACCCCAACATTTAACATGTTTGACTAGGAGGACACGAGATTTCTGGTGGGTTTGCCTCATTTAACCACGAACTCTGATGTTTTGCCGAAAGGACACATTTGGAGGTGAGTTTGCTTAGTATTTTCACCAACACGTTATTTGTGAACAATGTTATTGGAACAAAAGTGGTGTGAGTTGAGTTAATGTCTGCATGTGTTCTGCTGTGCTTTGTTCTAAAAAAATATTTGACCATTTACACAAATGAGAAGAGACGCTTTAAGTGTTCATGATGCCAATAATATCCTCGGATAAGTCTGGACATGTCCCCTCTGAGGACTGTACTTTTTACACCATTCAGCCCCGGTGCACAGGACTCCGAGGTGCTCCGGTAGACGGAACTTGGCCTAGGGCATCCTAGTCGTCATTATTATGTATTATTATTATCATCTTCCGCCAATTTGATCGAGATTATCTGTCGTAGTCGCTGTTGTTCTGCCATTTTCCCATGTAATATGCATTTGTAGTGCTCATTAATATTCCGACGTCACGCCCGCGCAGCCCTATTAAAAGGTCTTTCTGTAGAGAAATGATTTTAATTCTAAAACTACTATTTAGACACAATTACAATTGAACATGTAAATAATAATAATAACCCGCAGAGGGCCGCTCGGCTCTGCGATGCCCTGTAGGATATTCTTACTCGTTTCCTCCTCACACATTATACCAAGATGTAATGTATATTCTCTGGGACTAGCCATTACATTGTGGACAACATGTGTAGGATGTTAGGTAGTTAATGTTCATATTTATATTTAAAGGTCCCATAACATGCAAAATCGACTTTTCAGAGCTTTTAACCTTCTTACATTGCTATTTGTGCTTCATATATGTACCCAGAGTGTTTTTGATTGATTCCCGCAGTTTTTAGCTATATTACAGACTATCTCCTTTCCGCGAATCTCCAAACTGACGGGCGGTGGGTACAAGACAGCATTAAAGGCATAAGTAAAGCCGTTTAAAACTGGTAGTTTCTGCGCTTCTCTGGACGTGCGGAGGGGTGTGGCCTCATTTCCCTATGAACAGCTGCGCTATTGTAGTCAGCCAATAGGCTGGGCGGCCAGCCGCATGGCTGCTTAACAAGCAGCAACATGCGCTGTGTAGCATTAGTTGAATCATGGATCAAGCTGCAATTGCTTCCGAGCTTAACCGTGGTTGTTACAGCTCCACGTTTTTGGATTATTTCTGCGAAAAGTCCGCTTTTCCAGATGACTATCCAACTTCTGAATCAGAAGATGAGCTCACAGATGACAAACGCAATTTCATCCAGCTGGAAAACATCCCTAGTCTACAGCTGACCTTAGACGAGGACGAAGATGAGGAAGAAGCGCCCGGTCACGCCGAAGAGCTGGAGCGTGAAATAACAGACGCTATTGCCACGGTTACATTTGCAGGGGAAAAAACTGAGATGGAAAAAATCCGTAACTTTGACTGCAAATGTTACTCAAGAAGAAAAGAAAATTCTCTGCTCTCAAGAGAATTGTGTAGCAGCAAACTAACTCCAGAAGTGATGTACAAGCTACGGAGTGATTCTCTAGCAGCAGAAAGAGAGTGGCATGATATGAGGATAATTGGACATATGGAAGCAAACAGACGTTCTGTCGTCACTTCTGAGCTGACGACATCAACCAAAAAGCCCCAGACAAAGCGAAAGTTTGCCCGGACAAGCTATTTCATAGGAGGCACGGAAGTCTGCAGAAATACTTTCCGGTTCCTCATGGCGTAAGTAATGATTATTATTAAATACGACGTAAATATCACAATTTGAATAATGCAGAATAATTGGCATCAGTGCCTGTTTTGGTGTGCTGTTCTGCTCGTGTTTGTGTTGTGAGCCATGTTATCACATGCTAGCTAGCTACCTAGCGCCGCTAGCCCAGGGCCGTGTCCCGTCGTTTCTCCGCCTGCCTATGCAGAATAATTGGTCCAAACCAGGTCTAAACCAGGTCTAAACCAGGACTAAACCAGGACTAAACCAGGTCTTGTGTGCCGCCAATATGAACTGTTATCTGTGAAGCGTGTTATTCCCATATTACTGTCAACCCTAATCCTTATTTTTTTTCCCCTTTTCAGAATTGGCCAAGACACCCTGAATGACTAATCAAACACTATGAGGAAAATGGAGCGAGACCACGGTTGAGGAAGAAGCGCGCACAGCCACATACAGCCAGGTTCATCAGTCATGAAGTGATTCACACCGTTGTAGAGTTTATCAAAAACTATGCAGAAGTCCATTCCATCATGCTGCCGGGCCGACATCCTGGCCATAAGGACTGGCATGTGAAGTTGCTCCCAACCCATGTGACTAAGGCCTCAGTTTGGCGTCTCTACGTGAAGTCTGCTAAGGAGCTTGGTAAGTGTAAAACATTATTTTGGTGATTTTCATGTTTTAATGATTAGAGTATAATTAACCATAAGCAACATCTGTTTTTCAGGTGAGCCTGCAGTTTGTAAATCAAGCTTCAGATCACTGTGGAAACAGCTTCTCCCACACATCAGAAGCTACAGGTCACGCACAGATCTCTGTTGGCAGTGTCAAAGCAACAACGAGCTGCTGATACGAACTGCTAACTTCCCAGATGAAAGAAAATCTGAAGTGGTCCAAAAGCAATTGCATCATCTTGCCCTTGTGCAAAATGAGAGGACTTTTTACAACACTTTGATTGCTGCCTGCAGACAGACAACTGAATCTAATGTGTTCTCACCGTCAGCAAGCAAAGACATCAGGATGTATAACAGCTTTGACTTTGCACAGCAGGTACTAATAATAGTTACTGTATGAATAGACATAAATGTCTTAATCAAATGTCATATGTATTAATCTAATCTCCTTTCCCTCTCTCTCTGTCTACTACAGATACACTTTCCCTCGAACCCTCTGCAGCTGGGTCCAATGTATTTCCTGACTCCACAAAAATGTGGCCTTTTTGGTGTCTCCTGTGAAGGGATGCAGAAGCAGGTCAATTTCCTGATTGACGAAGGCATGTTGTCAAGTAAGGGAAGCAATGAAGTCAAAACAATTTCATGTTGTGGTATGCTGCCTGGCGTGTTGGACATAAGCTTCACCACACAATGGACATCCACTTCCTCATTGCTGGCCACACAAAATTCTCCCCTGATTGCGGCTTTGGACTTATCAAGCAAGCATACATGAAGACCAGGGTTGACACTTTGGAAGACATCGCTGAGGTTAGTTTATATTATTTGACTATAATGTGTAAACACTTGCCTGGCAAAACTTCAGTGCTGCTCTCTGTTCTGCTTAAGATATGTTTCTTCTGTTCTAATTTTTTTTACATTGTCACCCTTTGTCATCAGGTAGTGGAAAACAGCTCTCCTGAGAGTCGCCTCAATATCCCACAGCTTATTGGAATGGCGGATGGCAGAGTGTTTGTCAAGAACTTCCCTTCTTCAGACGGCTTCCAAAGATCAAGAGTTATCAGCACTTCAGGTATTTATGTTGAAACAAAAAAAATAGTTAATGAGTGTCTTATGTGAAATAGTTTGCCATTTCTTAAATGTCCTGTTATTTGTTTACAGCTTTGATGCCAAGAGACCAGGTGTGGTGCTTGCAAAAAGTCACTGCGAAGCAGAACCTGTGGAATTTCAGCTACTACGCAATTCAGCTGTTCTGCCTCCGGTTGACAATCTCCATGTCCTGGTCCCACCTGGACTGAACATTGACAGGCAGACCTATCTGCATGAAAAAATCAGGCCTTTCTGTGCTGACGAGGCAAAAGACATCACATGCCCAGCGCCAAGAGTCACAGCACAGAAAAGTGCACAGACGAAGAAGAGGATGCGGATGTGATCTCTGATATAATTGGACTCTGATGGTGTACATATCATATCTATTATCTTATATCTCATATATTCAAAGCCATGGACCCATTGCAGTTCGTATACCAGCCTTGCATCTGTTTATAAGAGTTCTTCTATTAAGAGTGTTTTTTAAACTTCCTATAAGTTATCTGTCCTTTCCCCCTGTATCTACTGCGTTGTAACACCGACGTTTCCCCATGTGTGAACATTAAAGGCTATCTTATCTTATATTTTGTTGTTTGTGTTTTCGACAAATTCTGTTTATCGACAAATGGCAATGAACCCTATTCTGATTCTGATTCTTTGATCCTATTCAGGGCCTTTTGTAATCCAAGTATTTCCATTTTAATATAGTAACTTCTAATTCTGATTCAAGTCCAGTTCACATCAATAACAACACTACTCTTGAGTCTTTAGTGACAGCTGTAGGGGGAAGGTGCTGTCAGTGTGACAGGGGGGAGGGCTTATCCCAATGAGAGGCAAATGAGCCCCCCCTGTGACTCTGGGCTCACTCAGGCGAGAATCTTTAGAGGCAGTTTTCTCAGTGAAAGGTTTTGAGAGTTGTATGCATTCAAATGACCACAACTTACTCAAATATTATCAGATCTACATGGGTGAGACATCATTGTATAGCTTTGTGAATAACTCAAAATGTCTCCGGGTAGACTTGTAACTGGTTTATAATAATAATAATAAGGCTAGGCAAAATAATGTCTGTTTGCCGTAACCCGACCGACCCGCTATGAAACTAGCCGACAGGGAAAAAAATATCAGCATTTTGCTGAAAAAACGTCAAAATCTTTTATTTTTCAATTACTTCGCCGACTCACCGACCGGTCTTTCCTGAACCACCGTGTCAAATACTTTTATCACGCTGGTAAACATGTCTTTCATCCCAAAGGACTGATAACGCACTGCGCACCGCATGCGCGTCTTCATTTTCAGTCCTCCACATGCGTCTGAAATAAAACCGAGCGCGCATAGGAGTCGTCACATAGTTTTTTACGTTTTAAGTTGGTTTGCCTCTGTCGGCGCCACTGAAGTCTCCATAGGACATGTGTTTCTCTTTCAGGGTGTGAAATTTGACTCACGCAAATGCATTCTCACAACAAACATGGCGGCACCCGTGTCCCCCGCATGTTCCCCCCGCTCGCCTTAGCTACCAAAATAAAGGATAGCGGCGTGCAAAAGGTCAATTGAAATGTCTTAAAATCGAGAGATTTAGTCTCCTGATCGTGTTGATAGAGACGTTTTCCGTCATTGACTGTTGAAGCCTGACCCCTGGTGGTCACTCCAACTCAAAAAATGACAAAATTTGGATATTTTTTTTGGCCTTCAAAATAAAAAAAAAATAAGAATTTGCCTACCGTCCGAGCCACTTAAAAAATGTTGACTCGGGTTACAGCAAACAGACAATTTATTTGGGGTAGCCTAATAATAAATATTTTATTTGTATAGCGCTTTAACCCAAAGACGCTGGACATATACAAAAAAGGGGGGTATTTACAGACAGGGGGGGACAGCACGTACAATACACAATAATGAACAGATAAAATAAGCAAGCCACGGTCAGTCACAATAACTTCACCGCTGAAACACTGTTTTACAAATGAGACCTGAGATGACTACCTTTGAAATGTTTTCCATGATGGATCTCTCATGAATGAATGAGGGATTGCACCGATTTACTGACATAGTATTAAAAAGTACAAGTGACTGAATAAATATTCTGTATGTTTTTTTCTGTTTCCAGCTCAAGGAAGCTCTTCTAGCTTATTGACTATTAGTGCAGTTAAACAGTAATTCTAATCTTGTCTATTAATCTTGTGTGGTTAATGTGAATGTGGTGGCCAGATTCTACAACAATTGGTCCTCGTTTTCCAGACTCTCACAATGTTTTGTTGTTTTGAGAAAAAAATTATTGTGTGAAATCTGTAATGCTGGTATCATAGAATAATGGTCTGGACTACAATAGACAGTTTACGCTTTAGGGAAGTTAACTGGGTATGTTGTCTTGTCCTAAAGCACTGGTTCTCAAACTTTTTCAGTCGTGACCCCCATGATACCGGTAACAATCCTTGACATTTGCAACCCCCAAATATACAAAATGGGCTACTGACCAAATCAGAAAGTAGCCTTATTTCTAAAGTTGGATTTTATTTTCTGAGACATAGACATTTACCTCTGCATTTAAAGGGTGTCAAGAATTGTGTAAGGCTGTTGCATACATGTAAAAAAAAAATCCCATATCAGTTGGTAAATAATTTCGCAACTCCCACTACTGTGCTAAAGCTTAATTTGTTGATGAACAGAAAAGCCAGGCTGGCCCTTATCCCCCAGACCGGGTAGCTCTAGAGCGATTTGGAACGGTTCTTTATTATTTTAATTTGTTTTAATGTATTTTATGAATAACATTTTTTAAAGAATAAACATATGTAGCCGGGTCAAAAAATATAATATTAGTTTTAAGAGCTAGTTGCAATTCTCAGTTTAGCCAGCAGATGTCACTGTGGTAAAATGTGAGAACAGTCGCACTTGCATCATAATCTTTGATATTGTAAGACAGCGCTTTAAACTGCATAATCTTCAAATATTTGTGTCCTCTAAATTTGTAGAAAACAAGGATTGATGTAGATCAACTACTGGTCCTGTGAAGCGTGTCACTACTCACGTAGGAGAAGTCTGAAACTACGTGAGTTGAAATATCAGTCAAATGTCATGTTTATTAATGTTTAAGATTGTGTTTTTGGTTGTTGACCAAGTCTGTACTTGTGGTTAATTCAGAGGGCAGACAGCAGTGCTCGTGGTCCTTCTGTGCTTAGTGTGGTCTGAGCAGTCTGTTTGCTTTTTTCAAGTTAAAGTTCATTGGCATACAGTGTGATTCTAATGTAATTTTATTTTCATTGTATCCACAGTCGAATGTATAGATTAAGCTGTGTTTATTCTATCATTATTGTGTTTTTAAAGGATAAGCCCACTACTGTTTTCTTTTCTTTTATTTTGTCTTGTTTTGATCAAATTTGAATATTGAGGTTCCTGACACATGTTAAAGGACTGTGAAATATTTGTGAGAAAGCCAAATCAAACCAAAGTTAATGCTGTTCTCCTCCTGGGGACATAAAAGGGAGAATAAAATACCCGCATTATTTTTTGGAGCTGCAGGTGTCTGGTCCATTATTTTACCAGCTTGCCACACATAGAACATAGAACTCTACAAAACACGACAACCAGAGAGCAAAAATCAAAATAAGAGCACAAGTAGACATCAACAAAACATCAAAAGTCCATTTCCAAATTAAGTCTGAATGTTTTCCATTTGTCTAACGTCTGTTACTATGCCAGTTCAGTCCTTGATCTTTGGTGAAGTTTGTGTCATTTATTTCTTTGTTCTTTTTTTCCTGCCGGCAAAAGCACGTTCCAAAGATATCCATTAAGTATGTCCATGGCAGGAGTTTTTAGGCCCTAAAGCATAGTTCTAATATTGTTTATTTCACTCTGATAATGTTTGAGCAACAGGCCAGTCCCAAAACACATGATAGTGGTTTGCCTCATGGCAAACCAGTTCCAGTTCCTCCAGGAGTTAGCATTTCCGTGTGAATAATGGGCACGTTTACATGTGTTGTGAAAAAAAAAAAATAGTGAGAAATGTTTCCAGCAAAATTCCTTCCAATTCCTTCCAGATATGTGATTGTGTGATCCTCCACGATGTATATGTGACCCGCCGCGGTAAAACCCACAACAAGTCGGCGCAGACGGAACAAAGCAACAGAGCTTTTAAGTTTGTTTTTTTGAATTAGTGATTTTCATTTTTTTGCAGATTGTGCAAGTTGAAGTCACGAAGAAGCCACTCCATGTTTCAGATAACAGTATTTGTTGTCTTAAAGTATACATTAAGCTGTTAAAGTTGGGTAGTTTTCGAGTCTTTTCCGTGCTCCGCTCGCAGGTGTTACCTATTTCACATATGAACTGCAGCAGCTCAGTGTTGATATTTTTTCAACCAATGACCTGCGAAGCACATGGCTACTTATGCAGAGGAGCTGGAGCCGGGAGCTGGACATATCAGACGCCATCTCAGACGAAATGGACTATATCAGACGCATCTCAGACGAAATGGACTATATCAAACGCTATCAGACGAAATGGAGAAAATCTGTAACTTCGACTGCAAGAAGAAAGGATAACTCTCTACTCGGGAGATTTGTGTAGCAACAAACTTTTTCCAGAGCTACGGAGGGATTCTGCTACATCCACCAAAAAGCAGACGAAAAGAAAGTGCCAGGCGTAAGTAGTCACAAGAGTCCCTGCTACATGCTAAAATTATATATAGTCTTCTAACCCAGGTCAGCCTAGCTAAATTGGGAGCTAGGCTAGGCTAGCGCCATGTTATCGGACTCTCTGTGGCTTATTTTTTGGTCTTGTTCTGTATTTCTTGACCCGTGGGTTGTGTGGGTCGTGCGGGGTGTGTTTTATGGTGGTTTGGCGTTAGTTTTCGTGATTTTATTGTCGCTTTTGCCTCCGGGCTTTTGTTAGCTCCAGGCAAATTAAAAAATAAAAGTGATAACTATAATTATATAGATAATGTAGAGAGGTGGTAGTAGGGCCTATAATCTAATAATCCAAGAAAATTATTTAGAATAACATTTTATTTTTAAATTCAATTCCGACTTCTGGATGGTAGAGATGTGAATTGTTATTGTGAAAATAAAATTTCACTTAACTCTGTGTTTGTGTAGATTGTTACCGTTAGCGATTAGTCTAATAAACATTTTTTAAATCTAAAGTTGTACTGAATGCACCAAAAGCAGTCAGTGTGACATCTGTAGAGGAGGGGAGGGCTTATCTCAATGAGATGCAAATGAGCACAATTGTCCTACCTTGTGAGGAATGTTTGAGCCCAGTTTTCTCAGTAAAAGTTTTTCACAGGTGTATACATTCAAATTACCACAACTTATTCAAATATTATCAGATGTACATGAGTGAGACATCATTGGATAGCTTTCAGAATCCGTGAATAACTCAAAATGTCTCTGGGGGAACTTGTTCCTGGTTTAACCATGGTCGGGCACATTTACATATTACCACTCTTTGTTTGTTAAAGCAAGATTACCTTCTGTTACCCATTTGTTAAAATATTTAGTAGAGTAGCTGTCCAGATTGATATAATTTAGATATAATTTCCCTTGAAAGTTCTGTCTTGATAAGAAATTGGGTCAGAGGGTTATAATGGACATACTTTCTTGGTTATTAGCCAAGCCAAATGATTCTTTCAACATATGAAAGCTTTTCATGTTATTATTGTTGTGGAAAAAATACTGTAAACGGTGACAGAGAAATAAGGCAGAATAGAACCAAGTTGTCTTATTAAAATGTTGGTCTTTATTTTAGCCGTGCACAAGCCTAAATGCTTTCCCTAACAGAGTCTTCTCCCCTCCCTGGTTTAACTGAATGACTCTAAAACAAAGTCCAGCTTAAAAAGGCACAACAGTCAGAACATGATGTCCGAATGTAATGATTGGTGGAGGACTGTGTTTCGTCCTTGGGTCTTGGGTTATCACGGATGTCCAACCCCTCTACAAAGGCACCCTCCTAATCCTCAACATACAGGATATTATCTTTATGGCAGGGGCCTCTATCCTTCACCTAGGCAAGTGTCAACTGACCAGGGCACAGGACAAAGGTTACCATGTTGAAACAAACAAACATCTTTTGTAACTCATTACTTAGCATCGCAACAACCTAATGACATGACATTTTTCCATCACATTATCGTTTGCAATCTGGTGAAAATGTTTTTTTACTTTTTGAAATCCAGACCTTGAATCTCATGTAGTGTCTCAAGCTACAGATATTCAGTTTAGTGATTAAGGAGGATTTAGCAACATATTCTTATTGATCGCGGGGCACCAGGATAAAATCCAAAGCTAAATTAGGTCCTTAATCGCGCTCGTTAAAATCTGAAGGATGACTTCACGGATCAGGGACTTACAGATAGTCTAATCAAACAAACAATAGTTAATAAATCTTTTGTGTGGTTTATTTATCAAAAACAATCAAAATGGCACCGGAGCAGCTGATTCATGCAGGTAAATCACAGGTGATGTTCGTATCAGATTTAAACAGCACATTCATGCAGGTAGTCAGTTAAACCAGGGTTTTTGCCTTGAATAATCAAACGTGTCTATGCTAATCTATATCAAAAGAGGAAAAATGAGGAGCTAGTTAGGAGGGAGTAGGGAGACCAGCCAGGTTTTCCGAAATCACGCCAACACTGCAAATTAAGACCACACACTGAGATCGGCTTACGGTTTGTAGAATAGGTCCGGGGCCTGGTTCTTGTCCTCCAGACGGGATCCGTGGGAAAGATACGGCGGGACCGGCGATCCGTCTCAGGTGTGTGTCAGCAGGGGGAAACAGCGTCGAAGGCGGCGGCGGCGGCGCGCGTGTCTTGAAACTGGTCCAGAGTCCCTCTCACCGATGGAATGTGTCCTCAGCGTTAGCGGTGTTTAGCTCCTCATGTGGCACTTTACTCCGATAGCGTAGGGCTGATCTACATAAACGACGTAGGTTACTTCAAAAATAAAATAAACGAGGTAGAAAATCTCAGTCCGGTTAGCGCTTAGCTTAATTCCAGGTGTTTTCCAGGTGTTTTCAGAGTTTAGAGGGCAATGCAGCTTGGCCTAGCTTTGTTCGACCCAAGTGTCGGACCCTTTGTTGAGACGAAGAAAAGGGGGGTCAAAGCTCACGTCTTCGGAGACGTGCTTCAAAGGAAGAGAAAAACAAAAGAGAGGGCGTCCTGCCTCGGAGCGTGTGTTTTGTTCCAAAGTGCGCGGGCCACACTGGGAGCGGAAGGGGCGGGCGCTAGTGCGACTACTTCCTGTTTAACGTAGTTCTGACCGAGAAAATAAAACTGAAATAACGTAATTTTGGCAAAAACATTAAAACCCTGTTTTAACATTTACATGTTAAACACTTTTAGCAGTTTGTGCACATTATTTCTTGAGGTAGATACATTTGACATCTTCTTTCAACTTTGATGGGCCTACTCGAGTTAAAGCGTTGAAAACATAAAACCTTAAACAGTGGAAAATGCATAACACAAGGTAAAACATGCGGTGTATGGAGCAGATCCAGACAAACATTCATGACATCATCACATAAAACATAATTTTCATCGACGGCAGTCTTCCTGTAAGAACTGTTTGTGAGGGGAGAATGTCTGTTATCACAAAAGTACCACAGCCCTCCTGTGGTGAGAAAAGAGAAAAAAACCCATTGTTCAGAGAGGTTTTCCTGTTATCTTGCAGTTGAGGAATTTCACATCTTCATTCCCCTACACTCAGGTCAGTGCTATTTGTTACAAAACCTTGGTTAGTTTGTATGTTTTTGATTAGCTACTTCCATGTTGTAAACAAAGATTTCCCCCCGAGATTTGGAATTTCCTCCAATAACATTACTCTAAATATTTTTCCATTGAGATTGATATTCTGGGTCATACCAGTACAGCAACGCTTTGATTTGATTTGACTAACCTCCTTTTCTTTTGCTGCTTGAAGAGTTTTGAATCGGATTCAAGGTTTTGCCTTGCTATACAAATATTGAGATTGTTTCATTCCCCTCGTCAAACAGCCAATTGGGAGGGTCTTGAACAGATAGAGAACTCTGGACATTAATTACTAAATCTGAACATACATTTTTATAGTTTCAATCCTTTGACTTAGACTTAAGTGTGGGATAAGAGACACTTTTCAAGATAATTTGCTATAGTGGAGAAAAGATGGGTATAGTCTATAGGTCTGTGGACAATTCTTTATGGAGGACTACTCCTAAATATTTTTTTTTTTTCACAGGGACAGAGGGGGTCGCCAGTAAGAGAGAATTGCAATGTTTTTGTACATTCAGTTTGTATCCAGACATTGGACCAATATGTGACTCGCCACCCTAAAAACCGCCACAAGTCGGCCCTGACAAAACAGAGTAAAAGACAAATTAATTAATTTTTTTAACAGTATTGGCAGCATTAAAATAGTACATTAAGTCGTGAAAGATTGCTAGTTTTCAGCCTAGGCTAGGCTAGCCCGTGGGTTGTGTGGGTCGTGCAGGTTTTTTTTTTTTGTGATTTTATTGTGACTTACTGCCAGCTTTTGCGTCCGGCTAGCCGGAGGCTAAGCTGTAGCTCCAGGCTTTTGTTAGCTCCGGGCCCCGAATTGCTAAATCAGAAGTTAGCTAATCCCCCCGGTGCTGATTCTAAAGTAAATATTTAAATTCAACTCCGACTTCTGGATGGTAGAGATGTGATTTGTTAACGTGAAAATAAAATTTCACTTAACTCTGTGTTTGTGTAGATTGTTTTGTTATTGTATTGATTGGACTGGCATGTGAAGTTGCTCCCAACCCATGTGACTAAGGCCTCAGTTTGGCGTCTCTACGTGAAGTCTGCTAAGGAGCTTGGTAAGTGTAAAACATTATTTTGGTGATTTTCCTAATTTAATGATTAGCAATTAAAGTATAATTAACCATAAGCAACATCTGTTTTTCAGGTGAGCCTGCAGTTTGTAAATCAAGCTTCAGACATCAGGATGCATTACAGCTTCGACTTTGCACAGCAGGTACTATTTATCACACATCATTTACTTAACTTCACTTTATTAAATGTCCCTTGAATGGCAATTTGGTTACTGTACAATAAAGTGCTTAGAGAATAAGTCTCCTAATAGTAGTGCAAATGCAGAATAGCAATTATAGACAGTTACTGTATGAATAGACATAAATGTCTTAATCAAATGTCACATGTCTTAATCTAATCCCCTTTCCCTCTCTCCCTCTGTCTTCTACAGATACACTTTCCTCAAATCCTCTGCAGCTGGGACCAATGTATTTCCTGACTCCACGAAAATGTGGCCTTTTTGGTGTCTGCTGTGAAGGGATGCAGAAGCAGGTCAATTTCCTGATCGAATAAGGCATGTCGTCAAGTAAGGGAAGCATTGAAGTCATAAGCTACATACATCATTTCTTCAACAACTTTGGTGTTGGAGAAAAATACGTGGATCTTCATTGTGACAACTGCAGTGGCCAAAACAAAAACAATTTCACATCCGGCCCGTTGGGCCTTTCAATCCGGCCTGCCAAGCTTGTCCAAGTTATATTGGACGAATGAGGGATTACACCGACACTTGTCCAAGTTATATTACAAATTTAAAAAATATTATTTATTTTTTTTGCCTTAGGCTTTATTAGACAGTAGATGGAATGAGAAAGAAAGGAAGGGGAATGATGAGAGAGAAAGTGCACTGCTCGCACTTGGCGCGTAGATCTATGGCGCACAGAAAATAAAATTCACCACAAACGGCCACCGGGGCCAATCAAGCAGGAAGCTCAAGTGTTTGACACACTGAAGAAGACTCTTGTGGACAGTAGAAGACAGTAGATTATTAATCATTATTTAATGGATTTGGAAAACAATTTGTACATTGACCTTGCATTTGTTGCTTTGTTACAAGTTACAGGTCAAATCTTGCGTGTAATTTATAGTAATTCATTAGTTCACACAAACACACCATATTTTCCTGGCCCGGCCCCTTGGTCAAATTTTAGAACCCAATGTGGCCCTCGAGTCAAAAAGTTTGGGGACAAACTTCAGTGCTCCTCTCTGTTATGCTTAAGATATTTTTCTTCTGTTCTCATTTTTGTCTGTGCCAAGGGTCACAGCACAGAAGAATGCACAGAACAATATGCAGAAGAGGATGCGGATGTGATCTCTGATGTAATTGGACTCTTGGATCAATACTTTTTTTTATGCACATATCACCACTTCCTATTGCACTACATAACTTTATACCTTATATTTAATTATGTACATATCATGCCGTTTAGTACTCAGTGTTCAATGTTTTGTTTTGTTGTTTGTGTTGCACTGAATCACCTGTGAATTCTGTTTATCGACAAATGGCAATAAACCCGATTCTGATTCTTTGATGCTATTCAGGGCCTTTTGTAATCCAAGTAGTTCCATTTCAATATAGTACCTTCTAATTCTGATTCAAGTCCAGTTCAAGTCCTAATGAAAATAACACTACATCAATAACAACACAACAATTCTTGAGTCTTTAGTGACACCTGTAGGGGGAAGGTGCTGTCAGTGCTCTCTCAATGTCAGTGTGAGAGGAGGGGGGCTTATCTCAATGAGATGCAAATGAGCCCCCCTGTGACTCTGGGCTCACTCAGGTGAGAATCTTTAGAGGCAGTTTTTTCTGTAAAAAAAACTTTCAGAGGTGTTTACATTCAAATGAATCAGATGTACATGAGTCAGACGACATTGAATAGCTTTGAAAGTACACTTTCATAATCTGTGAATAACTCAAAATGTCTCTGGGGAGTCTTGTGCCTGGTATTCATATGGCTGGTCACATATTATGAAGAAAATGTATCCCACTAGTTATGGACATTTCTGATTTGGTCATATATAGAAGGACATCATCTGAGTAGTTTTATGTTCTGTCCCATCAATTGAGACACCATAATTTTTTTCTGAATGTCTAATATTTTGGGCCAATTGTTCCAAGTACAAAGCGAACAACAGGGGTGACCAAGCACAGCCCTGTGTCACCCCTCTTTCCATAGTCAGTGGGTCTGTCATATGATCGTTCATTTAGATTGTTGATGTCTAGACTTATGATTTCAGCTTTTAGTTTTGTTTTTGTACATGGTTCATTATGTTAAAAGATCGTCTTATGTTATTTTGCGTTTGTCCTTTGTTAATCAATCCTGTCTGATCATTGTTAATTCAATTTGGGAGTATTTGTTCCAATCTTTTGGACACAATTGAAGTGGCAGCGGAGATGATGGTGCAGTTCTACACGGCCATCATTGAGTCCATCCTCACCTCCTCCATCACCGTGTGGTACGCTGGAGCCACAGCCAGGGACAAACAGAGACTGCAGCACATTGTGCGCTCTGCTGAGAAGGTGATTTGAGCCACTCCCCTCAGGCAGGAGACTACGGTCCATCTGGACCAGAACCTCCCGTCACAAGAACAGTTTCTTTCCCTCTGCCCTTGCACTCACTGCACTGTTTACTTCTTAATGCAAGGCAAGGCAAGTTTATTTGTAGAGCCCATTTCATACACAAGGCAATTCAAAGTGCTTCACACAGCAGGAAAAAGGCATTAAATTCACAAAGAAATTACAGAAACAGAAATACAATAAAATTAACTAAATTAAAAATTATCAATAAGATAAGATATTCCTTTATTGTCCCACATGGGGAAATTTCATTGGTGCAACGCAGGTAGATACAGAGGTAGATACAGAAGAACAGATCACTTATAGGAAGTCTGAAAAACACTTTCAGTAGAAGAAGATCTCCTATAAATAAATAAAAACTCCCATAGACAAATAAATAAATAAATAAATACCATTGCATGTGATCCCGACAGTAATTGCACATGAATATGTGTCACGACAGCACATAGATTGCACATGAATTTCACAGTAATTGCACATGAATTCCAACAGCAATTGCACATATGACAGAATTGCACATCAGTATTAGGTTAGGTCAGTATTGCGAGTGTTCAGTACTAACAGTTTTTGTTATAAAGTCTGACAGCAGCAGGAAGGAAAGACCTACGGAACCTTTCCTTCACACATCGAGGGTGGATCAGTCTCTCACTGAAGCTGCTCTCCAGAGCGGAGAGAGTGTCCTGCAGGGGGTGACACTCATGGTCCAGCATAGATGTGAATCTAGCCAGGACCCTCCTGTCCCCCACCTCCTGCATCGAGTCCAGAGCACAGGATCCAACTGATTGTCTAAACTAATAAAATCACAAACAAAAGAGAAGAGTGCAAAGAAAAAAATCCTTTCAGTTATATGCGCAGCTAAACAAAACTGTTTTTAGCTTAGATTTGAACATTGTCAGAGTAGAAGCCTGTCTCACATCTTCAGGAAGACTGTTCCAGATTTTAGCTGCATAAAACTTAAATGCAGATTCCCCATGTTTTGTCCTGACTCTGGGCACCAGCAGGAGGCCGGTCCCTGAGGTCCTTAGAGTCTGAGATGATTCATATGGCACTAACATATCCAAGATGTACTTTGGTGCTAGGCCATGGAGAGACTTGTACACAAGCAGAGCTGCTTTAAAGTCTATTCTCTGAGCCACAGGGAGCCACTGTAGAGACCTGAGAACAGTACTAATGTAATCGTACTTCGTGGTTCTAGTCAGGACCCGAGCAGCAGCGTTCTGGATTTACTGCAGCTGTTTTACAACTCGTTTGGAGAGGCCAGTGAGCAGGCCATTACAGTAGTCTAATCTACTGGAGACAAACGCATGGATAAGTCTCTCTAAATCTGGTTTTGACACTATATTTTTGAATTTGGCAATGTTTTTTAAACAGTAAAAAGCTGCTGATGTTATTGATTTGACGTGGCTATTAAAGTTCAAGTCTGAGTCCATTATTACCCCCAGATTTCTAACTTGGTTTGTAGGTTTTAGAGCGAGACTCTGGAGGTGACCGCTAACACTTTCTCTTTGTTTCTGTGGGCCAAAAACGATTATGTCAGTCTTGTCTGAGTTCAGCTGTAGAGAGTTGTTTTGCATCCACAAACTGATCTGTTGGATGCAGTGACAGAGTGAATCTACTGGTCCATATTCACCTGCCGACAGTGAAACATAGATCTGAGTGTCGTCTGCATAATTGTGATAGGACACATTTTCACTGCGTATCAACTGACCTAACGGCAGCATGTAGAGGTCAGGGTCATGTGGTCTGAGACACAGCTACCAATTTCAACAAAGTACTTCCTGTCTTCCAGATAGGACCTTAGCCAGTTTAGGGCAGTGCCAGTGATGCCCACCCAGTCCTCTAGTCTCTGTAAGAGGATCCCATGATCGACAGTGTCAAAAGCAGCACTCAGATCTAACAGAATTAAGACTGAGGCTTTGCCCGTGTCAGTGTTCAGGCGGATGTCATTTGTCATCTTGACAAGAGCAGTCTCAGTGTTGTGATGAGGTCTAAAACCTGACTGAAAAACATCAAATGAGTTGTTTATTAAGAGGAAATCTGTGAGCTGTTGGTAAACAACCTTTTCAAGGACTTTGCCCAAAAATGGCAGATTAGAGATGGGCCTGTAATTACTCAGTACTGTGGCATCAAGACTGCTCTTCTTTAGGAGAGGCTTTATGACCGCAGTTTTCAAAGACATTGGGAATGTTCCAGATTGAAGCGACATATTAACTATGTGAGTGAGTGGTGCTAACAAACTGTTCAGCACAGACTTTAGAAATCTGGTGGGTAACACATCGAGGCAGCATGTAGATGAACTCAGACTGGTGATGATCTCATGGACAGTTTTGTCAGTTACTGGTGCAAAGTGAGTTAGCTCTAAGTGTCTTGGTGGTTTTAGGGTAATTTTTTTGCATTGTGGGATTTATAGCATTTTTAATGCCCTGAACTTTGTCATTAAAGAATAATGCAAACTCATTACACTTGGATGTGGAAATGAGTTCTAACGGCAACTGAGCTGGAGGGTTTGTTAATCTGTTTACTGTGGCAAACAGGAGACGCGAGTTGTTACTGCAGCTTCCAATAATTTCAGAGAAATGTCTTTCCCTAGTTCTACATAAGATTAGGTTGTACATGTTCAACTTTTCTTTGTAAATCTCTTTTTGAACCTGGAGCTTTGACTTGCGCCATTTCCGTTCGGCCCTGCGTTACTCCCTTTTCTGTGCCCTGACCGAATCATCATTTCTCCATGGCGCCTTCTGCTTATTTTTAACCATTTTAGCCTTTATAGGGGCGATGGTGTCCAGAACATTCAAAACACTAGATGTAACAGAGTTCAACAAATCATTTACATTAGAACATGAGACATTTTCAAAGTTTATCATTTCCATAAACAGTGCACCTGTGCCATCACTTATGTGTCTCCTCTGAACAACTGCAGGACCAACCGGTGGTTTGGGAGAAACAGACAGGTCAAAGAAGACACAGAAATGATCAGACAGAGCAACATCGATCACATTAACATTTGAAATATTTACCCCCTTTGTAATTATGAGATCTAGAGTGTGTCCTTTGCTGTGGGTGGGGCCTCTCATATGCTGAGTAAGACTGAAGGTTTCAAGGACAGCATCAAGCTCTTCAGATTCAAACTTAAAGTTAGGTGGAGCAGATTCTAACAGAACTACATTTCCTGTGTTTTTGTCAAGCCATGTTTCAGTTAAAAACATAAAATCAAGATTATAAGAAGAAATAAAATTATTAATTAAGAGTGATTTGTTACATAAGGATCTGACCTTTAGCACAGCAAGTTTCAGACTAGTTTCAGTGGGACTGGGCTTTATCTTTTCACAGGGAATATGAATCACATTTCTCAGATTGGGCCTGACTCGCATTTTGTTTTTCCATCTGTGTGATGATGTGACTACAGAAATAGCACTAGGGGAGGCTCTTTTTACATTGGTTTGATTTTTAATATGACAATAAGTCCCGGCAACGCTGAGACTCAGTGCATCCTAGCTATGGGAGATACCAGGTGAAAGGCGAGGTTGGATGGGTGGTGGGGCTTTTGTAGCCGAGGAGAGTTTGGGACCAGGTGAGAGGCGAGGGGGAATGGGTGGTGGGGCTTTTGTTGGTGTAGTCGGCTTGTGCAGGGAAGAGTTGATAAGTATTGACATAGCCCTTGATCTTGCTATATTGAGCGTGAGTGGAGCCATCTTAATGCCTGATTTGATCAGACTTTCAAAATGGCTGGGAAGGCCCATGGGTGAGAGTGGAGATGAGAAGGAGAATGATGAATCTTTAGTGGGAGTAGATGTTGCAGGGGGAACCCAGGGATGGTCTGAAGGCAGTGGCAATGACAGGGATGTTGTTGGGCCTGTCACAGATGGGTCCAAGGCCTTTGAAGATTGTTCCTTTGCTGGAGGTGGTGGAGGTGAATGTGGAGCAGCTGGAGCTGAATCCTTTGCTGGTGGCGGTGGAGCAACTGCTGATGAATCCTTTGGTGGAGGCTGAGGTTGTGGTGCTGTTGATGTTGAAACATTGGCTCGGTCTCTGGCTGATGGAGCAGGAATTCTTCTCTCATTCCTCTTTTCTCTAACTATCTGCTCAGGACCCTGTCCAGGCCCAGTCCAATGCCTCAGAGCGTGGAGCAGGTTCTCTGTCAGCACCCTCACTCCACCTCTGCATAGGTGGGGGCCATTTCTCTTAAACAGGTCCTCTCGTTTCCAGAATAGATAGAAGTTCTCAATGTAGTGTAGTCCTCTCGGGGCACACTCTTTGGACAGCCTTGTGTTCAGCTGAAGAAGCCGGCTAAACTTGTTTATCCTCCTGTCGATGTTTGGAAGAGGTCCACTTATGAAAGTTTTGATTTCCATTTTATCAAGCACGTCGAATAACTTCAAGAAGTCTTTTTTCAAAACTTCAGTCTGTTCCTGCCGCATGTCCACTGCACCCACGTGTACAATCAGCTGTTTAGCTCCTCCATGCTTAGCCATAATATTTGGAAGGAGTGACATTATCTCAGAAACAGTGGCGCTTTGAAAAGAATGTGTGTTTATCTTTTCATGCGTCACGTGACTTATTGCTCCGTCTCCAATCAAAACAATCCGTGTGACCTTGGCTTGTGGCACAGATCCTCCTCGCTGTATTTTGGCCATGTCATCTTTCCTTTTTCATTTAATTCCATCTCTGAAAGTGGTAAAAATCTGTTTGTGAGCTGTATTTTAGGTGACTTCACGTTATCTTTGTATCGTTTAGGGCTTTGCTCCAAGTTTGTTCCAAGAAACAGCCTGGTCTTTCTGGTTTTTAGACAGTTTTGGAAACGACACAGAGTCACTGCGGTTTAGGTTGAAAGTAGCAGTTTTTCTTGTAAAAAGTGTGCTCTTCTTACCATCGGTTAACTGGTATCGTGAAGATTTTTTTCAGATTCCAAAACAAATATCCGTGTTTTCAGCTCATTAATTTCTTGTTGATATTTCCGACAGCGTTCACAGTCTTTCTCCCTTCTTCTCCCGGACATGTCGCTGGCGTCAGATATGTCGTTAAAACTGGAAAAATGTTCTTAAAATCCTTGGTTTACTTGAAAGAGTCTAAAGCAAAAATGTTTGGAAAACAAAAACTGATTAAAAAGCTAAATAAATAAGGAAAGCAGCGATAGCAAGCGGAGCGAGCGAAAAAGCGTGTGCACTCTTCGGAAGCAGGAAGTAATGCACTACATATTTTATTTATGTACATATCATGCCTATTTCTAACCTTATTTTAACCTTACTTACTTATTTTTTTTTATCTATCTGGTAGCTATTCATTGTTCATTGTTTTGTATTCATTGTTCAATGTTTTGTTGTTTGTGTTGCATCGAATCACCAGGACAAATTCCTATGTTTGTGAATTTTGTTCATTGAAAATGGCAATACAGTGATCCCTCGTTTATCGCGGGGGTTACGTTCCAAGAAGAACTCGCGTGAGTCGAAATCCGCAAAGTAGAAACCTTTATTTTTTTACAGTTATTATACAATGAAATACTCCATAAAACATTGAAGCTCACGCGCGGCGCCGCTCTCACCGGCGTGTCCCGCAGCTCATGCGCGGCGCCGCTTTCACCGGCGTGTCCCGCAGCTCACACGCGCGCTCTCACCGTCCTCTCACGCGCGCCGCTCTCACCGGCCTCTCCCGCAGCTCACACACGCCGCTCTCACCGGCCTCGCAAACTTCAATTTGTCAAGCGGTTTTACGTACGTGTACATATTAATCCATAACGTTATTGACACACAGGTAGAGAAGACGCGGAGAGACTGTTTAGCCAATCAGAATGCAGACACAATGCATGTTGAAAATCCGCGAAGCAGCGAGACCGCGAAAAGTGAACCGCGTTATAGCGAGGGATCACTGTAAACCTTATTCTGATTCTGATTCAGATTCTGATCTGTATATATCCATCCATTTTCTGCCGCTTTATCCGGGGCCGGGTCGCGGGGGCAGCAGTCTGAGCAGGGACTCCCAGACTTCCCTCTCCCCAGACACTTGCTCCAACTCCTCCGGGGGGATCCCGAGGCGTTCCCAGGCCAGCCGAGAGACATAGTCTCTCCAGCGTGTCCTGGGTCTTCCCCGGGGCCTCTTCCCGGTGGGACATGCCTGAAAAACCTCCCGAGGGAAGCGCCCAGGAGGCATCCGGAACATATGCCCGAGCCACCTCAGCTGGCTCCTCTCAACGAGGAGGAGCAGCGGCTCTACGCCGAGCTCCTCACCTTATCTCTAAGGGAGCGCCCAGCCACGCGGCGGAGGAAACTCATTTCGACCGCTTGTATCCGCGATCTTGTTCTTTCGGTCATTACCCAAAGCTCATGACCACAGGTGAGGGTAGGAACGTAGACCGACCTGTAAATTGAGAGTTTTGCCTTTGGACTCAGCTCCTTCTTCACCACAACGGTCTGATGCAGCGACTGCATCACTGCAGCCGCTGCACCGATCCACCTGTCAGTCTCACGCTCCATCCTTCCCTCACTCGTGAACAAGACCCCGAGATACTTGAACTCCTCCACTTGGGGCGAGGACTCCCCACCCACCTGGAGAGGGCAAGCCACCTTTTTCCGGTCGAGAACCATGGCCTCGGATTTGGAGGTGCTGTTTCTAATCCCAGCTGCTTCACACTCGGCTGCACACCGTCCCCTGACTGCGCCTAGAAATTCTGTCCATAAAAACTATGAACAGAACCGGTGACAAAGGGCAGCCCTGGCGGAGTCCAACATGCACTGGGAACAGGTCTGACTTACTGCCGGCAATGCGAACACAGCTCCTGCTCCGGTCATACATGGACCGGACAGCCCTGAGCAAAGGGCCCCGGACCCCGTACTCCCAGAGCACCCCCCAAAGGACACCCCGAGAGACACGGTCGAAAGCCTTCTCCAGATCCACAAAGCACATGTGGACTGGCAAACTCCCATGAACCCTCGAGCACCCGATGGAGAGTATAGAGCTGGTCCAGTGTTCCACGACCAGGACGAAAACCGCTCTGCTCCTCCCGATTCCGAGGTTCGACTATCGGTCAGATTCTCCTCTCCAGTACCTTGGAATAGACCTTACCGGGGAGGCTGAGGAGTGTGATCCCTCTGTGGTTGGAACACACCCTCCGGTCCCCCTTCTTGAACAGACCACCACCCCGGTCTGCCAGTCCAGAGGCACGGTCCCCGACCGCCACGCGATGTTACAGAGACGTGTCAGCCAAGACAGTCATACAACATCCAGAGACTTTAGGTACTCAGGGCGGATCTCATCCACCCCCGGAGCCCTGCCACCGAGGAGTTTGCGAACAACCTCAGTGACTTCAGCTTGGGTGATGGATGAGCCAGCCTCTGAGTCTGTACTTCCTCTTCGGAAGACGGGTCAGTCGAGGTCAGCAGGTCTCCACCCGCACCGTAAACGGTGTTGATGAGGCACTGCTTCCCCCTCCTGAGGCGCCGGACGGTTTGCCAGCATTTCTTTGGGGCCGACCGATAGTCCTCCTCCATGGCCTCCCCAAACTCCTCCCAGGCCCGGGTTTTTGCCTCTGCGACAGCACAAGCTGCGGCTCGCTTGGCCTGCCTATACCTGTCAATGACCTCAGGAGACCTACAAGCCAGAGTGGCCTGATAGGCCTCCTTCTTCAGTCTGACAGCATCCCTTACTTCCGGTGTCCACCACCGGGTTCGGGGGTTGCCGCCACAACAGGCACCGGAGACCTTGCGACCACAGCTCCGAGCAGCCGCATCAACAATGGAGGCGGAGAACATGGTCCCAGCCTCCCCCGGGATATGAGAGAAGCTCTCCTGGAGGTGCGAGTTGAATACCCTACTGACAGAGGGCTCCGCAAGACTTTCCCAACAGACCCTCACAATGCGCTTGGGTCTGCCATGTCTGTCCGGCTTCCTCCTCCGCCAGCGGATCCAACTTACCACCAGGTGGTGATTGGTTGACAACTCTACCCCTCTCTTCACTCGAGTGTCCAAGACACGCGGCCGGAGGTCAGATGACACGACAACAAAGTCAATCATTGACCTCCGGCCTAGGGTGTCCTGGTGCCATGTGCACTGATGGACACCCTTGTGCTTGAACATGGTGTTCGTTATGGACAGTCCGTGGCTAGCACAGAAGTCTAATAACTGAACACCGCTCGGGTTCAGATCGGGGAAGCTGTTCTTCCCGATCACCCCTCTCCAGGTGTCACTGTCATTGCCCACGTGGGCGTTGAAGTCCCCCAGTAGAACAACGGAGTCCCCGGTCGGTGCACTGTCCAGTACCCCTCCCAAGGACTCCAAGAAGGCCGGGTACTCTGCACTGCTGTTCGGCCCGTAGGCCGCCACAACAGTGAGAGACCTGTCCCCCACCCGAAGGCGAAGGGACGCAACCCTCTTGTCCACCGGGGTGAACTCCAACACATGACGGCTGAGCTGAGGGGCTGTAAGCAAGCCCACACCAGCCCACCGCCTCTCCCCGCGAGCAACACCAGAGAAGTGGAGCGTCCAGCCCCTCTCGAGGAGATGGGTTCCAGAGCCCAAACTGTGCGTGGAGGTGAGGCCGACTATATCTAGTCAATATCGCTCAACCCCCCGCACAAGCTCAAGCTCTTTCCCCCCCAACGAGGTGACGTTCCATGTCCCCAGAGTTAGTCTCTGTGTCTGGAGTTCTGGTCGCCGAGGCCCCTGCCGTCAGCTTCCACCCAGATCTCTTTGCACCTTGCCCCTTATGGATCCTCCTGCGGGTGGTGGGCCCACGGGAGGGCGGCCCCACGTCGCTCCTTCGGGCTGTACCCGGCCGGGCCCCGTGGGGTAAGACCCGACCACCAGACGCTCGCCATCGAGCACCCATCCCAGGCCTGGCTCCAGGATGTTCTTTTTGTCATCATAGGGGGCTTCTGAACCGATCTTTGTCTGACCCGTCACCTAGGATCTGTTTGCCTTGGGAGACCCTACCAGGGGCTTGAAGCCCCCGACAACATAGCTCCTGGGATCATTCGGGCACTCAAACCCCCTCCACCACATTAAGGTGTCGGTTCGGTATATAAAAAATATAATATATATTGATGCATTTGAGCCATAGTCAAGACAAGCTGAGCTTTTTTAAGGACCCGGTTAAAAGTTTGTGAAAGCAGAGTTAATTGCACTTTTAATTTTATTAACTGTTATTTCATTATTATTAATTGAAAGTATCCAGAAAATAATGTGTTTGTTCTTCTTTGCGTCCCAATATTTTAGTGAAAGTTGTTTTTATAAAAGGATAAAAACTATTACTGTATTTGGTCTTGTTTTGGTTAAAATTGCATTAAGAACTTTTTTTTCTTGTGAGGCCAGGCCATTAATCTCACCTCACATATTTTTTTAATTCCCTGTAGCCTTTGAGGCTCTTGTTTTAGACAATTTTTAATTCCAACAGCTTAAGTTTGTTCTGTAAATTGTTTCGTTTTTTTCTGCCTTTGTTTCTTTTTAGCCCATCCTGAAATGTCAAGTCTCCTCAGGTGAACACGTAATTTAAACAAATAAATCCAATAGATTCAACCGCCCTGACCTGACTGAGTTCTTCTTATTGAGCGTCTGCGTGATGACGTCACGCAGACACTATATGTTCTTGTATTTTATTATTCCGTTTTCCAGTTTTTTCCTGACCTTCGGCGCGTTTCAACTCCTTAACACTTTCACCGATGTCAACAAGTTATACCTCTTCACGATCGTTTTCACTGTCTCATTATTGCTATTACTTTTGACATTTATACTACTTGTACTTTTTGCAGTATTTGCAAAAGTATCCGTATTTTGACAATTTCCAGTCCAAACCTTCGGCGCGTTTCAACTCCTTAACACTTTCACCGATTTCAACAAGTTATACCTCATTACGATCGCTTTCACTGTCTCATTATTGCTATTACTTTTGACATTTGTACTACTTGTACTTTTTGCAGTATTTGCAAAAGTATCAGTATTTTTAACACATTCAGAATTCAACACATTAGTATTTACACACATGTAGTACTTTTACACATATGTAGTACTTTTACACACATGCAGTACTTTTACACAAAAAAGTACTTTTTCCACAAATTCAGCAATTTTACACAATTAAACTACTTTACACCATTTCACACTTCAACAAATTAATACTTACACATGTAGTACTCTTACACACATGCTGTACTTTTACACACAAAAGTACTTTTACACAAATTCTGATATTTTACACAATTAAACTACTTTACACCACTTCACACTTCAACAAATTAATACTTACACATGTAGTACTCTTACACACATGTAGTAATCTTACACACATGCAGTACTTTTACACAAAAAAGTACTTTTACACAATTAAACTACTTAAAACAACTTCACACTTCTACAAATTTGTACTTACGCACATGTTGTACACTTTCAGCAAGAATGCAGACACTCCCCATTGCAAAATCTAGTTATAATTTTTTCTCATGTTTTTTTTTTTTTTTTTACATAAAATGATTATGTATTTGCTGTGAAACACTGGACATGGGACACTAAGATGGAGCGAGGAATAAAAAGTGAACGAGGAATTTGCATCACTGTTTTACTACTTCTTCAGCAGCAATTAAAAATGTCCAAATACACATGAGTGCACTCCGTCGCAGCATATTTAAGTCAACAACAAATTTAAATAAACCAGAGCTTTCATCATTTTATCGCGCCAGAGATGGCGGATCACAGAGACGAGTGCGCTCTGGTCATGGGTGTCTTGTGGGGTTTATATCAAGGCCCAAACAGAGGCACAGGGGCTGGGACAGACGGGCTGGGACAGCTGAGAAGTCTAGTTTTGCTTATGAGTGCTCCTGACTGATTAGTAGGATTTGAAAAACGCATCATGAATGAGGTCAATGACAATATAAAGAATAATTCAGAATACACACAACTCAAGATTTGCAAATTTGAACTGGATATCAATGGACATGTCTATATTATTAAGTTTAAAGGAGACATATGCAAAATCAACTTAAAAGATCTTTTAACCTTGTCACAGACATGTTTCCTCCTCACTAGTTTACTTTAGTTATTTCTGATTGATTGCTGCATGTTGGAGTAATCCTGTATTGTCCTACAACTGAGACTCAGTTGACGAGTGCTCAGATAATGCCTGCTTTCACCTGCCCACATTCCTGTACATATTTGTTATTATTTGAAAAATGAAGACTTCGAGTGACACATGTAGGGTTCTAAAATGTCATGTAGCTGTAGTGATATGCTGGGTAGGAACCTTTGTGTATGTTCCTTGGAGGCGGGGGAATCATTAAAAGGTTGGTCCGTCTAGACCCGAACATGTCTGTGCCTCGTCTCTGATATAAAGGCTTCTATGTGCCTATCAAACAATAGAACAGTAGCCAACAATTTGCTGCTTGTTATAAGGAAATTAAGAGGTGGGGCTTCTTCGGTTCTGCAGTTTTGAACAGGAAGGCAATGGGCCTGTTTCTGTAACTAAGCTATTTTCAGATCAATATTGTGATTTACAATGACCAGAATGTGAAATTATGTTCTACGTAAGTTATACGTATTAAGTATGTGATAAAAACACATGTCTATCTTAAATTAGATCAATATATGATTTAAAATTAACTCTGTGAAATAATGTTCTAGTGTTATAGACTTTTATTTTCTTAACCAAATAATAAGAAAATAAAGCACAGTATTATCTCTTTTGTATTTTGATTGTAGGTTTTGTACAAACTATTTCAATCTCTAATGCATCCATCTCTAATGTTAGTTATGTTTTATCTCTGTGATGAGCACAAAGCACGTTTACACAGAAGCGAGGTGGGCTTCATGGACCACCAGCGGCGGCCAGTCCTATCACTGCCCTTGTGTTTGTGTTGACTCTGGTTAAACCTCACTACCTCTCCTGTACACTGAGCTCAGTAGTTTATCATCCCGCACCAACGGTTGTGTGCTGGTCCGGAGACACTCTGGAGCCAAGTTGGAGGAGCTGGTGGTGGTGCTAATGTTGGGGCCGCTGCTGGTTGTTTTCCTAACTTTATGCTCTCCTGCTCATGCATGGCTCTGTTGACTAGGATCACTGTGAATCCAGAGAAGAGTGGGATCAGAAAAGAGATGACAGGAGTGAGAGAGGAGGTTCTCTGGGGGGATGAGTCCTCTTTAGTTTGACATGATGTTACATCTCACAAGTTAAAGGTGCACTATAGCCCTTTTTTGACTGAGCCTGGTCCCCCAGACTGTTCCACTTTACAGCACTTTGGAATGACTCTTTTAATGGTAGAGTGTGTGTCCACGCTCAAGGCCTGACTCTGTGTCCAGAGGCAGAGCTCTGCAAAGTTAGCAACTGACGTCACCCAAACAGGGTTTTCTTAATAAATAAAATCTAACTTCCATCCATCTTCTTCTGGCCAGGTTGCGGGGTGTCAGATTCAATATAACTGAGAAAACAAGACAAGACGTGGTATGAAGAAGAATTTATTTCCCTAACAATTACAGACTAAAACAAATTGTTCAGCATAAACTGTCCCTCACACACGTTGTTCCACCAGGCGCTCTGCTTGGAACGCTGTCCCTCACGCACTTAAGACAAAGAATATGAATATTCATGAAGGTTGACTCTCAGGACCAGCCTCTCAGTAACTTTACAGGGAGATGGACTTTCCCAGTACATTCATAATATGGTCATGTTGTGGTCAGGAAGCAGGTGGTATTACTTCAGCCGAGACAGATAACAGTTGACCTTGAGTTCATGAGAAAGAAGCAAAACAGAGCAAGTATGTATTTACAATGTGTGTGTGTGTGTGTGTGTGTGTGAAGCCAGTATGCATAACAATGAAAGGTTTATTATTGCATAACAATATGACATGTTTATAGACTTACCTCAACCCAGACACACAGCCAAAAAACAGTCCCAATCCTACTTGCGTCTATACTTTTCAATCATGGAGCCAATCTCAATTAATTCCAAGTTTGTGGTGCTCTGAGACGTGGCTAAGCCTTAAGTAAACAGTAAACTACTTCTGCCTCATCATTATTCTTTCCATTCCAGGCAAAGCAATATAATATAGAGACTAGCAGGTTGCATATAATGCATCAAAAAATGAATGTGCTCGCCGGTGGTGCAGTGGCTTAAGACATTGTACACTATAGCATCTTGAGTTTGCTTCCTGGCCTTGGCCATTTATATGAATATCTCTACCTTCTCTCTCACTCCATTTTCACATTTGGAGAAAACTGCTAAAGCTACGGATGCAAGTGGAGTCAATTAAATAATAAAACCTCTTTAGGTGCAGATTGAACAATGTGTTGTTTCCACATGAAATGTTAACTTAGAGCAAACTGACCAAAATAAAGTCAAAACAAAACTAAAGTTAAGGGAGGGATTTAAAACGCTTTATTTATTCAATTGAGAGTTATCTTTGAATATTTATAGGAGATATTTTGGCTGTTTGAAGAAGTCTTGCTGTGTGTGGACAGTGAAAGGCTGTATAACCTGCTATGTGTAAACACATCTGTCACTTGGCTCCTGTCAGTGTCTGGAAAGAGATAGCAGCGATAGAGGAGAAAGAGAACGTGAGCAGAAAGAGGGGAAGATGGGAGTGGAGAGAGGAAAATAGGCAGAAATAGGAGATGGAAAGCTGATGATGATGAGGTGACTTTGGCTCATGTGACTATAATCACAGCAACAGGAGCAATCAAACACTCTTGGACTTGAACAAACACCAGCGTGAACAGAGTGATCGAGAGAGAAGCACAGGTAACACATCCAGACAAAGCTCCAAAGGTGGATACACAGTGTCTGTGTCTGTTTTCTTCTAATAAAAAAAAAACTATGAGCTAATTTACCTGACATGTTTCAGCCGCAGGACTTCAGACTTCATCAGATGTTGTGTCATGTCGCCTATCATGTCATGAGTACATTAACAGGGCTAAGGTTTTGTTTAGCATCCTCATACCCACAGTAAGGCCTTATAAGATGCAATAAAGCTAAATGTAAAAATGTAATAAATCATGCAACAATCATCACTCTCTGACATTTGAAGGTGACCTTCAAATGTCACCTTCAATCTGGAAATGTAAAGCTTTTGTTGTATCCTCTCGAATTGTTGATCTCTCGTATGAAATATCTATGGTGAACCGGATGTCAATGGACATGTCTCTCTTGCCTCTATACCGGAGGTCTCCTTTAACTTTTGCAGCCTTCATGCTCCTTCACATGATGGTTAAGAAACCTGATTATCGATAAGAGGTGAGACCCATGACCACACCTCATGAGAAATACATTTTAAAATGCTCTTTACCAAACAAAGATATTATGAAAATGGTTAAAAATTATTAGCTTGGGAGCTTGGAAAACTATAGGCAGAGAAAAATCCAATCAAAATACGAGATGGGCAGAACATTTAAACAAGACCAAATAGAATCATCATTTGAAATCTTCTATCAAAAAATATCAGGAAACAAATAAGAAAAAAATAGCAGCTGAATTGAAATCCAAAGTCCAATTAAAACAGTAAAAAACTATAAGCTCCCATGGAGTGACGGGTTCATCTCAGAGTAACATAAAGCTCTAAAAGACACACTTACTCCTCTGCTTTAATCAGCTTTTAGCTGAGGCCTTAAAAACGCTTCGATCCCTTTGAGTTGGAAAGAAGCCATTACGTCCTTAATACATTAAGATTGACTTGACTGTGCCTCATATAGGCCAGTCTCAATTCTGAATGTGGACTATTATATATACACCTAACTTATGTCCAAAAAGAATGGAACAAATACTTTCAAATTTAATTCACAATGATAAGGCAGGATTTATTAATAAACAACAAACCCAAGAAAACACAAGTCGATCTTTACACGTAATTAACCAAATACAAAAACAACAAAACAAAGCTGTAATAATAAGTCTGGATATAGAGAAAGCTTTTGATTTTGTCAGCTGGCCTTATTTATTAGGCTGAGCAAATTTAAAATGAATAATTTAATAATGAAAAAAATAAATAAATATTAGGTCGCTTTACTGCAGCCCAACATCAGGAATCAAAATTATTGGTCACTTGACAAATCCACTGACTTTGGAAAGAGGTGTGACACAGGATTGTGTTTAGTCTCTCCTCCTGTTTGCTGTTTACTTCAAACAATTGGCCCAATTAGACAATCAGAAACTATTTATGGTGTTTCAATTGATGGGACAGAACATAAAATTGCCTACAACGCAGATGATGTCCTACTATATTCAACCAAACCAGATGTTTCCATACTTCAAGGCGTAATGGAAATTTTTCGCCGATTTGAGAACTGAAGCGGAAGTGCGCATGCGCACTCCCCCCGTGCGGACCCACACAAGAGCATCGTGAATAGAAATGCGTTTGTTTATTAGCGCGACGGATCGCATCGCATCTCTCGTCTCCCGTAGATTTCCGTCTCTTCTGAGCCAGCTCGAACTGTCTTTCTCCGTCTTAATTTTGTCCCGTACACTGAGGGAACTATATTATGATAGATCCATGCGCTTAGCCACGGGGAAACGTGCTGCTCTCCTGGGGACGAGCCGAAGCGGCTGCAGGTGAGCAGTAGGTGCGTTCTATGATTGATACATTGGCAGGACTAATCGCCTGTCCACGCCACGAGGAAATGAGATTCAGATTTGGGCCAAAAAATCGTCCATTATGCCTTTAATCTGAAACATTTCCTTCATGAAATTGGTCCAAGTCCAAAGTGTATCTGTACTAGACAGAGAGAGAAAGGAGATTAGATTAATACATATGACATTTGATTAAGAAGTATATGTCTCTATAATTACTATTCTGCATTTGCACTATTATTAGTACCTGCTGTGCAAAGTCAAAGCTGTAATGCATCCTGATGTCTTTGCTTGCTGGCGGTGAGGGTCCAAAGACAGCACATTAGATTCTGTTGTAGAGATCTGTGCGTGGCCTGCAGCTTCTGATGTGTGGGAGAAGCTGTTTCCACATTGATCTGAAGCTTGATTTACAAACTGCAGGCTCACCTGAAAAACAGATGTTGCTTATGGTTAATTATACTCTAATCATTAAAACATGAAAATCACCAAAATAATGTTTTACACTTACCACGCTCCTTAGCAGACTTCACGTAGATACCTTAGTCACATGGGTTGGGAGCAACTTCACATGCCAGTCCCTATGGCCAGGATGTCGACCAGGTAGCATTATGGAATGGACTTCTGCATAGTTTTTGATAAACTCCACAACGGTGTGAATCACTTCATGGCTGATGAACCTGCGTGAATGTGGCTGTGCGCACTTCTTCCTCAACCGTGGTGTTGCTCCATTTTCGTCATAGTGTTTGATTATGTCAGTCAGGGTGCCAATTCTGAAAAGGGGAAAAAAGGATTAGGGTTAACAGTAATATGGGAATAACACGCTTCACAGATAACAGTTCACATTGTGACGTTAACGGTGTATTTAAGATGCAAAACGCGGAGATATTGGGACATCTGCCCTCGGCTAGCGGGGCTAGCCAGCTCACTTGAGATAACACGGCTCGTAAAAGCAAAACACTTGCAGAACAGCACACCAAAACATGAACATACACTCGAGTTTAAAACCGGCGCACATTAAAGTGATTAAAAGCGGGTGTTTTAGTCGCTAAGCTTACCTGGTTCAGCCGTCCTGTTGTCTCTCCCAACACCGTGCACAGAGAGACACACAGGAAGCTGATAATGGCCAGGCAAGCGCGTGATTGGTTCGAGTGACGCAGTGCGTTTGTGACGTGCAACGTACGTAAGCCACGTGACCAGAAGTGGTATCGGGAGTTGTCGTTTTTTTCTATTTCTAGTTTTTTTTATTTTCTAAAACTAACGCAAAACACCATAAAACAGACACAAAGCACAACCCACACAACCCACAGGTCAAGAAATACTACATAAGTATATAATTTGTACAGACAAAACGCCAAAAAATAACCCGATAACATAGCAAAGTTTAGCTTACAACTTAGCTCCGAATAGCTGCGTTTAGCTCCGGGCTGTGGGGCTAACAGCCGGTTTAGTCCACCATAAAACACACACAAAGCACGACCCACACAACCCACGGGCCAACCCACGCCGAAAAATAACCCGATAACATGGTGATAACAGCAAGAAGTCACATTAAGCCCGTATTGCAGAGTGCACTGAAGCAACATGTTAGCTTAGCATTAGCTCCACCGGAGCAGACGAGTAAGATTCTAAAGTGATCACGAGACCGCCTTAAAACACAGCGTTGAAGCAATAATTTAGTAATAAAGTAAAAGTGTACCTGAGTAAACAGTTCCGTTGCAATGTAGTCTAGGAAATGTAAGCTCTGAAGACTGTGCTCTGCAGAAGGTCTGGAGTAATGAGAGAAAAACACGGAGCACGCAGCTGCCATGCGGATCACAGTTGATTGGTGGAAAATGTAAACAATACGTTGGCTAGAAAAAGGCGACGCCCCCCAGGAGAGCAGGAAAAACTCCACATTTTGAACAGCTTAATGTATACGTTTAAGACAACCAGTAGTGTTATCTGAAGAACACAGGGGCTTATTCATAACTTCAACTAGCACATTCTGCAAAAAAACAAAAATCACACATTTGAAAAAAAAAAAAAATTTTTGGGTTTATCTCAGTTTCACCGAAGCCGACATGTACCGGCATTAAGGCTGCTGCACCACATATACATATATATATATATATATATATATATATATATATATATATATATATATATATATATATATATATATATATATATATATATATATATATATATATATATATATATTTAAAACAGTTTAAGGAATATAAAAAAATATTGCTTGATTAATTAAATTAAATAATCAATACTTTCAGCCATAATTCAGAACCAAAACAATAAATATAAACATGAAAAATGTATGCATCATGTAAATATGTTATTGTGTAATTTTTAACAAATCAACCTTACAATTGTTGAGTAAAATATAGATTTAAACATGTTCACTTCATATATAGGTGAATATTACCTTTGAGAATGTATCATGTTTGTTTTGGTGAAATAAAATCAAATGTTACTGTACCAACCTACAGTAAGCTCCACACCTCTCTAAAAAAATATTTTTCCTCCTTTCGTTGCTCTCTCTCACTCTCTCTCCATCATTTCATGTCCAAATGTTTTCAAACTCCTAACCCCTGCCCTCCTCTTCTCCCCCATCTCTTTACCGCACGTCTCAGTGCCAGTGTCAAATAGTCCGAACCCTAACATTCCCCCCTCCACCTCTCTCTTTCTCTCTTTCTGTCAGTGCACCTCTCTACTCTCTGCCGCGCTGTCGACTGGTGATGACAGCCCATTTGGGATTTACCCTGTCAGGGCGGCTGTGGCTGTCTTCATCTCGTGGCAGAAAAAGCAATGGTGCCCAATCTGCTTGCCACCCCAACATCTCTGCTATTCAGAATCTCTGCTCCTAATCCTGTCCTCCTGAACACTGTAATTGAGTGGGTGTCACGCTGCTGCAGGGATTCGAGCCTGTTACTGAGGGTGGGAGTATTCTTATGGCAGGGGAGTGTTAGGTCAGATGTAAGCAAATTATTGAGGGGAGTCCTTCAGTATTTAGAGAATGTGACTGATTAAAATTACACATTTCATTATATTAAACCACATTCCCCCTTGTGTACTTTGGGTGGGACGGAGGTTATCAGGAGAAATATCATGTATTTTATCCAAGTCAGCCAAGACTTTATCTGGGACAGGAATTAAACTCTATTTGTACAGTCTGATTGTGCCAAAACATTTACAAATGGAAAGTAGTTAACCTGGTTAATAGTCAATTTGACTCCCCAACCGTGACAGCCTACTTTGTTTCAAAAGTAAATTTCCCGTTAATTTTATACTGGTCGAGTAATAGTAATAATAATAAATATAGCCGCAAGCGGCAATGATCGGCCCTCGCCACGCCGCCGCCACGCCGCAAGAGGAGGGGGCGCTAACGCGCCCCAATTGTCCTTTTATTACGCCTACTGCTGAATCTGTGACGCTGTCACATCTTCTCCCCTTTGTTTTACCATCAAAAAGCTATTTTATTTTGAATTCTTGGCAAAATGTGCAGCTTTGCCGCACAGACACCGTGACTCTTTGAATGAAAATGTGGATAACTTTTGATGGTCCTGAAGATGAGTCTCACCAAATTTCAGGTTAATAGGGCTGACGCCCTGGGAGGAGTTTGTGAAAGTCTAAAGTGTAAACATGTTCTGGCGATTTCCCCATTGGAATAACATGAAAGGTTTCGGTCATCGTTACGGCAACGCCATAACAATTATGACATGGGTCTCATTGACTTTTTTGATGGGGATGCTAAAATTGAGTTGTGTGTCAAATTTCATATAATTTCGCAAAACTAAACATTTAACCTCCATATAAAATCTGTAGGGGGCGCTGTGGCGCCAAATGAATTTATTTCACTTCAAGTAGGTTTAGGGCAAAGAGTTTAACAACTGATTCTAATTTGACGCAATTCGGACTTTATCTGCGCAAACGGCAGAAATTTTAAATATGGGAGATTTCTGAAATTCTAGCTACAGTTTGCGGCTTCGCCGCACCGAGACCGTGAGAGGTATCAATGTAATTTGGATAACTTTTGATGTCCCACTCCTCAGTAGCATTTTCACCAAATTTCAGCTTTTTAAGGCCAACGCCCTGGGAGGAGTTCGTAAAAGTACGACGTTTGGAAAAACTCCGAAGTCATGTTTAGCCATTTTTGAAGCAATATGGCCGACATTTGGTTGGGCGGACGGCGTTGCCGTAATAATATTTTTTACTTCTCTTGTCACCATCTACCTCTGCGCCAAATTTCATGATTCTACGATCAGATTTTTTTTGGGTCATTTCCCATCTCTCAATGCATTTTTGGTACATTTGGGGGCGCTGACGCGCCAATTTTTTTTATTTTAGAAAAGGAAAATAGCCAGAATGTAGAGAGGCACGATTTTTAGAGATGTGAACATTTTTGTGACTTTTCGTCAATGTTCACTGGGTGAAAAATAGGGGGGTTGGTCCCGAGAAGAAGAAGAAGAAGAAAGAATAATATTCCGATGCGAAAACAATGTTTCCCATTTTTCAAATATCATAAACTATACATTTTCGGAAAGCGCTCGCGCTTTCCTACCTCATGGTGTGGGTCCCTGGTCACTGACGGGTACTTTCGTTAATTTTGAGTGGGCTCCGCCCACTTTGTGTTTTTGGCCCTCTATACAGTAATAATGTTCAATTTTTGCATTACATGCTTATATGCACGGAACATGCAAGAGATGGGGAACGTATTCGTGAGGTACTTAGCGCAAATGAGTGCTTTATATGGGGATGACGACCGCTTCGCGGTCGTCATCTCAATGTAAAGTGCTCGTTTAGTGCGCACTTTTGCACGGGCTTCGCCCGTTTACAACGGTAATGTTCCATTTTCCTACTACTAATTAGTATGCACGGGGCGTGCATGAGTGAAGGAGTGCGTTAGTGAGTGTTTGGAAGTGGGCGAGCGCTTCGCGCTCGATTTCGTGCGCACTACGTGCGCACTTTCGCAGCCGTGCTTCGCACGGCCTTACGAGATTAATAGGCCTCTCGCCAGCTTGTGGCGCTCGGGCCTAAATATACTGATAATGATCTGGCCCTCGCCAGCACCATCGAACATAATACGTATGTATTATGTTCGATATATACACCAACTGCAAACTGTGTGGCTTGACCTAAATTTACCAGCCAAAATGCTCTGGATTATTCAAGTCTTAACGGCATTGAATGCTGCATCTACTGTACCCATAGCTGTGTCTTCTCTTTGTTGAAATCCCTGTGTACCCTGAGCTCTCACAGGGTCCACTCTGGGTCAGTGCAGAACCAGTGCGCTAACTCAAAATCTATACCACCATTAGACTTAAACAATCACCTGTCAACTCATCCAGGTCCTTCATCCGTTCATCTTCTCCTGTCCATCCATCACTGTCCCAGCAGCTTTGGGAGTCATTCTGCTGATCGATCGCTCAGATATCTGCCCAGTACCCAGCCCAGCCCATGTACCGGAGAAGGTGTACAAGCTGAGATCGTGTTCACGGGCATATTTTATTATAAGGAAGTGAGCGAAGGTTGTCCAGAGGTAGAGAGTCACATTGATTGGACTCACATTGCAATATGAAGAAAATATGTTGTTATTTGATGTTGCAGATAAATTTAAGGTGCACTATTTTATGCATTCTAAATTGTGTATTTTTATACTATACTGTATACAATTTAACTGCATATGTAATTTATTTTTAAAATGGATCAAAAACATACTTGATGTTGTATTTAGCGTCATTCTTGCTTGTTTAATTAATTCTGTTTACGAGCTTGTCTTCTCTGCTCCTTTAAAATTTCCCAGATTTGTGACATCAAAGGTATAGTTCCAGAGTTCTCCTGTGCTGTTTTCAAGTCCATTGATCATTTCTGACTCAAAATGTGTCCATTGCAACAGCATGCTTACATTAGCATTTTTCTCCTCAGTAGACGGAGTGCTAACAATCAGGGAACGCCAACAATACAAATAATGCAGAATATGCCTTTGTTTGCAAAAGTTAGAGGGAGATCAACAACACTTCAACTCGCCCCACTACAATTAACTAAGCTAATTTCCGCAACACAGAAACAGTGATGTGATCTAGCCTGTAGTGTTCTATTGTTTATCTGATTTTCTACAGTTTATTTGAGTTTCTTGAGAAACCAATTTGTTTGCAGAATGTAGACTATTGTATTTGTTATAAGACTATAGCAACTTTTTCCCATTTTTGTTGTGTTTTGAGCTCTTACAGGAGAAAAGTGAATTTCTCACCATACAGTACACATTTTTGTTACTCACTGCCAAAATTCTGAATTTTGTGATGTCATCTGTGTGACCTTAATAGATATTGTCAAGGTAGGGGCAGGGGCTAATGGGGATCCTAATAGTGTAAAGAAACGATTTTGTTCCACAATATGGAAACAGTCCAAGTTACAGGTCAGAACTGAATGGTGAGCTCATTCAGGCACTAGGCCTTGTATTTGTTTAAGCAACATAAACACTTGTAATTGATTAAATACAACATAGCTACTTTTAATGCCATACCGTGGAGCATTCATAAGCCAGCTCATGCCAGATTGAGAACTGAGTTCTATATCAATCTGGACCAGTTCTCGTTGAAAGCAGTTGGGAAAAGGCATAAGATAGTGATAAATCATTTAATCTGATTGGTCAAAGCATCACAACACCGAATAAGCCGATAATCAAACTGTTGTTAAATCCAGTCAGAGAAAAGGACAGACTTCTTCCCCGTCCTCAAATACACAAAACACACACACCCCTCTGAAACTGTATCATATCTTTTTGCAAATGTTATTATTTGCTTATCACATGTGTGATGATGTCATAATAGCCAGTAAGTTAATAACATCTTGCTGAAACAATGGCTGAAAACTAAAATTATATTTTATCTTTGACAAATAGTAAAAAGCCATTTTATTACATTAACACATTTTGAATACACAGCCTCAACCCTAAATAAACTAAACTAAAGGCAAACCAAACCAAATAACAAATGCAAATTTGTATTAACTGACAACAAAAATTAACACCACAAATACTGAAGTCAACGTGCTGAGTGCTAGGGTAAAGGGCTAGTTGCTTTTATTACTACTTTGTTTAAGTCCTCACTAGGGATGCATACCTAAACCCACGTTCAGGTTCAAGTCCGGATTTGAATCCAGAGATTTAGGTTCAGGTCCGGACCTAACGAGTCCGGCTGAACTCATGCCATTTTTGCATAATGTTATAACAGCATAACACAAGCTACTTGGCTAAATTAAGTTGAAGACACATGAACAAGGACGACTAGCAAACACAAGGCTTAACTGCAGACTGAAATTAACTCAATTTATCTGGTTTATTCACTGTTTATTAACAGAGGTTACAACTTACAAATCACAAGCTTCTAGCTGACAGTTAACACACATTCATGTGTTTTACTAGAGGAACAACTTCCGAACAAGAGCAAGTTGAGTATTGGTATTGGGGCAGCTGTTTCAGCTGATACTATGTTTGTCAAGTGTGTTACTGGTCTGACTGGGCTGTTCTCCACACCTGAAGTTTAATGCCTTTAGATACATTTCCACTCTTTAATTTTGCAGATCCATTGGCATCAAAGTCATGTAAAACCTTCAAAAACTAACTACAACTAGTTCAACTAGAACCACTATAAATCAATCAACTTAATCAAGAATATGAAAATATTTTACACTACATAAAATACATCATATTAACAGCATTACACACAAGACCATATTTAACAACTGTAGAATACAAATACTATTACAAAATATAAGCTCAAATTAATGAATCCAGCAATTAAACAACATTACTTTGACTAAGTATTTACTTAGATGTAGAAATATGTATCGACGCCCGCACCGGTGCGTTTTGAAACATGGTCGGCTTTAGGACCCTGTATCTTGAAAACCAAGCAACTGGTTTATGTGAATCCATCCATTAAAACCAAAGTTATGATCATTTCAATTCCATTAAAAATGTGTGGAAAAATATGCGCTCTTTTCTGCGCGCGTTGCATTTCTTATAAAACTTTGTCGTCTTTTGTGATAAAACAAAACGGGAAAAAACGTTAGCTTGTGCTAACCCGGATGTTCAGGATGCACACGAGGAATGTAAACATTAGTCACATGACAAATAGTCAAAGAGGAAGAACGAACGAGAGGAATAATGCTGTTTTTGAGTAGTTTTGGAGTTATGGAGTATTAGTATTTCAAGTATTTCATTGTCAGTAATATAGTTGTTGTGAAGCAAAATGAGGGGCACACTTCATGTTGATCAAGTTTAGACTTGGTTTAGACCTGCTTTAGTCCTGGGTTAGTCCTGGTTTAGTCCTGGTTTAGTTCTGGTTTAGTGCTGGTTTAGTTCTGGTTTAGTCCTGGTTTAGTTCTGGTTTAGTCCTGGTTTAGACCTGATTCCGACCTGGTTTAGACCTGATTCAGACCTGGTTTAGACCTGGTTTAGTCCTGGTTTAGACCTGGTTTAGACCTGGTTTAGTCCTGGTTTAGTCCTGGTTTAGACCTGGGTTGGACCTGGTTTAGTGTTCCTTCTGAACATCACTCACATGGAAGTGCAAGGCCTGTGATGTGGCTCTCTAATGTGTCATTTTGGACAGAAACTGTTTTGAGAAGTAGCACAAATAGAAAAACGCCTGAGGATTTACCTACTTTTTATTGTAAATAGTTGTTTATTGCTTGTATATATCACAAGAATACTTTTATATGTTCATATTTGCACCTTGTGGTTCAGTTTGAAAAGTGATAAGGTAGTTTAAAAGTTATAGAAGGGTTTGTACACATTTGTTGTTACTGCGCTCTGCCCCCTTCAACTGGTCCCTGAAAAAAACTTAGGATTTTACCGGTCCTCGCAAGAAAAATGGTTGGTGATCTCTGGACTAGATGATAACAGTACATCATGAGAATACATCATTCATTGGCACAAGACTAGAACGCATGCCGCACAACGGCGCTATTAGCTATTACTCCACATGCCGCACAGCAAACCGCCACAGCTCCAAACCAGAGCAACCCAGGCCTGCACATCTTTAACAGATATGCAGTTTACTGTTCACTGGCGCACTTGATTGAGAGAAAAAGAGTACTACTGGTCACCTGGTTACAGTGAATATCAAATGTCTCTTCTCACCACTATTCTGCCAGATAATTGTGTAACATTTGTTTGTGCTGCATTCGTTTTTACTCTTTTGTATCTTTTTCCTGCTCTGTGGTCCAGCTATATCGGCTTACTCCTTGCCTCCACATTAACTTCTGTAAAATAAACTGTTAAACCTGCCTTGGTCTCATGACCCTGCTTTGGGGTTCAGCATGTAAACCATTACAAAGGTGAATTATTAAATATTTTGATATAAAAAAAGTAATAATTGAAAAAAAAAAAAGAGATGTGGTATCATTATGTAATGATTAATACATTTATACACTAAATGCTTTGTAGATATGCCTTACCAATTGTAGATATGTTACCAATTTTATCTAGACAATATTTCACCCATCATTTTTTTTTATTAATATGATTTAATGATTTAATTTTTTTAATTATACATTTTTGGAATTACCCAGTGAACACCAGATACCAATCTTTTGTGACTGGGTGTAGTCTCTTTCCCAGTGTTTACCTTTGTTGAGGGTCAAACCATATACCCTCTTGTAAGTGGGATATTGCTTAACCCAACTACACCACCACTACAACCTTCCCTGACAAATAAGCTGAACTAAAATTGTTGTTACTTATATTCACGCTTCTCTAAATAGAAACTTGCCTAAGCTGGAGAATGGTGCGTCTGCGTTCAAGCGTCTGACAGTTGTCATGCAGCCAGTTAAGAGATGTGCATTTCCACTCTTACAGATTTAAAAAGTCTCCCCAAACTACTGTGGAATCATCAAGTTTATTTTGCCTGCATTTTGTAAGCTGCTTATGTCGCGTGCCAGCTTAGCATTGCCATATTAGCATTAGCCACGGAGACAGTGGTGACAGCTTCCTCCTCCGCTCTCCCTGCTGTTTGCTCTGACGGACGGATGGACGACCACACTAGCAATCTGCACTTCCACGCTAGATCCAAGCTAATCAGACTACTCTGACTGGGGATTTGCATCAGGGTACAAGCAAGCATGTGGAGGTTGGAGGATGTAGCTTAAAAGTTGCTAGGTTTGGTGGTGTTAGTGTAGCAGAAGTTTTAAAAGGGAAAATTTGAAGATAATGGAGTTGTGAGCTACATAATTAGCACGATGCCATTTGAATGAACAAGCTACAGCGTGCATGAGATGGAGGTGTGTAGACCAGACAGACAGTGTGTCCATAGTGTAAAATAATATAATTTTTCCTTTTCATTTCTGGAATCTTGGTGAATTCTTTCAAATCAGCACAGACCTATATCCACAACATTCGTACACCTACCTGCAGCTTTCCACGAATTTGTCAGAATTTCATCCCAGTGTCATTGTAAAAAATACAAATCAATGTTTTCTCTAGTTTACTTTACATCCATGTTTTACTTCAACTGATCTTTTTTGTATGATTTTTATGATTCTTGAAAATTTTGCTTTGGCTTTAATCTTTCACTGTCACTGTCTGTACCTATCTGATGGGCTTGTTGCACAACAAGATTTATTTCTAGTTAGTTCCAGTTGACTCCCAGGATGATGTTTCCACCCTAATTTTAACAATGTTTTATATTCTCTATTTGTTTATATTTAAATATTTGTAATATAGTTAAAGATAACACGAGGGACAGCTAATCATAGGTAATAATCACCTGCTGCATGTTAAGGACTTTACGTAAGATGTAAACACTTCACTGGATACACATGTGTTTGTAAAATGCTTGTGTCTCAAACTTAAAATAGAAAATAAAAAACTGTATCAAAGGTACAACAACTCGCAAGTTGATTGCTTTTTATTACAGAGTAGTTCAGATTTTTCTCAAAATTTAAACTTTAATAATTCAATTTCACTTAGGCTAGCATTAACTTTGAGACACAAACATCTACCTTTCCAAAATCAGAAGTGCCCTTAGGTAGTAGTTACAAAGTAGTTACATTGTTCAAGTTTTTAACACGTTATCAGTGATTATCCGCTGGGTCTGTAAATGTTTTTTTTATGAGATATAATGATAATGCAACAGAATCTCCGTAGAACGGTATTGTGCAAAAATGGCACAAAAATAGTTTAGAGGCTGTACCTTATTTGTCTTAAAAACATGAAAAACATTTATAAATATCATTCTAAATGCGATGAGTCCTATTTACAGGCCAGAGCACATTTTACTGTCACAGTAAAGCTAACGAACATTCAAATCAAATCAAATCAATTTATTTTTGTAAGGCCCAAAATCACACCAACAGTTGCCTCTGAGGGCCACAGGGAGAAATGAATCAACAATGTCTGTGGTGGCGAGGGACGATGTCCCAGGGTCCTCTGTCCTTAGACTCTCCTTCTCGGCCAGGAAAAACTACAAAAAAACCTCTTTGGGAAAAAAGCGTAGAAACCTGGAGGAGTTCCAGTGAAGGAGAGATCCAACTCTCACAGACGGACAGACGGACACAAGGAGACTGGAGCTGGACCCACTCTTCAGGCAGAAGAGGGACCGTCTGAGTCGAGCTGGACCCACTCTTCAGGCAGAAGAGGGACCGTCTGAGTCGAGCTGGACCCACTCTTCAGGCAGAAGAGGGACCGTCGGAGGCGAGCTGGACCCACTCTTCAGGCAGATGAGGGACCGTCGGAGGCGAGCTGGACCCACTCTTCAGGCAGATGAGGGACCGACTGAGGCGAACTGGAGCCACTCTTCAGGCAGATGAGGGACCGTCCACACAGGGCAGGGACCACTTCACCAGGGGAGGGGCATCTGGGTCCACAGGTCCTCAGGAGTGAGAGAAAGAAAAGAAGGCGGTGAACAGTTTGCAAGTGGAATCAAAAAATAAATATTGTTTGATAGCATAAGTAGTCAGAAGAAGAAGAGGATAGTGCTCAAGCTGTCATACTTCCCCCAGCATAGTTACTCCTAGGGCAGCGTAGCTGAAGCTGTGGGTTTATCTTTCTGTTCCTAACTACTCTGACCATAAGCGATTTCGAAGAGGAACGTTTTAAGCCTGGACTTAAATGAAGAGACTGTGTCAGCATATTTAACATGGGTCTGGAGCTGATTCCATAACACAGGAGCTTGGTAGCTAAACGCTCTACCTCCTACAGTACTTTTAGAGACTCTTGGCACCACCAGAAGGCCAGCATTCTGAGAGTGAAGAGCTCTGTTCGGATGATATGGTTCTATAGCATCTTTGAGGTAGGATGGGGCCATGTCATTTATGGCTTTGTAGGTCAAGAGTAGAATTTTGAATTTGATTCTGGACTCGACGGGGAGCCAGTGAAGAGACTTCAGCACTGGCGTAATGTGCTCTCTTCTTTTTGTTCCTGTTAGTAATCTTGCTGCTGCATTTTGAACCAGTTGAAAGCTTTTTATGGAGCTTTTAGGACACGCTGCAAGCAGGGAGTTACAGTAGTCTAATCTAGTCGTTACAAATGCATGGATAAGTTTTTCGGCATCACTTTTAGGCAGGATTCTTCTGATTTTGGCGATGTTGCGCAAATGGAAATAGGCTGTTTTACAAGCTTGATTTATATGAGCTTTAAATGAGAGCTCCTGGTCAAATAAGACTCCAAGGTTTCTTACAGTAGAACTGGAGGCTACACTGACATTGTCCAGTGTGACTATCTGCTCAGATAGAGCGTCTCGTAGATGCTTAGGGCCAAGCACAATGACCTCGGTTTTTTCAGGGTTAAGAAGCAGGTAGTTTAGTGTCATCCAGGTTTTTATCTCCTTCACACAAGTACTAAGTCTGTCTACTTGATCGCTCTGATCAGGTTTCATTGATAAAGACAGCTGAGTGTCGTCTGCATAGCAGTGGAAGTTAATGTCATGCTTTCTGATAATGTTGCCTAATGGCAGCATATAAAGAGTAAACAGAATTGGACCGAGTACCGAACCCTGTGGCACACCGTAAATTACTTTAGAGCTTGGTGAGGAGCTCTGGTTTACATTAACAAATTGGTACCTATCAGATAAATAGGATTTAAACCAGCTGAGGGCTGTTCCTCCAACACCTACATCACATTCTAACCTCTGCAGTAGAATGTTGTGGTCGATGGTGTCAAACGCTGCGCTGAGGTCCAACAGAACCAGGATTGAGACCAGTCCATCGTCAGCGGCTAATAACAAATCATTTGTGACTTTAACTAGTGCAGTTTCAGTGCTGTGGTGGGCTCTGAACCCTGACTGGAAAACTTCAAATAAGTTATTGTCCTGCAGGTGGCGACAAAGCTGTTTTACTACAACTTTTTCAAGGATTTTAGAGACGAAGGGAAGATTTGAAATAGGTCTGTAGTTTACCAATAGGTCGGGATCTAGATTAGGCTTTTTCAGAAGAGGTTTAATGACTGCATGTTTGAAGGACTGTGGAACATAGCCACTTTCGAGTGAAGTATTTATTATATTAAGAATAGGGTCTATAATTAGGGGAAGAATGTCTTTGAGGAGTCTGCTTGGAATGGGGTCTAGGACACAAGTTGAGCTTTTAGAGGACATAATGGCTGAAGTTATCTCTGCTTGATCAACAGCTGTGAACCTTTCTAGGTTTACAGGTGGATTTATATGGGACGTTAGATTTACAGCTTGGGCTAGTTCAGGGCTAATAGCGGGGGTAATTTCATCTAATTTATCTCTGATTGTTTTTATTTTATTATTAAAAAATAGGAGGAAATCATCAGAGCTAAGTGTAGCTGGGATTGAGGGCTCTACTGCACTGTGACAGTTTGTTAGCCTAGCTACAGTGCTGAAAAGGAATTTAGTGTTACTTTTGTTGACTTCTATTAGATTTGAATAATATCTGGTTTGGGCCTTACGCAGAGCCTGCTTATAGGACAGCAGGCAACTTTTCCATGCTTTTAGGGATTCTTCGGTGTGAGAGCGACGAAATAATCCCTCTAACTTTCTAACTTTTTGTTTATGTGAACGCAGTTCTTGGTTGTACCATGGGGAGGCGCGCTTTGGCCTAATGACCTTCTGTTTTAACGGCGCGACAACGTCAAGAGCAGACTTCAGAGAATTCATGGTCAAGTCGACACATTGATCACTTAAACTGGGACTAAAACTGTTCTCAGCAGGATCACATGACATGTCACTGAATATTGGCTCTATTATTTCCTTGAATTTTGAGATAGATTTTTCAGATATTGTCCTTTTCATTATAACTTTATTTTGTGGGACTGGATGATCTTTAAGAATAAACTGAAAGGTAATTAGGAAATGATCTGACAATATAGGGTTTTGAGGGAGGACAATGAGGTCACTAATCTCTGTTCCATACGTTAGGACAAGATCCAGAGTGTTCTTGTGAGTGTGAGTCGGTTTATTTACATTCTGAGTGAAACCAATGCTGTCTAACAAGGCGCTGAAGGCATTACTGAGAGCGTCATCACTCATGTTCACGTGGATATTAAAGTCTCCAACTATAACTATTTTATCCCAGGCTAACACTAAGTTTGATATAAAGTCAGAAAACTCTGTTAAAAACTCTGAATAGGGACCAGGAGGTCGGTAGATAACTATGAACAAAACTCCTTTTAGGTTTTTCATATTTGGACATGTGATCGACAGCATAAGGCTTTCAAATGAGTGAAATGCATTGTTAGTTTTAGGGCTCATGAGTAGGCTTGAGTGTGAGATCACTGCCACACCACCACCTCGGCCTGTGCTCCTGGCAGTCTGAAAGTTAACATGGGTGGGTGGGGTGGACTCATTTAGTCTGACGTAGTCGTCTTGTTGAAGCCACGTTTCAGTTAGAGCTAGAAGATCTATGTTATAGTCACTAATTAATTCATTAACTAAGAGCGATTTGGAGGAAATTGCTCTAATGTTTAGCAGTCCACATTTTACGTGTTTATTCATTTGTGTATTTGTGTCATTTGTGATTGTTATTTTCCTTAAGTTATTTGGTCTGACGCCTGAAATATTTTTTCTGAGATGTGACTTTTTGGCATTATTTGTACGAGGGACACGAGGGACACACACAGTCTCTATCTGTCTTGAATCTGAACACTTCACAGGTAACAGAACGGGCGAGAGTTCGGCGACAGAGGAGCGTCTTGAACTGCTGCTCTGCACCTGGGGCTCATCCCTAGATGGTCACTTAACACGACTAAGACTATCGGTCAAATTCCGAACTAATAGGGATGTACCCTCCGAAGTCGGATGGATGCCATCCCTGCGTATGAGCCCAGGCTTTCCCCAAAACGCACTCCAGTTATCAATAAAGACAACGTTGTTTTGAGGGCACCATCTGGAGTAGCATTAGAATGTTAACAGCATACTCCCTGCTTTGCAGAGAATTTAACGCTCTATATTTAGATGCAGATAGCACAAAGTGGTCGGATACTGACTCTATGAGCAAATACAATATGTACTGGGGCAAAACCGATTTATTTATTACTTTACAAAATCAGGTACAACAAAAATCAAATTTGCAGGAAATATTCCCTGGGATCAAATGTGCCATTAATAAATCTATAAAAGTGCAATTCTCTAAATGACTGGAAGTTATTACAATGGAGTTCAACCGATCACTGTATTATGAAGTATGCCAAACCACTGTAAAATGGGTGTGCCCATGAAATGAAACTGTACATTTCCGAGCATTTTCTTCCTCTATTTCAACCCCTTCTTTGTGTTTAGTTTATGTTGTCGCAATGCTACTCTTACTACTGCTCTTTACATGTCCATGCACCATTGCCTCCTGAAATAACCTGTTCTCTCACCACTCAAAAACGTTGTCAGCCATTTCCTGAAACACATCTTGAGTTTTGATTCAGCGCACAGAGGTTTGAAAGCAGGGTGTGTTCATCAGATCCATTAGAACATGTACGTGTGTCAGACATGTCAGATTGTCAGAGAGAGGGATGTGGTAGCAGTGCATGGATCACGTCTCAAACATATGTGACTGACCGTGGCCAATCCAGTTACATGTCTACCCGGAGACATTTTGAGTTATAAGTTGTGGTCATTTGAATGTATACAACTCTCAAACCCATTCACTGAGAAAACGGCTTCCAAAGTTTTTCACCGGAGTGATCCCAGAGTCACAGGGGGGCTCATTTGCATCTCATTGAGATAAGCCCTCCCCCCTGTCACACTGACACCACCTTCCCCCTACAGCTGTCACTGAAGACTCAAGATGAGTGTTGTTATTGATGGTAACTGGACTTGAATCAGAATTAGAAGTTACTATGTTAAAATGGAAATACTTGGATTACAAAAGGCCCTGAATTAGAATCAAAGAATCAGAATGAGAATAGGGTTCATTGCATTTGTCGATAAACATAATTCACAGGTGATTCAGTGCACCAACAATGGTGCACTGAATGATTCAACACAAACAACAAAAGATAAGATAAGATAGCCCTTAATGTTACAACGCAGTAGATACAGGGGGAAAGGACAGTAACTTATAGGAAGTTTAAAAAACACTCTTAATAGAAGAACTCTTATAAACAGATGCCAGGGCCAGGTATACGAACTGCAATGGGTCCATGGCTTTGAATATATGAGATATGAGATAATAGATATGATATGTACACCACCAGAGTCCAATTACATCAGAGATCACATCCTCATCCTCTTCTTCGTCTGTGCACTCTTCTGTGCTGTGACTCTCGGCTCTTGGCATCAAAGCTGTAAACAAATAACAGGACATTTAAGAAATGGCTAACTATTTCACATAAAACACTCATTAACTATTTTTTTTTTTAACACAATGTGAGAGTTTCAATATAAATACCTGAAGTGCTGATAACTCTTGATCTTTGGAAGCCGTCTGAAGAAGGGACTCAGATGCTTCTGCCAGTCGAAGTTCTTGACAAACACTTTGCCATCCGCCGTTCCAACAAGCTGTGGGATATTGAGGTGAGACTCAGGAGAGCTGTTTTCCACTACCTGATGACAAGGGCGACACTGTAAAAAAATGAGAACAGAAGAAACATATATCTTAAGCAGAGAGCAGCACTGAAGTTTTGCCAGGCTAATGTTTACACATTACAGTAGTCAAATAATATAAACTAGATTAGATTAATACATAATGACATTTGATTAAGACGTATATCTCTCTATAATTGCTATTCTGCATTTGCACTATTATTAGTACCTGCTGTGCAAAGTCGAAGCTGTAATGCATCCTGATGTCTTTGCTTGCTGGCGGTGAGGGTCCGAAAGACAGCACATTAGATTCTGTTGTAGAGATCTGTGCGTGGCCTTCAGCTTCTGATGTGTGGGAGAAGCTGTTTCCACAGTGATCTGAAGCTTGATGTACAAACTGCAGGCTCACCTGAAAAACAGATGTTGCTTATGGTTAATTATACTCTAATCATTAAAACATGAAAATCACCAAAATAATGTTTTACACTTACCACGCTCCTTAGCAGACTTCACGTAGAGACAGGTCATGTCAGTCAGGGTGTCTTTGCCAATTCTGAAAAGGGGATAAAAGGATTAGGGTTAACAGTAATATGGGAATAACACGCTTCACAGATAACAGTTCACATTGTGACGTTAACGGTGTATTTAAGATGCAAAACGCGGAGATATTGGGACATCTGCCCTTGGCTAGCGATGCTAGCTAGCTCACTTGAGATAACACGGCTCGTAAAAGCAAAACACTTGCAGAACAGCACACCAAAACATAAACATACACTCGAGTTTAAAACCGGCGCACATTAAAGTGATTAAAAGCGGGTGTTTTAGTCGCAAAGCTTACCTGGTTCAGCCGTCCTGTTGTCTCTCCCAACACCGTGCACAGAGAGACACACAGGAAGCTGATAATGGCCAGGCAAGGGCGTGATTGGTTCGAGTGACGCAGTGCGTGCGTGACGTGCAACGTACGTAAGCCACGTGACCAGAAGTGGTATCGGGAGTTGTAGTTTTTTTCTCTTCCCTCGCCGAAAAATAACCCGATAACATAGCAAAGTTTAGCTTACAACTTAGCTCCGAATAGCTGCGTTTAGCTCCAGGCTGTGGCGCTAACAGCCGGTTTAGCACTATAAAACACACACAAAGCACGACCCACACAACCCACGGGCCAACCCACGCCGAAAAATAACTCGATAACATAGCAAAGTTTAGCTTACAACTTAGCTCCGAATAGCTGCGTTTAGCTCCGGGCTGTGGGGGTAACAGCCGGTTTAGCACCATAAAACAGACACAAAGCACGACCCACACAACCCACGGGCCAACCCACGCCGAAAAATAACCCGATAACATGGTGATAACAGCAAGTAGTCACATTAAGCCCGTATTGCAGAGTGCACTGAAGCAACATGTTAGCTTAGCATTAGCTCCACCGGAGCAGACAAGTAAGATTCTAAAGTGATCACGAGACCGCCTTAAAACACAGCGTTAAAGCAATAATTTAGTAGTAAAGTAAAAGTGTACCTGAGTAAACAGTTCCGTTGCAATGTAGTCCAGGAAATGTAAGCTCTGAAGACTGTGCTCTGCAGACGGTCTGGAGTAATGAGAGGAAAACACGGAAAGCACGCAGAGCACGCAGCTGTAGCCATGCTCACAGCTGATTGGTGGAAAATGTAAACAATACGTTGGCTAGAAAAAGGTGACGCCCCCCAGGAGAGCAGGAAAAAGACCCGAAAACTCCACATTTTTAACAGCTTAATGTATACGTTTAAGACAACCAATAGTGTTATCTGAAGCACACAGGGGCTTATTCATAACTTCAACTAGCACATTCTGCAAAAAAATAAGTAAAAAAAAGTAAAATGCTGTTTTTCTCAGTTTCACCGAGGCCAACATGTTCCGACAATTGCCGTAGCGAGTCACATATCGATTCCGCTCCATCAAAAGTTTTTATAATGCCGAGGCAAAAGAGGCTGGAGTGAAAGATTACGGGGTCTAAAACTCAAAAATGTAAAACATATGTTCTTATTTCAAGCTAGAGATGGTTATTTCTTTACTTTTAGAGTTTGATGATTTTTTGGGGGGGATTAAAAGAGATGTATGTACATACTTTATTAAAAGACAAATATAATGCATTATTTCCAGAGCTCATTTCTGTTTGGACATTTTTATTCGCTGCTCTGTTGAAGTTGTAAAGCAGCGATAGTATGAACTTCCTCATTCATTGTCCTGTGGAGCCAATTTGGATGTTTAGGGAGTTTTTTTTTTTAGCAAATATATGTCGGTGTAATCCCTCATTCGTCCAGGCGTGTTCCATAGTAGAAAAAGCTTCAGTTGTAGTCATCTGGACTCAGTTTGAAAAAATAGACGTTTCGACTCTCATCCCAAGAGTCATTGTCAATAACAGAATTTAGTTCGAGAACTCCGATATTAATACTGTTCTGTGGTAAGACCCGCCCATTGGGAGGAGCCTTCCTGAAGTAGAAAGAGTTGTTTGTTTCAACAGAAACTCCCCCTTGTATCTACCGAGCTAGCCTATTCAGAATCTTAATGGGCTATTAGAATCCTCTTTGTCTTTGTGAGACCCTGGCTCAACCACCCTGAGTACCTGATCATTGATCATTGGTTGAGCCAGGGTCTCACAAAGACAAAGAGGATTCTAATAGCCCATTAAGATTCTGAATAGGCTAGCTCGGTAGATACAAGGGGGAGTTTCTGTTGAAACAAACAACTCTTTCTACTTCAGGAAGGCTCCTCCCAATGGGCGGGTCTTACCACAGAACAGTATTAATATCGGAGTTCTCGACCTAAATTCTGTTATTGACAATGACTCTTGGATGAGAGTCGAAACGTCTATTTTTTCAAACTGAGTCCAGATGACTACAACTGAAGCTTTTTCTACTATAGCAAATATATATTTATTTTTATGTAAATAAACATGTAAATTAGTGATGTGGTGTTTGTAGATGCTGAAAATCATCAGAGCTGAGTATCTGGGATTGAGGTCTCTACTGTGCTTAAAAAAACCTCAAATTATAATAGTATCTGGTTTGGGCCTTACACAGAGCCTGCTTATAGTACAGTAGGCAGATTGCCCATCCTTTTAGGGATTCTTCTGTGTTGGTGTAACAAAATGGTCTTTCTAATTTTCTAACTTTTTGTTTATGTGAATCCAATCCAATCCAATCCACTTTATTTATATAGCACGATTTATACAACCAGAGGGTTCCAAAGTGCTTCACAGCAGGCAAAAATAGGATAAAAGTAATAAAATAAGATATAAAAACAAAATCCAATAGAAAATAGAATCAAACAAATCAATGGAATAAAAATAAACAAAATAAAATAAATAAAAAGGTGCTGCCCTCCCAACACATATAAAACATACAATCAACACACTACATGGAGTTAAAAGCCAGAGAAAACAGATGGGTTTTAAGAAGCGATTTAAAAAGAGGCAGTGAGGAGGCTTTTCTTATGGGGAGTGGCAGTTTGTTCCACAGTTTTGGAGCTGCCACTGCAAAGGCTCGGTCACCTCTGAGCTTTAGCCTAGCTTGTGGCACTGCCAGGAGTAGCTGGTCAGCTGACCTGAGGGAACGGCTGGGAGTGTAGGGGGTGTAGCAGCTCGGAGAGGTAAGGAGGGGCAAGACCATTTAAGGCTTTAAAAGTAAATAAAAGAGTTTTAAAATGAATCCTAAAATGAACGGGCAGCCAGTGGAGTGAAGCTAAAATAGGCGAAATGTGCTCATATTTTCTTGTTCCAGTTAAAAGACGGGCAGCAGCATTTTGGACCAGTTGGAGACGAGCAATTGAGGACCCACTAACCCCCATGTAGAGAGCATTGCAGTAATCCAGCCGAGTGGTGACAAAGGCGTGGATTACGGTTTCAAAATGTTGTCTCTGAAGGACTGGTTTTATTTTTGCCAGCTGCCTCAACTGGAAGAAGCTTGACTTCACCACAGCTTTTATCTGGCTGTCCAGTTTAAGGTCTGGGTCCACTTTCACCCCCAGATTGCTCATGATGGTTTTTGATACTGGACTAGAGGACCCAGGTCAACCATGGGGGTCACAGAAGTCCCACCAAAGACCATGACTTCAGTCTTTTTTTCATCAAAATTTAAGTTCAGAGACATCCAGGCTTTAATGTCTTTTAGGCACTCTAGCAATGGCATAACACTATAGGAGTCAGATTTGTTAAGGGGGACATAGATCTGACTGTCATCTGCATAGCAATGAAAAGAGATGCCATGTTTCCTGAGGATTGAGCCAAGTGGGAGTAGATAGAGAGAAAATAAAAGAGGGCCAAGCACAGAGCCCTGCGGGACCCCATAAGAGAGGGGAGCCGTGGAGGACACAGAGTCAGCCAGGCTGACACAGAATGTTCGATGTGACAGGTAGGACCTGAACCATTCTAATGCAGTGCCACTGATGCCCACTCACTGCTCCAAGCGAGTGATCAGGATTTCATGGTCCACTGTATCAAAAGCTGCAGTCAAATCTAAGGACAACACAGTGACCAGAGTCAGTAGCTAAAAAGATGTCATTAAAAACTCTTAAAAGCGTGCTGTGCAAGGTTTTAAAACCAGATTGGAAAATCTCAAGAATATTTTGTTCCATGAGCTGGGAATAGCCAATTTTGTCCAAGATTTTAGAAAGGAAGGGCAGTTTAGAAATAGGCCTGAAATTTGCCAAAACAGTAGGATCCAGCCCGTTTTTTTTTTTTTAACAAGGGTTGCACAACGGCATGTTTAAAATTAACAGGAACCACTCCAGAAGTCAGACTGCTATTAATAACTGTGATAAAAGATGGGCCAACAGTCTGAAAAGCCTCCTTAAAAAGTCGGGGAGGGACAGTGTCACCTGGGGAACCTGAGGGCTTCAAATGATCAACAATCTCCTGCACAAAGGGGAGGGTCACTGGCTCAAACGTGTCCAGAGCAGCAGAGCAGGGGACATACACTGAAGGGTCAATGGCAGGAGGTGAAATAAGTGCTCTGGTAGAGGTGACTTTATCAATGAAGAAGTTAAGAAAGTCTTCACACACAGCCGGGGATGCCTCAACTCCAACAGTCTGTGGTGCATTCAGAGCAGAGTTGATAACTTTAAATAAAACACGAGGTTTGTGGGAACAGGATAATATCGGAAAAATAATTTAGTTTTGCCTCTTTCACAGTACATTGGTAATTACGCCAGCAGTCCCTCAATATTTGAAAAGAGACTTGTAGTTTGTCTTTTTTCCACTTTCGCTCGGCCCTTCTACAATCCTGTCTGGCAGCACGGGTTGTTTCATTCAGCCAGGGCTCAGCCTTAGATTTCAAATCAAATCAAATCAAATCAATTTATTTTTGTAAGGCCCAAAATCACAACAACAGTTGCCTCTGAGGGCCACAGGGAGAAATGAATCAACAATGTCTGTGGTGGCGATGGAGTCAGACAATGTCTGTGGTGGCGATGAAGTCAGACAATGTCTGTGGTGGCGAGGGACGATGTCCCAGGGTCCTCTGTCCTTAGACTCTCCTTCTCGGCCAGGAAAAACTACAAAAAAAACCTCTTTGGGAAAAAAGCGTAGAAACCTGGAGGAGTTCCAGTGAAGGAGAGATCCGACTCTCACAGACGGACAGACGGACACGAGGAGACTGGAGCTGGACCCACTCTTCAGGCAGAAGAGGGACCGTCTGAGTCGAGCTGGACCCACTCTTCAGGCAGATGAGGGACCGTCTGAGTCAAGCTGGACCCACTCTTCAGGCAGAAGAGGGACCGTCTGAGTCGAGCTGGACCCACTCTTCAGGCAGAAGAGGGACCGACTGAGGCGAACTGGAGCCACTCTTCAGGCAGATGAGGGACCGTCCACACAGGGCAGGGACCACTTCACCAGGGGAGGGGCATCTGGGTCCACAGGTCCTCAGGAGTGAGAGAAAGAAAAGAAGGCGGTGAACAGTTTGCAAGTGGAATCAAAAAATAAATATTGTTTGATAGCATAAGTAGTCAGAAGAAGAAGAGGATAGTGCTCAAGCTGTCATACTTCCCCCAGCACAGTTACTCCTAGGGCAGCGTAGCTGAAGCTGTGGGTTTATCTTTCTGTTCCTAACTACTCTGACCATAAGTGATTTCGAAGAGGAACGTTTTAAGCCTGGACTTAAATGAAGAGACTGTGTCAGCATATTTAACATGGGTCGGGAGCTGATTCCATAACACAGGAGCTTGGTAGCTAAACGCTCTACCTCCTACAGTACTTTTAGAGACTCTTGGCACCACCAGAAGGCCAGCATTCTGAGAGCGAAGAGCTCTGTTTGGATGATATGGTTCTATAGCATCTTTGAGGTAGGATGGGGCCATGTCATTTATGGCTTTGTAGGTCAAGAGTAGAATTTTGAATTTGATTCTGGACTCGACGGGGAGCCAGTGAAGAGACTTCAGCACTGGCGTAATGTGCTCTCTTCTTTTTGTTCCTGTTAGTAATCTTGCTGCTGCATTTTGAACCAGTTGAAAGCTTTTTATGGAGCTTTTAGGACACGCTGCAAGCAGGGAGTTACAGTAGTCTAATCTAGTCGTTACAAATGCATGGATAAGTTTTTCGGCATCACTTTTAGGCAGGATTCGATTTAGATTTAGGCTTTTGCCGTCTATTCTTTAATGGAGCCGCAATGTCTATAGCATTTTGACAGGTGTCAAGAAACCATGAGTTCAGGGCCTCTGTATTCTCATATACAGATTCAGGGATGACACAGTTTTGACTGAAAGCAGATGAGAAGTGAGCAGCAGTGGAGGGGTTAATAATTCGACATCTGTGAGTGGTAGCGCGAGGTTCAACTGTTTGACAGCACACATCAGCTTCAAACAGTACAGGCATATGATCAGAGAAGATAGCATCACAGATCTCCAGGTTAAAAACAGGCAAACCATAAGATAACACAAGATCAAGTGTGTGACCACGTTCATGGGTAGGCCCACGTTCAGACTGCACAAGATTGAAAGAGTCAATGATGTTTAAAAATTCACGCGCCAGCGGGTTTTCACGGCAACACACATGAATATTACAATCTCCAACAATAAGGACCCGGTCATAATTAGGCATTATATCTGCCAGGAAAACAGAAAACTCCGTTAAAAAGTCTCTGTTATATTTGGGAGGCCGGTAAAGCACAGCACACAATACCGTGTGAGAATGTCCCAGCTCAAATAGACTAATTTCAAAGCTGGTGAAGGATGACAGCGATAACTGTTTGCATTTGAAGTCTTTCTTAAAAACAGTCGCAAATCCTCCTCCTCGACCAGTCGTCCGAGGAGAATTAAAATAGCAGCACTCGTCAGGTAAAAGTTCTGTGAAGACACTGGACTCACCGACACTCAGCCAGGTCTCGGAGATGAAGAGGAAATCCAGTTCCCGGGATATGAAGAAGTCCTTAAGGATAAACGATTTATTCCCCAGTGATCTGGCGTTAACCAGGCCAAACCTAGCAGGAGCTGTCGCGTCGGGGCGAACAGCAGGTGAGGAGGCCCGAGTCAGAGGCCGCAGATATTCCAGAGAACGTAAACCTGAAAGCACGGCAGACGGCAGAGCGAGGACTGTGAGGGAGAGCCGGGGCAGACGGCGGACTGTGCGGGGAGAGCCGGGGCAGACGGCGGACTGTGCGGGGAGAGCCGGGGCAGACGGCGGAGCGTGCAGGCAGTGTGCCGGGGCAGACGGCGGAGCGTGCAGGCAGTGCGCCGGGGCAGACGGCGGAGCGTGCAGGCAGTGCGCCGGGGCAGACGGCGGAGCGTGCAGGCAGTGCGCCGGGGGAGAGCCGGGGCAGACGGCAGAACGTGGGCTGGACTGGAAAAGCCGGGGCAGACGGCAGAATGTGGGCTGGACTGGGAAGGCCGGGGCAGACGGCAGAACGTGGACTGGGAGCGCCGGCGGGCAGCAGAGCGTGGACAGGACAGCGCCGGCGGGCGGCAGAGCGTGGACAGGCAGCAGAGCGTAGACCTGGAAGCGTGGACAGGCAGCAGAGCGTAGACCTGGAAGCGCTGGCAGGCGGTAGAGCATAGACTTGGAAGCGCCGGCAGGCGGCAGAGCGTAGACCTGGAAGCGCCGGCAGGCGGCAGAGTGTAGAAAGTAGAGCGCCGGCAGGCGGCAGAGCGTGGACAGAAGAGCGCCGGCAGGCGGCAGAGCGTGGACAGTAGAGCGCCGGCAGGCGGCAGAACGTAGACCTGGGAGCGCCGGTAGACGGCAGAACGTGGGCTGAGAGTGCCGGTAGACGGCAGGTGCCGGCATACCTTGGATTATAATAGATTTAATACCCCTCAAAACCAGAGGAGGCGGAGCGTCCATGTAAATGCGTCGGGAGTCGGAGACAGAATGATTGGACATGTAAAATTAGATACCATTCCACTCGTGGAGGAGGCGGGACCGGAAGTGAGGTGGGACCGACGCAGTCGCCGAACAGATGAGTCGAGAGGGGAGGGGGCGAAGCTAGCCAGGTCGAGCAGTGTGGAATGAAGTAAGATGGCCTTGGCAGGAAAAGATTTGGCCCATGAAAACAGCCAGAGAGGCCTGGAGCGAGCAGTTTCCGGGGAGAGGGACAGTAAAGGAACAGTCTGTGGGGCTGCTGGACAGACTGGACCGATGCTGCAACTCCTGTTACGCACATGTGCAAATAAGCCGGTTTGACAGGCAGTTTGAATTGAATGGCGTGGCCTTTTTGTGCAGTGCTTGCGCTGATCGCTTTACGATATAACAGTGAGTGTAGCATGACTAGAATTACCGTACTTTCGGGCTATAAAAAGGTGCTCCGGAATGGAAGCTGCCCTGAAATTTAGGAATAGATTGTACATAGCTGGCTGCGCCGTCATAAGCCCGCGGTGTAACGTGGGATATTTTAAACGTGAATAATAGTACGTGATGCGACGTAACGGTTGTCTTTTGGATCGGGGGAATTGTAGAGTGCCCGCGGACTGGGTACATGGACCCATTTCTCGTGAATATGAGTCTGAGACATGCAGCGCATTTTATTTTATTTTATTGTTTATTAATTAATTAATTAATTGATGTATTTATTAATAAACCCACAGAGTGTTTGGGAAAAGCTGAGGAGCGGATACATTTTCTGATGAATGAGATTGGACCTAAAAGAATGAATGGCACGATATGTACAATGCATGGAGCTGCCTCGATCTGTTCCGCAGAGGAGCAGCGTGCGTGAGGTGAGGGGGTGGAACAAGGATATTAGGAATGAAAAACGAAAAGTAAGTTAGATTGTTGGAGACACCTTAGTTGAGAACCTTGAAATCTTGCTAAAGATTGTGATTCAAGCAATATTCACGAGATGAAGACAATTTAAGAATACTTATTACGTCATAAGGCGCTGGTACAGCTGGCAGCCCGGTGTAAACGCTCTCTCTTCTTTCTCACACTTATTGTGCTTTATCTCCTATATTTTGTAAATATAGTTAGTATATTTTTCTATTTTACTGTACGATAGGGGCACGCGCTGGAATAGTTTTTTAATTCAACTGTTTTTGACTTTTTTCGGCTGGATTTGAGCGTTTTTCGTTGCGTTCGTTGTGTTGTTGTGACGTGAGCTAGCTCCGAGCAAGCCCACTAGCCCCCCCCGCGCCCTCCGGCCGCGCTAAAGTACGGCGTGTCGTCGGTACACGTTTATGTACACGTTTATATGGAAGAGGAACTTTACGAACGATCGGGACACGCACTGGAATCGCTTTAAATTAACTTGTTTTGACTTTATTCGGCTGGATTGAGTGTTTTCGTCGTGTCGTTGCGATGTGTCTTGGCTCTGAGTCCCCCGGCTCCGGCCCCGCCCCCCGGCCGGCGCCGTACCGCGTTTACACAAAGGAGGAACTCATGAAACTGCGGAGAACAGTCGTCTTACCCGGAGATCGTCACGTTATCCCGGCGGACATCCTAAGGAAAACGCAACGAGGCAGACGGGCTGGACGTAAACTCCGAGAGAAGAGAGGGACAAACAGGAAGTCGGTTCCCGCCGTAGTCATGGGTAACGTGAGGTCCCTTCAAAATAAAATGACGGAAATAGCGAGCCTCATGCGGTCCCAGAGGATTTATAGGGACAGCAGCGTCTTGATTTTCACAGAGACCTGGTTAACAGCAGAAATGCCAGACTCTATTGTAGGTTTGGACAATTTTCATCTGCTGCGGGCGGACAGAACGAAAGAATGCTTGAAGAAAAGAGGAGGCGGTCTGGCGGTGTATGTGAACACGAGCTGGTCCAAACCCGAACACTGCACAGTGAGGGAGCAGCTATGTAACAAGGATATTGAACTATTGGCTATTGGCATGAGGCCATACTATCTGCCCCGGGAGTTCTCACATGTGATTTTGATCGCAGTCTATGTGGCCCCGTCTACCAATGCTGAAAATGCTTGTGAAGCACTGCTCTCCTGCACTTGTAGGCTGCAAACACAGCATCCACAGGCTCTCTTCCTCATCTCTGGTGACTTTAACCACGCTTCTCCCTCTTCTGTTCTACCAACATACACCCAGTATGTTACCTGCCCCACCAGAGAGAATAAAACATTGGACTTGTTTTTTGCCAACACCAAGGAGGCTTATTCCTCTTCCCCCCTCCCTCCCCTGGGCAGCTTGGACCACAACCTTGTACATCTGAGGCCTGTGTATGAACCCATCGTGCGCAGGCAGCCTGTGGTGTCCCGTGAAGTGAGGATGTGGTCTGCTGAGAGCGAGGAGGCTCTGAGGGACTGCTTCAGCACCACTGTCTGGACTGAGCTTTATGACCCACATGGGGAGGACATCAACACCATCACAGAGTGCATCACGGACTACATCAACTTCTGTTTTGAGAACATTGTTCCCTCCCGGACGGTGCGGTGTTTTCCAAACAACAAGCCATGGATTAACCGTGAACTGAAGGCTCTGCTGAAGGAGAAGAAGAGAGCCTTCAGGTCAGGGAACAAGGAGGAGCTGAGGACTGTGCAGAAGGAGCTGAGGAGGAAGATCAGGCAGGCTGAGGCCGGCTACAAGAGGAGGATGGAGGAGCAGCTGCAGCAAAAGAACATTCAGGGAGTGTGGAGGAGCCTGAAAACCATCTCGGGCTTCAAAATCCCCCCTGCCCAGACAGAGGGGGATCTACAGTGGGTGAATGATTTAAATGCTCACTTCTTGAGGTTTGATCGGTCACCCGCCCCTCCCCCTGCACAGCTGCATGCTCCCTCTTCCACAGCTGGACAATGCCCTGCATCTGTTCCTCTTCGCTTATCTGCCCCGGACCATCAGCTCCCCACTTCGCCTGGACTCACCCATCCCCCCAGCACACAGTCCCCCTGCCAACCACTGACTGTCACAGCAGCACAGGTGAGGAGTGAGCTGAAGAGGATTAAAGTGTGGAAGGCAGCAGGACCTGATGGCATCAGCCCCAGGCTCCTTAAGTCCTGCGCAGATGAACTGTGTGGAGTTATGGAGCATGTCTTCAACATGAGCCTGAAGCTGAGGGTGGTACCACAGGTCTGGAAGACCTCCTGTCTGGTACCTGTGCCTAAGACACCGCGCCCCAAAGACCTCAACAGCTTCAGGCCAGTGGCTCTCACGTCCCACCTGATGAAGACACTGGAGCGGCTAGTCCTGGACCACCTCCGCTCCACCGTGAGCTCAGCCATGGACCCGCTGCAGTTTGCATATCGGTCTGGCATCGGAGTGGAGGACGCCGTCATCTCCCTGCTGCACCGCTCTCTCTCTCACCTGGAAAAGCCTGGCAGCTCTGTGAGGATTCTGTTCTTCGATCTTTCCAGCGCCTTCAACACCATCCAGCCGCTGCTCCTGAGGGACAAGCTGGAGACGGCTGGTGTGGAGTATGACCTGGCAGAGTGGATCCTGGACTACCTCACAGACCGACCCCAGTTTGTGAGAGCCCTGAACTGTGTGTCTGACACTCGGACCTGCAGTGTGGGGGCGCCCCAGGGCACTGTCCTCGCGCCCTTTCTCTTCACCCTTTACACTGCAGACTTCAGACATGACACGGACAGCTGTGTCCTGCAGAAGTTCTCTGACGACTCTGCCATCATCGGACTCATCACGGACGACGATGACGCGGAGTACAGAGGACTGGCGCAGGACTTTGTGGACTGGTGTCAGCGGAACCACCTCCTCATCAACGCGGGGAAGACCAAGGAGATGGTGGTGGATTTCCGCAGACGCCACCCCACTGCCCCCTCACCAGTGAACATCCAGGGACGGGACATTGAGAGAGTGGACTCATACAAGTACCTGGGTGTTCATCTGAACCACAAACTGGACTGGACTCATAACACAGACGCACTGTACAGGAAGAGCCAGAGTCGGCTCTACCTCCTGAGGAGACTCAGGTCTTTTGGAGTGACAGGGCCACTCCTGAAGACCTTCTACGACTCTGTGGTGGCATCAGCCCTCCTGTATGGTGTGGCCTGCTGGAGCAGCAGCATCACAGAGAGGGAGAGGAGGAAGCTGGACAGAGTCATCAAGAAGTCCAGCTCCGTCCTGGGCTGTGCTCTGGACTCGGTGCAGGAGGTGGGGGACAGGAGGGTCCTGGCTAGATTCACATCTATGCTGGACCATGAGTGTCACCCCCTGCAGGACACTCTGTCCGCTCTGGAGAGCAGCTTCAGTGAGAGACTGATCCACCCTCGATGTGCGAAGGAAAGGTTCCGTAGGTCTTTCCTTCCTGCTGCTGTCAGACTTTATAACAAAAACTGTTAGTACTGAACACTCGCAATACTGACCTAACCTAATACTGATGTGCAATTCTGTCATATGTGCAATTGCTGTTGGAATTCATGTGCAATTCATGTGCAACCTATGTGCTGTCGTGACACATATTCATGTGCAATTACTGTCGTGATCACATGCAATGGTATTTATGTATTTATTTATTTGTCTATGGGAGTTTTTATTTATTTATAGGAGATCTTCTACTGAAAGTGTTTTTCAGACTTCCTATAAGTGATCTGTTCTTCTGTATCTACCTCTGTATCTACCTGCGTTGCACCAATGAAATTTCCCCATGTGGGACAATAAAGGAATATCTTATCTTATCTTATCTTAATTTTGACTGGGGACATCACTGGGCGTTCGACTTGGGGGGCCCCGTATGGCCAGCGGCGGGCCTGGGACAGGCCCCCTGGAGTCGAGGGCAGAGAGCGCTGATGCGTGTTGGAGCCTGGCGTGGAGAGGAGCGTGTTCTGGAGCTGCTGAGCGATGTAGCTGGACCCGGGTGTCGGCGTGATCCGGTGGAGAGACGCTGTGGCGCGGGAGGAGTCACGCGAAAGAGACGTCCCGACGCTCGATGCGGAGGAGGCGGCGCGGCACCGCGGCGTGCGCATATTTAATGAACCTTTCAATATAAGATAAGGCGGAAGCGATAGCCGTGCAGGAATTTAAGAATAAAATGATTTGTGTAAATGTTTGAAATCAATAATGGATATAACTCACATCTGAATTAGAATAAAACAAAAGCATAGATAATTGCTATTTTGCCACAATGAAGCCACTCAGTCCAGACCAGATGCCAGCTGCCACAGCACAGTGTGAGGAAGAGCAGACATACAGTATTCTTCTTCAAATCAACTTTTAAATTATCACTAAAACCTTTCAATTAATTTGACCATCATTAGACTTGATGTAAAATATTATGAATTGGTAAATTGTGAAAAAGAACTAACCTATTATAATACTGTTTACATATTGTATAATATAATTATATATATTATAATATTCAAGTGCCATTGTTTTAGATTTATTTATTTAAACGGGACAGAGCATATTAATGGACATACAATGTAAATATGCCAAAAAAAAGTCTATTGACTACTTTCTATCTGTAGTCCCTGATAGGTCAGGACAGAAACAACATATAACACATACACAGCACACACTTTCAATACAAAGACAACATTAGAGTTAAAACAACATTTCAGATTCAATTATTACAGACCTGGTTCCTCTGGAGTCAACATTTGAGGTTTGCCTTAAATGTCAGTCAGACTGTCTCTGGCTGGGTTGCTAGTGGCGGAGTGGCAGAAACTCTGTGAAGTTCGGAACCTCGGCTTGTGGAAATGTTCTCAAACTGGACCTCGGTGATATAGAACTATATCAATTACTTTGGTAGGCCAACAAATAAGGGTGTCAAGCCTTTGTACACAAATATTTCAAATTTTCCCTCATATCATCTGGGTATTCCCTGAAATTAATTTTGCAACACGACTCCCAGGTTTAGAATTACTGCGCTAAACAAAACTTGCCCCCAAAACTTCTGATCACTCTTGTCCCAGTTTACTCAGACCAAATTGATTACGTACAAGTGAGGGTGAGGAGACATCCAGGCATCTAGTTATTTTGCATGAGCAAAATGTTTTTGTTGTTCTGATCATAAAATCAAAAACTAGACTCTGACTGACTTTCCTCTGCACAAAACGATGCGGCGATGTGATTGGCTGATTGTCGTTACATGCAAAAACCTTTTCATTCCTTTCATTGCTCTAAAGAGCAGAAACATCAAGCAAACTCTCTATCAGCACTTATTTAGTCAGAATAAAACAGACATCAGGACTGATCTCACACACTGTACAGTAAAAGCCTGCTCACATTGCGCTGCGATCTGACGCATGATGATGCGCTCGCGGTACGAGTCGGGCTCCTGTGTGTTTGGAGCGAGAGAGAGGGGATGCGAAGGAAAGAGGCAAACTCCCAGTTCATTTGGACGAATTTCTTAAAACCCGCTCATCTCTAACACATGGGGAGGCTGCAATGCTCGTTCTCAATGAATGATGGGCTTATGCTGTTCACTCCAAAGTGTTAAGTCAGAGTTAGGGTCCGCGGGAATCTGTCTATTAGTGACCTGGGGTCAATTCCCAATTGTGTGCGGAGTTTGCATGTTCTCTCTGTGTCTGCGTGGGTTTCCTCCGGGTGCTCCGACTTCCCTTACCACTAAAAACATGTGTAATAGTGTAGTAATTCTACTAGAAGAAGTATTGTAGTGTTATTCATGTCCTCCTACTTATGAAAGATGGTGACATTCAAAGTAGATATTGATGAAAGAATTGGATTAAGATTTCAAACATGTCAAACACTGCATGAGTGTGGGTATGTTTATTTATCATATCTTAAAGGCGTAATGGATGATTTGAGAACTCAGGCGGAAGTGTGCATGCGCACTCCCCCTGTGCGGACTGATACAACACACACGTGCGTTTGTTTATTAGCGTCTCTCGTCTCCGTAAATTTCCGTCTCTTCTGAGCCAGCTCGAACTGTCTTTCTCTGTCTTAATTTTGTCCTGTACACTGAGGGAACTATATTATGATAGATCCATGCGCTTAGACACGCGGAAACGTGCTGCTCTCATGGGCACGATCCGACGAGGCTGCAGGTGAGCGGTAGGTATGTTTTATGATTGATACGTGGTAGGACTAATCGGCTGTCCACGCCACGAGGAAATGAGACTCAGATTTGGGCCCAAAAAATCATCCATTACGCCTTTAAGAGTTATGTGGGGCACTAGCCGTTTTAGGCCTTTAACAATTCTGGAATCAAATATCTAAATTTATCAATGTATAAAAATGAATAGTTAATCGGAAAGTTATGAGAACGTAACTGTGACATTGACCCCTTTTCTGGAAATGAATGAGCACTTTACCAAATGTGGTTTATGAAGATTTATTGACCAAATAATTCAACATAAAATATGAATATGCAAATTTGTCGATTACAGATTTAGATACTAGATACGGTTATTCTAGATCTATCTAGTGCTAGAGTTAATGTTGATTCTAAGATGATCAGCCAAACTGTGAAATATAATATATATGTGCATTCTTACGACCAGGCGCAGGAGCTGTGTGATCCAGCCGAGATGGGCCTGCGTGTCTGCATTGAGGAAGCTTACTCCTGCAGGGTTCACTCAGGGTTGATGGAACTGCGTTGGTTGGCCTGTGTGATGGATTTTGGCAACAATGTTCAACCAATCACACTCGTGCTAGAGTGTGAGTCAGCTGACAGAGATGGGATCTGGATCTGGAATTCCTTGCAGCCATTCTTTGAACGTTAACTCGGCCAAAGGTAAAAATGTTCACAACATTATACACAGTGAATTCATCTTGTGGACAAAGCATGCAATCAGCTGATTGTTTCATAAAACAGCTTTTTAGCTGAGTTGTAGAGAGTTAATTTTAATCCAAAGATTTGGATTTGATGGACAAGTTTATTCCTGGTACAATACATCTCTCCAAATAAGGTTGATGTATAGTGTTCACTGCCCCTGTCTCAAATAAATAAACTAACTAATATCATCAAAATAAAATTAAACATTAGACATGAGGCTACATTATCACTATGGGGGAGCTTGATTGGGGGGTTGCGAATGCCAACTTTTTTATTTTGGGGGTTGTGACTGAAAATGTTTGAGAACCACTGGCTCTGTTCTCAGTGCAACATAAGGAGTTTTACCGTTTTTCCAGTTTTGGGTTGTTTAACCCTATTGTCCTCTGCTAGCCATTCCGTCACAGCTCTCAAAGACCTGATTAGCATTTGACTGGTTTGATTTCTGCTGGTTTGAGGATGCTGTTTTAATGCCTCCTTCACACCTCTGTGGACAAGGATGGACAGCCAATTGTAAACCCACATTTGAGTTTGCTCAAATATTAAAACAGAAAATGGTCCTTTTTTAATTCTTAAACTTTTGTGTCTGAGATATATACTTTAAATCTCTTTAAAACAGGTCTAACTAGTCGAATTGTACCAAATGCTAAATATTTCAAATTCACTTTTGTGTTCAAATCCTTTAATTCCTATTATTTCACATACAGTTTTGATGAGAGCTTATGCGGTGTATTATTGTCTAAATTTAACACGTCTAAGCTTCTTACACATGCACACAGCTCAGTGGCCCGCACAAAACAAAGGTGCACTTGTTCGGAGCACAGCACCACTCCACACGCACTTTAATTATTCTATTCATGACTTCCATATCTCCAATGTAGAATTGGTGCTATTATTATGAGTGTTGAGCCACGCGTTCTTTTATGTCTGAAAGCTTTTTCTGCGTTTTACTAATAAAGCCACATTTGTGGAGCGACAACAAACATTTTCACTGTGGCATTTACTTTATGGTCATGTACGTATAATCATATTTTAGCACACAGACAGAATTATTATATGGACTACCTTTTCATATTTTGCCTGCTATGGAATGTCAAAGTGATCTAGTTCACCCATATGACTTAATAGGGAAATGAAAGGCTGCAAAAATGTCATATTCAGTAACTAATATACATTTTGGCGCAAAATTTTAATTTATTTATTTAACTGGTCAAAACGTGTCAAAATAAACCCAGACCAAATCATAGTCAAATATCCATCAAACACACTTTAAAAATATGTGATCGACCACGGGAAAAAACGCCACAAGTCGGCCTAGACCAAACAGAGAAAAACAAGGGTTTTAGCTTTTTTCCCCCAAATTTGTGATTTTCGTTTTTTTGCATTATGTGAAAGTTGAAGTTACAAAGGAGCCTCTCCGTGCTTCAGATAACAGTATTCATTACCTTAAAAGTACACATTAAGCCGTTAAAAATTGGTAGTTTTTGTGCTCCGCGCAGGGGCGTTACCTTTTTTCTGCAGCGCAATGTTGATCTTTTTCCACCAATCAGCTGCGAACCACATGGCTACTTATTCAGCAGCAGCTACATGTTCTCCTTAGAGACATTATTCATTTCTCCAGACTTTCTCCAGAGCTTATGATTCCCCGGACTGCATTGCAATGGAACTGAGGTACTTTTACTCTAAAGTATTGCTTTAACGCTGTGTTTTAAGGTGGTCTCGTGATGTCACTTTAGCCTTGTCACTTTTGCCTCGGGCACCGGAACAGAGAAGGAGCAATGCTAAGCTTACACACTGCTTCAGTGCAGTGAATAATTAACATCACGTAGTCTCTTGAAACTAGCTGTTTTGGGATGGTATAATGTCTGTATCTTCGTGTTTTTACTGTTAGCCGCGTTAGCCGCTTTAGCTCGCTACATTCCAAGCTAGCACCGGCCTGTTTTTCTTTTTCCCTCAGCTTCTGCATAATAAAGACTGGCTTGAATTTAATGTGACCACTTTCTGAATAATTAACATCACGTAGTCTCTTGAAACTAGCTGTTTTGGGATGGTATAATGTCTGTATCTTTGTGTTTTTTACTGTAGCCCGCGTTTGCTGGTTTATCTTGTAAAATTCCAAACTTTTGTTTCCCTTTTCAGAATTTCAGGCGCTCACAGCTGGATTTGATCAAAAACTATGCAGAAGTCCATTGCATTACAGCTTCGACTTTGCACAGCAGGTACTATTTATTACACATCATTTACTTAACTTCACTTTATTAAATGTACAATAAAGTTCAAATGCAGAATAGCAATTATAGACTGTTATTGTATGAATGGACATAAATGTCTTTATCACACGCAATAATGTCACATTCATGTGCATATAACTGATGTAAATAGAGTGTTTATTTTACCATTATTATTAGTATTATTTTGTCTTACGTTAGCTGTTTTTATTTTATTTTTTCTTTATTTTTCCCCTCCATTCCTTTTTGAGAAATGAGAGGTTCTGTCTATAGTAGATTTTGTTTATAAGAGTTCTTCTATTAAGAGTGTTTTTTAAACTTCCTATAAGTTATCTGTCCTTTTCCTCTGTATCAACCTGTGTTGCAACAATGAAATTTCTCCATATGTGGACAATAAAGGAATATATTATCTTATCAAATGTCTCATGTCTTAATCTAATTCCTTCCCTCTCTCCCTCTGTCTTCTACAGATACACTTTCCCTAAAACCCTCTGTAGCCGGTCAGCACGGAACGACGCCGTGCGCGCAGCATGGAGCGCCGCGCGCGCAGCACAGAGCGGCGAACATTTTTGGGTGTCCCACTGCCATCCTCAAACCTCAGCTCAGCGAGAACACTGTACCTTATATTTAACAATGTACGTATCATGCCAAGTGTTCAATGTTTTGTTGTTTGTGTTGCATTGAATCACCTGTGAATTCTGTTTATCGACAAATGGCAATGAACCCTTTTCCGATTCTGATTCTGAATCTTTGATGCTTCTCAGGGCCTTTTATAATCCAAGTATTTCCATTTTGATACAGTTACTTCTAATTCTGATTTAAGTCCAGTTCAAGTCCTGACACTACATCAATAAAACAACACTACTCTTGAGTCTTTAGTGACAGCTGTAGGGGGAAGGTGGTGTCAGTGTGACAGGGGGAGGGTTTATCTCAATGAGATGCAAATGAGCCCCCCTGTGACTCTGGGCTCACTCAGGTGAGAATCTTTAGAGGCAGTTTTCTCAGTAAGAGGAATTCAGAGTTGTATACATTCAATTGACCACAACTTACTCAAATATGATCAGATGTGCATGAGTGAGACATAATTGCATAGCTTTGATTCACACTTTCAGAATCTGTGAATAACTCAAAATGTCTAGACTTCCATCTATCCATCCATTTTCTGCCGCTTATCCGGGGTTGCGGGGGCAGCAGTCTGAGCAGGGACTCCCAGACTTCTTTCTCCCCAGACACTTCCTCCAACTCCTCCGGGGGGATCCCGAGGCGTTCCCAGGCCAGCCGAGAGACATAGTCTCTCTAGCGTGTCCTGGGTCTTCCCCGGGGCCTCTTCCCGGTGGGACATGCCTGAAACACCTCCCAAAGGAGCGCCCAGGAGGCATCCGGAACAGATGCCCGAGCCACCTCAGCTGGCTCCTCTCGACGTGGGCTTTGCCTTTCGGCTCAGCTCCCTCTTTACCACAACAGTCCGATGCAGCGACTGCATCACTGCAGCCGCTGCACCGATCCGCCTGTTGATCTCACGCTCCATCCTTCCCTCACTCGTGAACAAGACCCCGAGATACTTGAACTCCTCCACTTGGGACATAAACATATGCAACCAAAATGTAAGTTTAAAGCTACATAACCCAACTTTTTTCATGTTAATGAAAGTGTATTCTATCTACTGGACAAGACACTGCAAATGAATCGAACACAATCTTGTATTTATTAACTTAAAAAAACATTTATGACTAGTAAAAGTCATGTAAAAATAACATATATTTGGCACCTATATAGAGCTTAATTTTGTTGACATATTGGATTTGAAAAGGTTTACAGAAGGAATTTGGGTAATTAATTTAGTATTTGAGTAAACTGAATAAATCAGGCTTTAATTTATATATCGACAAATCCTTGTGTAAAATCCATCAAAATCTTGAAAATTACAACATTTTGTGTGTGTAGGTTCTAATTTAAGGGCTGATGTTTATGTGAGGAAAATGCATTTGGAGAAAACGGCCTACAATGTGCCATAAAAAACTATGTATGAAGTGGATTCTTCCGGCGCCGGTGAGGCTAGCTGCTGCGTTACAGCGCTCTCCCCGTTTTCCAAACTTTTCCTTACTTTCTATGCCCTTTTCATTTTATTTTTTGTAAATATTGTACATACATCCACTTGCCGGATGTGTACAAACCGACACGCGCTGGACACGCGTTGATTTGGACTTATTTGGCTGGATTATTGTGTTTTTTCTTCTCGTCGCGGCATGTGAGTGGGACACGCGCCCCCCCCTCCCCCTCCCCCTCCCCCTCCCCCGGCTTGTCTACTCTATGGAGCAGCTCCTCTCCCTGCGCCGCGCCGTGTCTCTTTTTCCCGGGAGAAAGCACACCATCCTGTGAGAGATTTTGAGAAAGACACGGAGGCAGGCGCACGGGTGCCAAAGTACGGAAGAAGAGCCGCTTCAGACCAAGCCCCCGGAAGCCAAGATGGCCGCCATTGAAACCTATGGAGCGTGCTCATTGGCGCATGGTTCCAAAAAAGTTTTTTAGTTCCGCATTACTTCCTGAATACTGGTATATCTCCTCCCACTTTTGTGACATCATCGCCATGAGGCTTTGGCGTCGGGAGCGCGCACGTCACAGCAGCGTGAAAGACTGAGAACAGTCAACGCAGACTTTTGGAATAATTCGGCTTGAAATAGTCTGTTTTTCGTAACGTATAATGATGGATTGTTGTATCCATCTATAAATATACATGTATCATTTTGTAAAGCTCTGATATTTAAGATAATTATTAAGAAGTGTTTAGATAAAAAGTCCGGTTTAATTGACAACGAATTACATTTGCTCATTGGAGGTGGAATAACGTCCTCATCATTTTCTGTTTTGTTTTTGGTTTGGGTATTTATTTTGTTATTAATTTTTCAGTTATTAATTTACATAATATAATTTGGCCAATATGCAGATGTTTTTATCAAATGAGAAGAAATATAAAACATAATCATCAATTCTGTTACATAATGTAGTTAAACAGTATTTAATTATATTCAGTTTCCTTGTGTGTCGTTTTTATATCATGTCAATCTTTAATAAATACAAAACACATTTGTTTATTGATGTATTTAATAAGAATAATGAACATAAATGAACTTGTTGAATAAATGTAAATCTGATTATAGCTACAAATGGTAAATTGATTTTAGCCACAGTTTGAGTTGAGTTTTAAAGCTACAATGCAGGACTCACTTAAGGAGTTTGAGTCTTGTGTACTGTTTATTATTATTATTATTTTTATTATTATTATTATTATTATTATTATTATTATTATTATTATCATTATCATTAGAATCAGAAAAGGTTTATTACCATTGTCAATGAACAGAATTCACAAACAGTGGAACTTGCTTTGGTGATTCAGTGCAACATAAAACAATGAACAAAGATAAAACAACCTGTATAAGTCAAATAGAACAAACTGAATAAGATAAGATATTCCTTTATTGTCTACACATGGGGAAATTTCGTTGTTGCAACGCATGTAGATACAGAGGAAAAGGACAGATAACTTGTAGTAAATTTAAAAAACACTCTTGATAGAAGAACTCTTATAAACAAAAACTCTCATTTCTTAATAAGAAATGGAGGGGAAAAATAGAGAAAGATAAAATAAAAACAGCGTAAGACAAGATAATACTAATAATAATGGTAAAATAAACACTATTTACATCAGTTATATGCACATGAATGTGACATTATTGCGTTAAATACTGAATATCTCAGTATTTAACAAGACTTTGTTTCCATGGCTACGCAGTCTTCTGGTGAAAAGGACTTCAGTAAACTCCTCCGTTCAGCTCCATCGTTTGACTAAGAGACAAACAGAACATGTCACAGCTTTAGATTATACAAGTCATAGAACATACACTTCACATGTTTGGATTATAAAAGTCATAGAACATACACGTCATATGTATTAGATTATACAAGTCACATAAGATACACTTCATATGTTTAGATTATAAAAGTCATAGAACATACACTTCACATGTTTGTCCTGAAGCTGCTTCACAGACACATGTGTCACATGTGTCTCTTTGTAGAACAAAGAGTGTGAAGTGTCTCTTTTGAAGAACAATTATCATTCAGTATTTTTGGTCATAACAAAACTAACTGACATTTTATAAATTCAAAGTGCTAATTCTACACACTATTTACTTTTAGTCGAGGCACAAGTTATTATTAAAATACCTTTTGCTTAGGAGTCGTCAGGCTTTTACTTGAGATGACTCTGTCTGCAGTGACCTGTAGAGCTCTGGACAGCACAGACAGAGAGCCAACTCACTGGTCAGGACGGACACAGCTCTGCTCTGGACGGCTGCTTCACTCTGGAGAAGATGAGAAAGATACTCATTAGAACATTGATATATTATGTACATTTAACAGAGAAAAGCTGGAATATGTTATTGACAGATTTACATTTTGCTCTGTAACACAAAAGTTCCTCTTTTCACATTCATTTCTAAAGCTAGAACCAAAAGTTGTTTACTTATGCATAAGTTTAAACCTTAGAAGTTAGAACATAACTGACATGTTTACTAAATCTCTACATATATTCCATGGAAGTAAATCCATGACATTCCTATAGAAAACAAGCGTGTGCTTTGCTGTTTAAACACAGCACACTTCATTATGAAATTGGTAATAAAACCTCAAATGTGAAAGCCCCTGTGAGACGCGACTGTCACTTTTAAATATGTTTACATTTATATGTGTAAGATATTACCCATTTCAGCAGGTTGTATTTTAATTATTTGTAGTTTTTGATTGCACATAATACAAACATCACTTAATTTCCCTTTCTTTCTCTAGTTTCCCCTTGTCTGTGCTTAACCTTTTGTCTCTTAGAACATCTTGTAGGAGAAATAATGAGTTATTTATAAGACATGAACCATCATGACGTGTTGTTGCATCTTTGTGTAGCTAAACGTTAGCTTACGTTAGCTCGTGTTAGCTCGTGTTAACTGTGAGGGAGAGGAAGAAGCTGGACAAAGTCATCAAGAAGTCCAGCTCCGTCTCTGGACTCGGTGCAGGTGGTGGGGGACAGAAGGGTCCTGGCTAAATTCACAGCTATGCTGGACCATGAGTCTCACCCCCTGTAGGACACTCTGTCCGCTCTGGAGAGCAGCTTCAGCGACAGACTGATCCACCCTCCCTGTGTGAAGGAGAGGTTTCGCAGGTCTTTCCTTCATGCTGTCGGTGTAATCCCTCATTCGTCCAGGCGTGTTCCATTGTAGAAAAAGCTTCAGTTGTAGTCATCTGGACTCAGTTAGAAAAATTTGACGTTTCGACTCTCATCCAAGAGTCATTGTCAGTAAAAGAATTTAGGTCGAGAACTCCGATATTTGTACTATTCTGTGGTAAGTCCAGCCCATTGGGCGGAGCCTTCCTGAAGCGGAAAGAGTTGTTTGTTTCAACAGAAACTCCCCCCCTTGTATCTACCGAGCTAGCCTATTCAGACTTTTAATGGGCTATTAGTATCCTCTTTGTCTTTGTGAGATCCTGGCTCACCCACCCTGAGGACCTGATTAGCATCTAAATGTCCTGGTCCTCTACCTCTCCAGGGGTTCAGTATACCATTATAGATACCAGGAAGATTGAATCTTAGCCCTCCATTCCTGTTTAAAGAAGGTCTTTCTTTTTTAACAAAAATAGCTTCCTCAAAGGCGGTATGGACGATTTTTTGGCGATTTGAGACGCTGGCGGAAGTGCGCATGCGCACTCCCCCGTGCGGACTGATACAACACACACGTGCGTTTGCTTATTAGCGCAACGGAGCGCATCGCATCGCTCGTCTCCTGTAGATTTCTGTCCACTTCTGCGTCAGCTCGAACTGTCTTTCTCCGTCTTCATTTTGCCCCGTACACTGAGGGAACTATATTATGATAGATCCATGCGCTTAGGCACGCGTAAACGTGGGAACGAACCACACGCGGCTGCAGGTGAGCGGTAGGAGCGTTTTATGAATGATACGTGGCAGGACAAATGATTTATCCACGCCACGAGGAAATATGATAAAAAATTTGTTGAAAAAAATTGTCCATACCACCTTTAACTCCTCTTTCAAACCATCTTTTCTCCCTGCTTAAAATCTTCACCTCACCGTCTTCAAACGAGTGATTAGAGGCTTCAAGATGGAGATGCACGGCGCTCTGTGGTCCTGAACTTGTATTTCTTCTGTGCTGATAGAGTCTCTTGTGCAGAAGCTGTTTAGTCTCACCTATGTAATGTTCCTTCCTGCTGTTGTCAGACTTTATAACAAACACTGCTAGCCCTGGACATTTGCAATACTGACGTAACCATGTGCAATACCTGTAAATAAGAGTGTTCTATTTTGTTTTTATTCTGTTTACTTACCTGCTAATAGTATTACCTAGTCTTATGCTAGCTATTTTTACTTTATTTTATTTTATTCTATTATCATTTTTTTATTATTATTATCTTATTTTTATTTTTATCTTTTTATTTTTTATTTATCTATTTTATTTTATTTCCCCCCCTCCATTCCCTATTTAGATAGGTGAGGAGTTTTTGTTAATAAGAGTTTTTTGTTTTGTTCATAAGAGTTCTATTAAGAGTGTGTTTTTTGAAACTTCCTATAATCTGTCCTTTCCTCCTGTTCTACTGCGTTGTAACAACAACATTTCCCCTTGTGTGGATATTAAAGGATTATCTTATTATCTTATTTTATCTAAAAACAATACCTTAATTTAACTGTGAGGTCTCATTGAGATTCAGAATCTCTTTGCAAGAGAGACCTTTAGCTGTCCGTAACGCCGCTGTATCCCCACAAACTGTCAGACACAACCATTAGATGATGATATGCAGTCTGCCAACGTGGTTACGCTGGCACAAATTGCATTAAGGCCGGAGCGCGTTCGTCTGGCTGTCGGCGGCTCTTTTCTTTTTGTTGTTCACAAAAGAGCGCTGAGGGGAAATGAATCTTTTTGTAAATTTAAAAAAATCAAAACAGAATTTTGGGCAGTTTTCAGAATCAATCACTCAGCCTAATACTACCTCCGGGGGCAGTATAGCTCCCACGCGGAATAAACCAAAGAAATGCATATGGTTATTATCAGCTATCACGGCTAATGGCTTTCTTTTGAAGGCGCATTAAACATGGCAGACATTTTGGCTAAGGAACGTGCCGTTCTGATTTATAGTGTGTATGGGGATGTGGCATGTGCCTAATGCACACAACGCAGACATTGTGAGACTGAGACACGATGACTGCTGTGAGAACAAAAGAGGAAAGAACAATAGAAGCTAACATAAAGCCTATGACATGTGACTGTTAATATGATGATGTTTGGACTTATATGCACTTTCAGACTCTCCATTTGGAGTCAGTATATAAAGAAAACCTGAAAGAACCAAATGTCTTGCGTTTCATTTGTTTGTGTTTCAAACTGTTTATTTGAACGGACATTCGAGTGAACATGGAACACACTGTCAAACATATATCAGTTATTGGCCACAGCATCAAGACAAATAAAACTAAATGAAGAGTGACAGAAATTATTCAATTATGTCACTTTTGTTGGATTGGCACTTAATTTTGTTCACTTAAGTAATGAACGAGGGAAATGTCTTGCTGCTAAAATATTATATAAAGTAGATTGATGTACGTAAAATGTTCAATGATCATGTGAGCAACATGTCAACAATGCACCGATTCCCTGGGCCCGAAAATGACTTTGTGTCTGTGTAGAACTTATTTGCTATTGAGATTGACAGCTTTATGTAAAATAATACAACCAAAAGGAGATTTACAACAGATGACAACGCCCGAGTCAACTTCCGTAAAAAAGTGGATTAGACAGGACAGTGCAGAGTGAAACGGGGATAAGACTGGGGAAGGACATGCAGCAAATTGTCAGAGGTGGATTCAAACTCACGGCGCTGTGCCCTGCCTATATGACATGCATGTGTGCTATCTACTAGTTTAGTTCCACTCGACCACAGGAACGAAGCTAGTAATGAATATCTCTAAGATTCTCATCTAACTTTTACACAGTTTATTACTTACATATTAATATATATTAGTCTACCCGGACCTCTCCTTGAACCGACACCTTAACGTGGTGGAGGGGTTTGAGCGCCCGAATGATCCCGGGAGCTATGTTGTCGAGGGCTTCAAGCCCCTGGTAGGGTCTCCCAAGGCAAACAGGTCCTAGGTGACGGGTCAGACAAAGATCGGTTCAGAAGCCTCTTATGATGACAACAAAAACAAGGCCATTTACGTTGCCCGGATCGGCGTCACCGGGGCCCCATCCTGGAGCTAGGCCTGGGATGGGTGTTCGATGGCGAGCGCCTGGTGGCCGGGTCTTACCCCACGGGGCCCGGCCGGGCACAGCCCAAAGGAGCGACGTGGGGCCGCCCTCCCGTGGGCCCACCACCCGCAGGAGGATCCATAAGGGGCCGGTGCAGAGAGATCTGGGCGGCAGTCGACGGCAGGGGCATCGGCGACCAGATCTCCAGACACAGAGACTAACTCTGGGGACATGGAACGTCACGTTCCATGTCCCCAGAGTTAGTCTTGCTGAGGGGGAAAGAGCCTGAGCTTGTGCGGGAGGTTGAGCAATACCGACTAGATATAGTCGGCCTCACCTCCACGAACAGTTTGGGTTCTGGAACCCATCTCCTCGAGAGGGGCTGGATGCTCCAGTTCTCTGGTGTTGCCCGCGGGGAGAGGCGGCGGTGGGGGACAGGTCTCTCACTGTTGTGGCGGCCTACGGGCCGAACAGCAGTGCAGAGTACCCGGCCTTCTTGGAGTCCTTGGGAGGGGTACTGGACAGTGCACCGACCGGGGACTCCGTTGTTCTACTGGGGGACTTCAACGCCCACGAGGGGCAATGACAGTGACACCTGGGGAGGGGTGATCGGGAAGAACGGCTTCCCCGATCTGAACCCGAGCGGTGTTCAGTTATTGGACTTCTGTGCTAGCCACGGATTGTCCATAACGAACACCATGTTCAATCACAAGGGTGTTCATCAGTGCACATGGCACCAGGACACCCTAGGCCGGAGGTCAATGATCGACTTTGTTGTCGTGTCATCTGACCTCCGGCCGCGTGTCTTGGACACTCGGGTGAAGAGAGGGGCAGAGTTGTCAACCGATCACCACCTGGTGGTGAGTTGGATCCGCTGGCGGAGGAGGAAGCCGGACAGACTTGGCAGACCCAAGCGCATTGTGAGGGTCTGTTGGGAACGTCTTGTGGAGCCCTCTGTCAGTAGGGTATTCAACTCGCACCTCCGGGAGAGCTTCTCCCATGTCCCGGGGGAGGTTGAGGACATTGAGTCCGAGTGGACCATGTTCTCCGCCTCCATTGTTGATGCGGCTGCTTGGAGCTGCGGTCGCAAGGTCTCCGGTGCCTGTCGCGGCGGCAACCCCCGAACCCAGTGGTGGACACCGGAAGTAAGGGATGCCGTCAGACTGAAGAAGGAGGCCTATCAGGCCACTCTGGCTTGAGGGTCTCCGGAGGTCATCGACAGGTATCGGCAGGCCAAGTGAGCCGCGGCTCATGCTGTCGCAGAGGCAAAAACCCAGGCCTGGGAGGAGTTCGGGGAGGCCATGGAGGAAGACTATCGGTCGGCACCAAAGAAATTCTGGCAAACCGTCCGGCGCCTCAGGAGGGGGAAGCAGTGCCTCACCAACACCGTTTACGGTGCGGGTGGAGGCCTGCTGACCTCGACTGGGGATGTCGTCGGACGGTGGAAGGAATACTTTGAGGATCTCCTTAATCCCTCAGTCACGTCTTCCGAAGAGGAAGTAGAGACCGGGGACTCGGAGGCTGGCTCATCCATCACCCAAGCTGAAGTCACTGAGGTTGTTCGCAAACTCCTCGGTGGCAGGGCTCCGGGGGTGGATGAGATCCGCCCTGAGTACCTAAAGTATCTGGATGTTGTAGGACTGTCTTGGTTGACACGTCTCTGCAACATCGCGTGGCGGTCGGGGACCGTGCCTCTGGACTGGCAGACCGGGGTGGTGGTCCCTCTGTTCAAGAAGGGGGACCGGAGGGTGTGTTCCAACTACAGAGGGATCACACTCCTCAGCCTCCCGGGTAAGGTCTATTCCAAGGTACTGGAGAAGAGAATCCGACAGATAGTCGAACCTCGGATTCAGGAGGAGCAGAGTGGTTTTCGTCCCGGTCAAGGAACACTGGACCAGCTCTATACCCTCCATCGGGTGCTCGAGGGTTCATGGGAGTTTGCCTAACCAGTCCACATGTGCTTTGTGGATCTGGAGAAGGCTTTCGACCGTGTCCCTCGGGGTGTCCTTTGGGGGGTGCTCCGGGAGTACGGGGTCCGGGGCCCTTTGCTCAGGGCTGTCCGGTCCCTGTATGACCGGAGCAGGAGCTGTGTTCGCATTGCCGGCAGTAAGTCAGACCTGTTCCCAGTGCATGTTGGACTCCGCCAGGGCTGCCCTTTGTCACCGGTTCTGTTCATAATTTTTATGGACAGAATTTCTAGGCGCAGTCAGGGGTCGGAGGGTGTCCGGTTTGGGGACCACAGGATTCCATCTCTGCTGTTTGCAGACGATGTTGTCCTGATGGCTCCATCAAACCCGGACCTGCAACATGCACTGGGACGGTTTGCAGCCGAGTGTGAAGCGGCTGGGATGAGAATCAGCACCTCCAAATCCGAGGCCATGGTTCTCGACCGGAAAAAGGTGGCTTGCCCTCTTCAGGTGGGTGGGGTGTCCTTGCCCCAAGTGGAGGAGTTCAAGTATCTCGGGGTCTTGTTCACGAGTGAGGGAAGGATGGAGAGAGAGATTGACAGGCGGATCGGTGCAGTGGCTGCAGTGATGCAGTCGCTGCATCGGACCGTTGTGGTAAAGAGGGAGCTGAGCCGAAAGGCAAAGCTCTCTATTTTACCGGTCAGTCTACGTTCCTACCCTCACCTATGGTCATGAGCTTTGGGTAGTGACTGAAAGAACAAGATCGCGGATACAAGCGGTCGAAATGAGTTTCCTCCGCCGTGTGGCTGGGCGCTCCCTTAGAGATAAGGTGAGGAGCTCCTCAAAGGGGAGAGCTCGGAGTAGAGCCGCTGCTCCTCCACGTCGAGAGGAGCCAGCTGAGGTTGCTCAGGCATCTGTTCCGGATGCCTCCTGGGCGCCTCCCTCGGGAGGTGTTTCAGGCATGTCCCACCGGGAAGAGGCCCCGGGGAAGACCCAGGACACGCTGGAGAGACTATGTCTCTCGGCTGGCCTGGGAACGCCTCGGGATCCCCCCGGAGGAGTTGGAGGAAGTGTCTTGGGAGAAGGAAGTCTGGGAGTCCCTGCTCAGACTGCTGCCCCCGGGACCCGGCCCCGGATAAGCGGCAGAAAATGGATGGATGGATGGATATTTAAAGGCACAAAACAGGAGTTCCGTTCAGGGGTAAATGCTCACACCATTCACAGTTATAAATTATCACAAATATATGCAATTAATACCTTCTGATCTAATATTTTTTATATAATATATTTTGTCATCAAAAAAGTCATATGGACACTTTTGGAAAAGACGTTTGGATTTTCATCCGAATGTGTAATTTGTGTCTTTTAGAGGAAGATGCATGGCCAATAGTAAAACAGAATCTCAAAGCCACAAATCACACGTTTGAAGACAGTGAGGCTAAAAGTGTTGTGAAGAAAAAAAACTCTTCTTTGAATAGAAATGGTGGTCTAAGATCCAAGCAGATCTCAAACCAGTCAAATGACAACCTTTAAAACCTTTTGTACTATCGGTATTAACCACTGCAGAACAAATGAGGGATTACATGAATATACTATACCATTGCTATGTAAACGTTTGGTGGGATTGGACTAACTGTAACTAACATAACATAACTTATATTTATTATGCAAATACAAAGTTAGATGCAAAGCACTGCCTTCTGCATCAGAGAGAACGACACCAGCACATTCTACAATGTGAAAACGCTGGCCCAGTTCCTTGTGCTCCTCAGACTTTGAGCCACACTTTGAGACGAGATGATGTGATTGGTCAGGAGACAGTCACATGACCACACTCTGGAGCCCTGTGTGAGTGGAGCTAACAGGATTAGCTTCTCTTTGCAGCAGTGGGTTTGTGTGAAGGCAGACGTCCAGCATGAGCTTTTCAAACAAGCCACAGCCAAAAGTGACGGTCTCTTCAAAACATTTCCATTCCAGCTTGAGGCTCTGTAGAAGACGGAATGGTACTTAATGGTGGTTAAGTGGAATGGCCCATCAATCCATATTATAGTATTCCCTTTTAACATACATAAATACATTACATACGTTTTCTTTTTGTTGGAGTAGTTCAGAAATCAGATATATTCTTTTAACAGGCAAATGGTTGACATGAAAGCTTCTCCAGCCCATAGTAGGGAACAGAGAGGGGGAGAAAATCAACCGTTAAGGTTTGTAGTGGTGGAAAATACATTTTTAGGTAGGCTATCTGTACTTTACTTAAGTCTATCTATCTTAGAGTGGATAGTGGATATAACAATTAATCGCATGTGTGATTATATTGCAATATTACAATCGCAGTTATACAGAGGCGATTATTGCCCTTTCAAGTCACATGCTGCTTCATATTATACGATCCTACACGTGTTTGTGTTTCACTTTTAAGGTGGTTTGGGTGTACATTAGATCAAGGACAGGTAGGGAAAATATTAGCCTTTTATAACATGATTTAAGCTTTTAAAGAACCCTTCAGAATATCTCTGTAATTACTGGGCCCATCCACATGAAACAAAAACTGCCACAACGTTCAACATCTTTTCTATCAGTCTAAAAGTGAAAGAATTTGTTCACAATGGCCTCACAGTGATGCGCAAAAGACCAGCGCCAAAGATGTGATTGTTGTCAGTTGTAAAGGACTTTAAAACTCAAGATTGGTATGACAAATTTGAGCTAAAGCTGCAATAAATAATAAGGGTCCACATTTGTGGAAATCTCAACCACCATCGGAGATCATCAAATTATACAATGTGAATAAAACCCATAAAGAGATAGTAAGCAAAGCAAATGCTCCATAAATGCTGCACTAACCCAAAATGTGGAGTTGCTACGGATACTTGGCACATGAAGTATGTTTGACTCACACTGAATGAGTGTGTTGACCTTAAGTCAGAGTCAGAGAGAGAATCTGCTGTGCCGCTTTCATGTCTCCAATCCGGTTTGTCTTTGGGAGAGAGGAAGGGTGAGAGAGAGGGGTTGGCACCTCTCCTCATGTTGGGACTGGGTGCAGATGGTGCAGATGGGTGCAGATGGTGCAGCTGGGTGCAGATAAAGATGTCAGCCTGGTGCTTGCACTTGGAGTATGGTGTACGCTTCAGCAGGTTCTGTAAATGACTTGGATTAGTGTGGCTGCTAACAATATTTAAAATAGTCTACTAGTTCTTTTGTACATTGACACTTTTAAAATATATTTTTAACGAAAAAAAGTTTGAAAAGTGGCGATTGAAGGCTTTTATTTAGAAAAAAAAATAAAATAAAGTATAAGAAATTTTACTGCGTGACTCTTGATTTTATTTTTTGATGTGATATTCTGCTTATTGTTGCTTGTTATTTTAGACCTTGCTCTCTGGTCGTGTTCTGTTGTGTTACAGTGTTTCATGTAAAATTTTCCCAAAAATAAATAGAAAATCAGAAACTTGATAACTTTATACGGTGTTTGATTGGCAGGTCATGTGACATTTTACATAATAAAAAGATTAATGAGGTACATGTACAATAACCCAGGGTTAGGACAACCCCCTAGATGTAGTGTTTCTTTAAGCTTGTATATGTACCAGTGTTTGATTGATGATCCGTTTGAACTTCTTGCCCAGAGGAGAATAGTGAATTATACTTTGGATTTGGCTTGATGTTGGCTGTTTTTTCGTAAGCACTCATATTTTTCTCTTCTCTTTGGATTCAAATCAATTTTCAAATGTTTCTACTGAATATTATGTGTTTTCTTTGCTCAAGCCGACACTTCAACTCAAAAACTTTAGTCATTATGTCACCATCAGGGCCGCCCCAAGCCTTCAGGGGGCCCTAAGCGAAAACATTTTTGGGGGCCCCTCACCACGTCATCAGAATCAGTTTTATTGCCATTGTCAGTAAACAATTCACATATGGGAACTTTCTTCAACGTAAACAAAGCGCACCAAAATGCCAAGGCATCCGTTTACCAGTTAGTTTATTCTCAACACCTCACAAGCTCAAATATTGCTAACTTAAATCCCATAATGCAACTTGGTATTCCGCTGACATCACCTCTACTCCCTGTACAAATAACACACCTCTCAGATATGTTTTTGGGCGTATTTGTGGCCGTTAAGGGTCTACAGCCACATTAGCACATTAGTTTAAATGAATGAACAGGGGGGTCTGGGGGATCTCCCCCAGAAATTTTCAGACCTTTTTTGGGTCTTCTGGTGTATTTTAATGTGGTCCAGCCGGCTAAAGTAAGATAAGATAAGATTAAAATGTTTAGGTTGTAATGCTATAAAATGATGATGTGATGAAACTGTGCCAGGAGAAAATGACTAAAGCCAGTTATTAATACATTAGTGTACTTAATTACTCAATACAATATTGGCTATGAAAAATAATTATGGTCAAATTGATTCATTTTAACTGAAAATGTAAAAGTAATAGTTATCCTTACTAATTTATCTTTTACAGCTCCCAACTGTTCCTTCTTGCTAATGTGACAAAACAAGTTATATTAAATTAAACAAATGGCATAAGCATTGCTTGATTAATAATTAACACTGATAAAACAGTGCAAACATGTTATTCCCAGAGAATGAACAGAACTATAAGTGAAGGTCCAAACCTAGCTATAGTGAAGAGACTGCGTTTCTGCAACTTTGCCACTTTTATATAAAAATATTTAGTATTATTCTATAACAGACGTAATCATAATATGTCTGGTTATTTTTCACTATCAATTTATTATAATTTATAACAAATAGTCTAATGGTGCTTTTTAAATAAATTGAAATGTTTTATTGCTCTATTAAAAAGTAGAAAAAGCTTCAGTTGTAGTCATCTGGACTCAGTTTGAAAAAGTAGACGTTTCGACTCTCATCCAAGAGTCATTGTCAATAACAGAATTTAGGTCGAGAACTCCGATATTAATACTGTTCTGTGGTAAGACCCGCCCATTGGGAGGAGCCTTCTTGAAGTAGAAAGAGTTGTTTGTTTCAACAGAAACTCCCCCCTTGTATCTACCGAGCTAGCCTATTCAGAATCGTAATGGGCTATTAGAATCCTCTTTGTCTTTGTGAGACCCTGGCTCAACCACCCTGAGTACCTGATTAGCATCTGAATGTCCTGGTCCTCTACCACCTTTCCAGGGGTTCAGTAACCCATTATAAATAACAGGAAGATTAAACCTTAGCCCTCCATTTCTGTTTAAAGAAGGTCTTTCTTTTTTAACAAAAATAGCTTCCTTGACTCCTCTTTCAAACCATCTTTTCTCCCTGCTTAAAACCTTCACCTCACCGTCTTCAAACGAGTGATTAGAGGCTTCAAGATGGAGATGCACGGCACTCTGAGGTCCTGAACTTGTATTTCTTCTGTGCTGATAAAGCCTCTTGTGTAGAGGCTGTTTTGTCTCACCTATGTACCGTTCTTTACAGCTTTCTTCACTGCATTGGATCGAATAAACTACATTGCTCTGTTTTTGAGTAGGCAACTTGTCCTTTGGGTGAACCAGTTTTTGTCTTAAAGTGTTTCCTGGTTTAAAATAAACAGGGACTTCGTGTTGTCTAAAAATTCTCTGCAGTTTTTCCGACAGGCCAGACACATAAGGGACAGAAACACCCTTCCTTCTCTGTTCAGTTTCCCTTTTGTCCTGCTTCTTGGTTCTCTTCACTCTGTTGAGAGCCCAAGCGGGGTAACCACAGGCTGAGAGGGCATTACGGACATGTTTTTCCTCTTTCTTCTTGCCCTCTGAGCTGGTGGGCACACCTTGAGGTCTGTGTTGTAAGGTTCTGATCACCCCCAGCTTGTGCTGTAGTGGGTGGTTGGAACCAAAGAGCAGATACTGGTCCGTGTGTGTAGGTTTCCTATATACTTCTATTTGGAGTTTCCCGTCCTCTCCTCTGATCGTGGAACAATCAAGAAAGGCCAAGTGATTCTCCTTAGCGTCTTCTCTTGTAAACCTAATATGTGGGTCCACAGCATTGATGTGATCAGAGAAGGTTTCCAGCTCTTGTTTCTTGATTGTTACAAAAGTATCATCGACATAGCGGAGCCACAGTTTTGGGGCTATGCCTGAGAATGAGGCCAGTGCCTTCTTCTCAAAGTGCTCCATGTACAGGTTGGCCACTATGGGAGAGACGGGCGAGCCCATGGCACAGCCATGAATCTGTCTGTAAAATTGTCCCCGGAATTGAAAGTAAGTGGTGTTCAGACAGATGTCCAACAGTTTACATATGTGTTCAGGTGTCAGTTTGGTCCTTTCCTGTAGGGTGGTGTCTTCCTGCAGTCTGATCCTCACTGCTGCTACTGCATCAGTGGTCGGGATGCAGGTGAACAGGGACACCACATCATATGAAACCATGAGTTCATCTGGGTCCAGTTGGAGATGTTTCACTTTATCCACAAAGTTGTGCGTGTTTTCCACATGATGTACCGAATTCCCCAGCAGCGGAGCCAATATAGTTGTTAAATGCTTGGCCACATTGTAAGTGATGGAATCTGTGCTGCACACTATGGGTCTGAGTGGAACCTCCTTTTTGTGTATTTTTGGAAGGCCATAAATGCAAGGCATGGCTTCACCAGGATACAGTCTGTAATACAGAGGCCGGTCTATCGCTTCCTCTTTTTCCAGCCTTTGTAAACAGTCTATCACTTTCTTCTTGTAGCCACTGGTCGGATCTCTTTTCAAGCGCTCATATGTGGTCGTGTCCTCGAGGAGGGTGTGGACTTTGGCTTCGTAATCAGCTGCGTTGAGAATCACAGTGCAACGTCCCTTGTCTGCTGGGAGGATGTTGATGCTATGATCTTTTTCCAGTGCTGAAAGTGCTTTTCTCTCTTCAGCTGTGATATTTGAAGGAGGTGGTTTGGCACTCTTCAGGGTCGCTGTGACGCGTAACCTCAGGTCTGCAGCCTCCGATTCAGTCATTTTGTTGTTTCTAATTGCCGTTTCAGTGGCTGTGATGTAGTCCTCTGTAGGGATGTGTTTAGAGGTGACAGAAAAGTTGAGACCTTTAGAAAGCACCTCTTTTCTGCCTGTGTCAGAACACGATCTGATAGGTTCTTAATCCAATTGTTTTTGCTGGTCGCTAATTTGTCTGTCTCAGTCCTAATGTCTAGCTCGACCTCACCTGCATTCTTTTTGTTCAAAAGAATGTTGAACTTCTTGATTTGGCGTTCTTTGCTCTTCCTGTGCTGTGCTTCTTGTGCTGTCTGTAAAATCCAGCACTCTTTTGAAAGCTTCTTCAGGGAGTATGCTGGTTAATTTCTCCTGTAAAGTTCCTGTTCTGTCTTTCAATTTATCAATTCTGACGTTGTTTTCCTGGATCCTTTCACTGAGCATCTGCATAAGGCTCCTTCTCCAAATCTTCTCTGCTCTGTGTCCTCTGACCGGTGATTTGATCTGCAGGCTCTTCGGGATCATGTTGTTCTGTCTGCATCTAAGATTGAACCTCAAGTGATTCCTGTTGTCTGCTAGTTTCCTGGCTACAGATTCGAGTTCCCGAACTAAATCCAAGGTTTTAGGCCCAAAATTCTTGGAAATATGTCGGTGTAATCCCTCATTCGTCCAGGCGTGTTCCATAGTAGAAAAAGCTTCAGTTGTAGTCATCTGGACTCAGTTTGAAAAAGTAGACGTTTCGACTCTCATCCAAGAGTCATTGTCAATGATTTTGAAAAAGTAGACGTTTCGACTCTCATCCAAGAGTCATTGTCAATGATGCTCTATTAAAAGTGAATTACAATATAAATGTTTGTTCTGATCAGAACATCACACACTGGACTCCTGCATGAAACAATGCTGCGATGTGATTGGCTGATGGACCTTACGTGCATAAACCTTTACGTTCCTCTCATTCCACGTTAAGAAGTCAAAGTAAAACAGACATCACGAGTCACGATTGATCTCACACATGGTGATGTGAGAGAGAGAGACGCAAACTCAAACCCGCTCATCTCTAACTGAGGCTGCTCAGGGCCGCACACTGTTCACTCCAAAGTCTCATGTCAGAGGTTCTGGACGAGACGGCGCTCGTCCAGAACGTCTCTTTGTAAGATAAGTTCAATACCTGGAGAGTGTTGTTGAGTTTGCAGTTTCTTTACATCGTCAAGAAATTTCTTCTTTCGTTTTTCAGCACCAGGAGATATATTATTCTGGACATGATGACCACGCAGGGACCACGTTCTGTTGTGTTTATGTTTTGCTTTCGTTCTGCTCGCGCACAATGAAGTTGCCCAATCAGCGCAGGTTTGGAGCCTTGGTTCCCAGATTGTCATTACAAATAAATGCGGTTTGTGCGTTATATGTTACCGCTGTGTGCGCTGCCGCGCCAGCAGCGCTACTACACTAGTGGCGCACGCTGCATTGCACTTCGCATAAGACGGGTTGCCAGATTGGGGGCCCTCTTAACGCCTCGGGGCCCTACGTGGCTGCTTAGTTCACTTATAGGCTGGGCCGGCCCTGGTCACCATGAATGTGCTAAAAATAACCTGTCACACCTGGAGCCTCTAAACTATGGCTGGGGGGCTAAATGTAGCCTACAGACCAATGTTTGTTGGCCTTCAGGCTTCTTGCTAAATCGGCCTTAATAACCAAAAGTAATACATTTTACTGAAGAATACCTATTTTATGTTTTACAGACATAAATGAAACTGAAAGTGCAGTGGCTTCCATCAAATACATCAAATAGAACATTTGAATAATTCAGTCCGCACCAAATATGTTTCCAAATTGAATGCAGCCCTTTCTGATGTTTGGACCCCCCTGCCTCACACCATATGAAAAGTACTGTCTACTTTTCAGTCCCATTCAATATTTGAAGTGGAATAGGAAGTACAGGTTACCCTCTCTGAAATTATGTAAAAGTAAAAGTACCCACTATAAAAAAACGGCTTTAGTAATGTACAATTTACAACACTTGCCAGTACATTTCATATCTATTCTCTTAATTTTCACATTTAAAAGTACAATGATTACCCCAAATAGTAAAAAAATAACCAGCACATGCATTTATATTTTTCTGTGTGACTAATTACAAAAACGTTGTTCTTGTGAAGGACACACAATTGGCACTTGCCCTGACAGTGAGGCATCAGCAGGGGGCAGTATTTATGTTTCCATCGCATTCCATGAGTCCTCACCACACTGCAGTCACTCACTTCAAATCCCATTCACTGCAGACACTTGTATGCCTCGGCATTAAAAAAAACACTGCAATGTTAAGTGAATGTAGATTTCACTGCAAACTTGGGTTGTGTGAGTCAATTTAGGGACTAAAACTGTAATGAAATTGCTTTTAATTATGATTTATGGATACACACAGCAGATGATTTGAGAAAAATATTAATACGTTGACGAATAAAAATAAGACCTACGTAACTACCAACTAGGACATAGACCCTTAAGATCATCAGAATGTTCCAAATTGTGGAATGGAGGTGACTGGAGGCAAAATAAAGTAGATACAAAGTACAAAGTAATACATTTTCACAAATTGACACAATTGACACCCAATCTGAATTAGTAATGATTTTAAGTCTATTTGACTAAAAATAAGCAACTATTTAAATTCCCAGGATAGAAATGTCAGTCAGTTTGCTTTTCTATTACAACAAATGGAAAAAAAAACTGGTTTCAAAATTCAGTTTGAGATTAACAAAAAGTAATTAATTGTGGCTAGTATTGCGATATTATTAATATCTCATTACTTTTTTGGTGTAGTCGTGGTCATAAAATAGTAGTCAATCCAACATTTTTCTTTGCATTTTTACAACAAACAGCATGATATTTAAATGTTGCCCATCTTTAAAACAACATTTACAATATTATACATGTTTTCATATATTGCCCCCTTGTCCTGTAAAACTTAAAAATATGTGTTTCCCATAAAGTGTTCATCATAATCTCCTATTAAATCTCCCCAAAATCTTACGTTGAATGTGTTAAAAAAAAACACCTGGACTTTCATATTTTGTGATGTTCTGAAGTTACACTATGTTACTCTTTTTTGTCTTGATTCCAGATATGTATTCAAATGGTGATGACTCTAAATCCTTTGTATGAGGTTTATTTCTGTATTTTTTTGTGGCATTTTTACAGACTGGATTCTACTCTATCTTTGTAAATGTGTTCTCGGACTAAATGTGACTTTTATTTTGGACATCATATGCTTTAACCTTCTTTTCTTTGGATGTCACCCCTTCATTATTTTCTAATTGGCTTGAGCCATGAAATGGCAAGAGCCATTGTTGTTCGCCGGTTTCCTATTATTATTCTTCCGCAACTCACGCATTTTTGACCCCCTAAACATCAATGAAAAGTCCCACATGGGGGTATAGACGCGATCGGACCGGCGCAAAATCATAGAAAATGGAGCTTGCGACTCTACAGCGCCGACTGTAGTGAAAAAAGCTATTAAATGAGATACGTCAACTTTAACCTAAGCACACAGACATTTGGAACAGTGATAGAGCTTCCTGTGATGACTAAAACACAAACCTACAGCATTGCTGTATGACGCAAAGTTGTTGTTGTTGTGTTACTTTTAATGGCGGTTGGCAGCCAAGGTGCATTTACCGCCACTTACTGTAGTTGTATATCTTCAAAGTATTTTGCACTTTACTGTAAAAAGAGAGAGAGAAGGAGAGAGAGAAAGACATTCTGTTCGAATGCGTCTCGGTCTGGAATCGGATCATTGGGGGGCGTCAAAAAAAAGTTCCAGCATTTACCGTTCCAACCACCGCCGCTAATTTGTGTCACGTGTCTCTCAAATGCGGAAGACGTTGTGTCACGTGTCTCTCAAATGCGGAAGACGTTGTGTCACGTGTCTCTCAAATGCGGAAGACATTGTGTTGCGTGTCTCTCAAATGCGGAAGACATCTCTCAAATATTTTCGGAACATTCAGAACAAAATATATAACAGATTTACAGAGTTTAGTGCGTCGCTTGTTGACTCAGCAGAAGTTGGCAACGTTTGCCTGAAGAGTGGGTCCAGCTCGACTCAGACGGTCCCTCATCTGCCTGAAGAGTGGGTCCAGCTCCAGTCTCCCTCGCGTCCGTCTGTCCGTCTGTGAGAGTCAGATCTCTCCTTCACTCTGGAACTCCTCCAGGTTTCTACTTTTTTCCAAGGAGGTTTTTTGTAGTTTTTCCTGGCCGAGAAGGAGGGTCTAAGGACAGAGGACTCTGGGACATCGTCCCTTGCCACCACAGACATTGTTTGACTCCATCGCCACCACAGACATTGTTTGACTCCATCGCCACCACAGACATTGTTGATTCATTTCTCACTGTGGCCCTCAGAGGCAACTGTACAAAAATAAATTGAATTGAAAATTGAATTGAATTCTCAGTCTGTGCTATTTTTATTCTTTCCTCTAATCCACCATGTTTGTTTAGACACGAACAGACAATGCGTTTGTCTGATTGGTTAATCCGCCTGTCAATCACTCCCTTTGGAAATTGGCGCGGCTGGGTTGGATCCCAGACACTCAGGTTTTGTAAAGTAGTCTGTCAAAACATGTTGGGAATGGCTAGTCAGGCAAGAAAACCACACTAAACACACACTCACAAACTGCCACAGCCTCCTAGCCACCCCTTCATCCTGCGCTCACTTCTAGAGCTAGATAAAAGTGTCCTTAAAGGTTGAATGGACGATTTTTTTGGCCCAAATCTGAGTCTTATTTCCGCGTGGCGTGGACTCCCGATTAGTCCTGCCACGTATCAATCATAAAACGCACCTATCGCTCACCTGCAGCCGCGAGCGGCTCGTCCCACATTTCCGCGTGTCTAAGCGCATTGATCTATCATAATATAGTTCCCTCAGTGAACGGGACAAAATGAAGACGGAGAAAGACTGTTTGAGCTGACTCTGAAGAAGACTGAAATCTACGGGAGACGAGAGATGAGAGTTGATCCGTTGCGCTAATAAACAAACGCGCGTTCTCAAATCGCCGAAAAATCGTCCATTGCGCCTTTAAGACCCACCGTGGTTGCATGTTACACACACCCTAAAAGTTAACTTTGCCCCATACTTGCTAAAGCTGTGCTCAGGCTCTTCCCCTCGCGAAAAATCCTCTATTATTCCTTTAAGTATTCCAAAGGTGTCCGATAAAGCAATCATGTCAAATGACCAACATGCACTAAACTAGACTTGAGCAGGGGTCAGAGCAGGCAACATGCGGTTTTGGGAAAACACATGAATGAGAGAAAGGAGACGGTTTTGTGGATTTTAGACCTGTGCTAAAAAGTGGTGCTAATGTGGAGCCACAGGTAAAAGACACAGGTCAGAATGTAATAAAGCATAAACATGACAGAGTGAAGCTGCTGTGAGCTCTGACTATGTCCACACTAAAAAAATAGTGAGCCCATGTTGAATTTGAGCAGCAACAGCCAACAGGGCTGTGATATCCTATGTCCTTTTTCAAATGGTGCGCATGTGTGCTAACACTCCTCCTTATACTCATTACGTACGGGTTAGGGTTAATTTTTTATTTGATTCTAAACTCCATAGGAAGCGAGTGAAGAAACTCGAGCACCGGCGTAATGTGTTCTATTCTTTTAGTTCCTGTCAGTAATCTCGCTATTGCATTTAAAAAACTTTTTTTTTTTTAATGGAGCTTTCAGGACACGCTGCGAGCAGGGAGTTACAGTAGTCTAATAGTAGTCTAGTCTAGTCTAGTCAGTAATCTAGTAGTCAGAATCTCTTTTAGGCAAGATTTTTCTGATTTTAGCTTTATTACACAGATGAAAGAAGGGTCGGCACTAGATCATACACGCCTAACTCACGGAAGGTAGACTTCAGAATTCTCTAAAAAGCTTTTTTTTTTATTACATTACAGTCTGTTCCACTCATGGATCTATTATAGTATCTGGATAGGGTATGGCTAGCCGCAGCATGTCGTTACAACCCCCAGTGGCCACTCCGTTGGTACTGCAGCCAAAGAAATCCCGCGGCCCTGAAAGGTTTTTTTTCCCTAGAGCGCAATGTAACGAAAAACTGCTCGTGTTCAGCTGTAAAAGCATTTAGAGCTTTCAAAAATGTCAGACAATTCTTACCTATTTTTGGGTCATTAACTTTTTTAATTTTAAGATTGTTCAGTTGTCTTTAAAACGCATTCTAAGCTGGTAGCTTCAGCTACGCTATAGCGCGCCGCTCTAACCCGACTCGTGACCGTCTAGACCAATCAGAGCGCGTGTAGGTGAAGTGAACGAGCCGACATGCCGTGGATGAGCCCAAATGCCACCAATGAGCTACAGGCGTAGCTATGAGTTTAATAACTGATCAAATCATGGAACTAATGACCACCACAGATCTACTGCTCAGAAGCAATGTCTTTAAATAGTTTTGCCTGAAAAACTGAAAGAACGTGAGAAATGCTGCGGAAAGAAAGCGAGGAAATGGAACGTTTTGCCGGGTTTAAACTTATGTTACGTTTCGTATCCATCAGTGTTTTATCTGTATTACACAAGCAGCATAAATACTGACTTCATCATGACTTTAGCATAAATACTGACTTCATCATGACTTTAGCATGTTTTGTGATAGATAAACATGTGAATACATTTGACATGTTGTAGAATGATTGGTATTTGGCAGATAAAAAAATCCGTGATTTAAGAAATCTTAGATCTTAGATCATACGTTTCATGTACTCAAGAATCAGAATTATTTCCATTGTCAGAGAAAAAGTTTACAAACTAGACATTTTTTATGGTTTTATATTTTATTTGCAATAAACCACAAAACACTGAATAATAACACTAAAATATTGAGTCATGACAATAAATAGATTTTGGTCAATACATATACAAAATGTACAGTTTTGCACTATGTATATAATATAATCAAACTGGCGTGTAAAAAACAAATTGCATTAATGATCAAATGTTCTGATGTAAAAGTGAAGAAGCAACAGCTTTAGACCATGAGCTGGAATTAAGATGAAGCTCATATTTTTATAGATACATGAGTGAAAACGGCTTGATTTTATGATGACGCAGTGACAGCTGTTCTCTCCTCACCTCGTGTTCTGATCAACTTTTTCCGGTTCAAAATCCTTCCGTTTTTTTAAAACCAGTCTTTATCTCACACTGGGCTCTGCGCTGCTCTTGTAACTCTCTCTGATTAGTCAGCGCAATCACGTGGTACATAAACTTGGGCCGCACGTCGCTGGAGAGCTAAAGGCTAACTGGCGACATGTGACACTGAGCAGCTCCCATAGACTTGAATGGGCGGCCCTCTTGGCTGCTGGGGGCTTGGTTCCACTTCACGCGTCTGCTCAGAGATAGTGTTTGACCATAAAATAAATAACCCTAACCCATAACCCATAACCCTAACCCCTAACACTAAGATTCTACGCTGCGAGACAGTAAATGTAACTCGCATGTGATCTGGGCCGCCATATTGGATTCTGTAACTTCCGAATTATGACTTCCGTGAGTGTATGATCTAGTGCCGACCATGAAAGAAGGCTGTTTTACAGGCTTTATTTATATGCGCTTTGAACGAGAGCTCTAGTTCAAATAAGACTCCATGGTTTCTTACAGTAGAACTGGACTACTGTGACTTTAACTGCAGTGAGCTCTGAACTGGAAAACTTCAAATAAATGATTGTCCTGTAGGTGGGTTTGAACTGTTTAACAACAACTCTCTCACCTGAACAAGGTGAAAGGACACCCAACCGAGGCTAGTACGTGACCTTGTTGTCTTCATGAGCTGATGAAAGTTCTGGCAGCTCTCATGGCTTGAAGGCTACAGAGGATGTCTACAGTCAAATCGTACACTCTCTATACCTCCCCAACTCCATTAGAGCTTGCAGCCAACACAATGCACTGACAAGCAGAACAGTAACAGTGACAGCAGCCAATTCACGGCTCGTTTTAATATGCCAGATGGTCTAAGTGTGCACTATCGTCTCCCGTTAGCACTAATGCTACATCTGCTGCACTTGTTTACCACATAATGAAAAAACAGACTCCCGTGCCACATCATTGGCCTGTTTGCAACCTCACACTCCATTGTTCAGACTGATACAGGTTACGGTCATCACCACACTGAATGACAAGTGTGACAGTGACAGCAGATAGGGGGCGCTGCAGTGAGAAAAGAAGGAAAGTAGATTGACAACAGGCAGTGGAATCATATTGTTATTGGTCGAATGGAAATAAAAGGTCTTATTTAAATGAAGCAGGGTACATTTAGGATATATTTCATTCAGCTTTTTCCTTTCCGATGGTGATACAAATGGCTTTGCATATCTGCCAACAACTGATACCTCTCGTGACTTTCTTCACAACCAGTTGAACATATTATCAAAATGCTCCTAAAAGCTTAGGATTGTTAAAACCACTGCAGGCTAATAATATTAGTAGTAGTTTATAGGCCTATGTTCCTCTTCAACAGAAAATAGCTGAAGATACAGCTAAAAGTGCTCTATTATTTCATATTTGTTTATTTGAAAATCAGCTCCTTAGGCTACAAGTAAATTATAGTTTTCATGTCCTATGCAGTTAAATTGAACTGTATACAGTATGGGGGATGTATCCTACCGTACACTATTGACAACATTTCCCTCTGCCTGTCCGATGTGCTGCAGACACACACAGCAGAGAATGCATGCAGGTTGAAGAGCTGTGATTCACCACAGCAAGCCTCATGCGCAGCTCTCATTGGTTTATCTGCCGTATGTCCCACCTCCCCTGTGTGTTTGTTTGACTGTCTCTGTTCATGTGTGTGTGAAACCCAATATACAGACTGCATCAAAATTAAAAGGAAAAAATATGTTTACCTGCACTAAATAAGTAACCTTAGGGTAAGACAAACCCTGGTGGAGGCTGGACAGACAGAAGCGTAAGTACAGTAAGGATTTCAGTTGGCTTCAGAGTTGTTATTATGGTATGGAAAATCATTGTTTATGCCCATATTATGCAAAATCTGTAGCAGTTGGTAGGATATAACCAAAAAATGCATCCAAATCTCATCAAAATCCAAGGGGAAAATGCATCTAAACTCACCAAAAGTCGGGTCGGGCCTGTTGTGCTGTGGTCGAATCCGTTGGATTTATCCATCTATATTATGAGTTTGCCTGGGAAGATTAGACATTTCTGCATGGTAGCAGTCATGTAATGAGCTTTGAACACCACCACCGAGAACCAGACTAGCAATGCTACAGCTAAGCCCTGCCACAGTCCTGGCCCCCACCTCTGTGTCTTTTATGGGGATTTACAAATAAGGAGTCATTTTAACCAAGAAATCCAACATAGATTAAAAAGTAATGACTATTATTACACTCTGACCATTTTTTTTTTATCATTATAGCTTATAAATCAAAACTTTCAAGAGGATTAATATCTAAATTGTATCATTGTTAATCTGGACACAAAATCACGTGTCGGGAGGGAATTTAGCTAGAATTATGTCTTTTCATGCCCATTATTTACAAGGAAATGCTTACTGCTGGAGAAACTGTGTCAGCCAGGAGGCAAACCACTAACATATGTTTTGGAATTGTCTGCATGGCACCTGCAGACTGTTTTTGACATTGCCATCCCACTAAATTTTGAAACAATGTACATGGGTATCAAAGCTCCTGCCATGGACACAATTAACGGATACCGTTGGAACATATTTTTGGCAGTAGGAAAAAAGGCCATCCTGTGCCCTGGGCAAGCACAACCTGTCATCTTTTACACAGCGATCTAATATAAATTAATTTGATATAAAACAGTTTCTGGGTTCTACAGGTTCAATAGTTTAAAATTAAGACCAATTTGATTAAATCTATTTTTCTATTTTTGAAACGCCGACATTCAATTCAATTCAATTCCATGTATTTTTGTAACACCCACAATCACAACAACAGTTGCCTCTGAGGGCGACAGTGAAAAACGGATTAAGCAAATCCGCCAGCAGTGTCCTCAAAGGTATGGCATGACTATATTTACATAATTGAAGCTGTTGAAAATGGCCCTCATTTATCATAATTGCGGTAAAAAAGTCTGTAAATTTGGGCGTATATTTGTTCATACCCCAGATGTTGTAAGGGATTTATTAACCTGTGCACACAGCTCTGATCCTGCAGCGGATGAAAACCAGTGTCATTCAAAAGAAATGCCCCAAAATATGAATGGTTCAATGGCCTCACCCACGGGAATGCATAAGTTCATGATTACTCGGGGTGAGTTATAAACCTTGTAAAGGTGCAGCCTCAACGAAGGAGAATTATCTTCTTCGGCCATACGATTGCTGCATGACAATAATTTACCTGCATTTTTGTTTAAGCTTACCATAAGCACAAATAGAGGAGCTGTTCATTTTCTGCAGTTAAGAGTGTTTTTTATATGCAGTTTGGTGTTTATTTGAAGTTGGCATACCTGTTACACCAACCTTGAACTTGCAGTGCAGTTTGTGCGCACAGTGCGCTCACAGCAATATTGATTTCACTGTACACAAGTTGGATAAATGAGGGCCATTGTGTTTGTGTCCCCAATACATGACATGATCGAGGAATCGGATCAGTATGGAGAAATGGGGGCCAATACACGAGCCATTAAACGCTACAGCATTTGCACCGATATCCAAACTGGTATCAGTATCAGTGCATCCCAATCATTGCGCTTGGGGATTTGAGATTTGGTCTTGTCTGCCTGCTCTCACCTAGTCTGCCTGCTCTCACCTGGTCTGCCTGCGCTCACCTGGCTCAGACCCTAGCAAGGACCCTGCCATAGACCTGGCCTAGACCCTTGCACCACGGCTTCCCTGTGGCACTGGTATGAGGTTAATTAGGCAGCCGTAGGTAAATGAGAGTGCGACGAGTCTAACAAGTGTCGGAAAGCGAGCCACAGAGTGTGAGGAGCCAACATGTGGCAAATGGGCTATTCATCTACTAACAGCCTTCAGCGCACAAGGCGACCATGGCAACGGCCCAAAGTCTTCAACTTGAGGGATAGTAAAACAAACAGCTCTTTAATTCAGAGGTGGTGTCAGGAATGTCTGCTCCTAATGGCACCGAGAGCATATTTGAAAGGATTCAATTATGGAAGAAAAGGTGAGAGCAATTCACAAGCTTATCAGATCTTTCAGACGCAGCTCAAAAAAACATGGAGCTGGTCAACAAGAGTCAATTATCAGTGGTGTAGTGGGAAGTGTAGTTGTAATGCCTGCAAATGACACTTCACCCATCTTGAGTAGTCTTATTAAAAATAAACTCATAAAACTCAAATAAACAATGGTTGGTGTTCAAAAAACATAATTCACATTTATACCACTTGATTCAGATATGTACGTAGATGTACTTTATTGATCTAGAAGGAAATTCAAGTTCAGCTGGAGAAACATTTCCACTGCACTTCCAGAGCCTGTGTGTCTCACTCAAATGTTTCAGGGCAGCTTGGCAAAGGGATTCATCAGGTATTAGGTGTCTCAAGGCAGTTTGAGCAGAGAAGCAGCCCAGAAGACAAAATTGTCTCTCCTCTGAGTTCTGCAGATTTGGCCTCACAGTGAGCATCCAGAGAGCCCAAGTGAACTCTGGAGACACAACGTTGTTACAGTTGTTAACTGATACGGGCCAAGACCAGCAAAAACATAGGAGATAGAAAGAAAACTGAGATAAACAAAAATCCTTCCCATTTGGTCCAAAAGTTTGTCAAATTTGTCCATTTTCAAATTAAATCCAAATATGATCCTCTCCATTTTCCTTAAATCAATTATTATTTTATTAATTTTAACAAAATAGATTTTTTTTGAAAATGTCCCTAAAATTTAAGTTTCTTTAAAAAAAAAATGTTATTGGAGCGTGATATGCAAATGTAGTGGCTAGCTATTAAAATGGCTCTCTAGTGCTCTCTCCAAATTTGATGTTTAAAAATTCATAAAAGACTATTTGTCATAGACAATTTTTTGTTTTTTTTTCAGGTTCATTTGTAACCGGGCACAATGTTAAGAAATCATGTGACTCTAGCTTGAGTTTGTGGTAATCTGTCAACATTAAAGATAAATAAAGCAAATGCATTTACTTTGCTTGTATATTTGCTTTTTTAATGATTATGTCACTGTGTTTGGAAGAAAGCCAAGCCGCTGTGTTTTGTTTTTGCATCAGTAGTGTTATAGGAACAGTAATGGCAGCCTCTTGATCGGAGGAGAAAGTTCTAAACCAATGAAGGACTCACGTCAGGTTTTACCTCTGTTTTGCGCGAATGAACAACACAAAGGGAAAGGTTATACAAAAATACAATAATATGAATTATTGGTAACGCAAGAGTACTCTTACGCATTACTTTTATAACATAGTAGCGCAGTAACATAGTTGCGCAGTAACAACGCGTTTGTTTTCCAGGGCAATAACGAGGTAATGTAACAAGTTAAAATATATATATATTTAGGCTTTATTAGATAGGAAAGTGTAAAATGGGGGATGAGAGAGAAGGGAGGACATGCAGTAAATAGTTGGAGGGCGGGATTTGAAATCACGACACTACGGCCGGCTGTACTTGGAGCCTTGTATGTGTGCTGTGCCGTAACCACTTGACCACCGGGCAGCACATAATAAGTTACTTTTAGTAATGCTACCCAACACTGGTAGGAAGGTAGATTGACCGGTAAATCGAGAGCTTTCCCTTTCAACTCAGCTTCTTCTTCACCACAACAATCCAACACAGCTACCACATCACTGCACCAATCCACCTGTCAATCTCATGCCCCATCCTTCCCTCACTCGTAAACAAGACCCAGAAATACTTGAACTCCTCCACTAGGGGCAAGGACTTCCCACCCACCCAAAGGAGGCAAACCACCTTTTTCCGGTTGAGAACCATGGCCTCGGATTTGGAGGTGCTGATTCTCATCCCAGCTCCTTCACTCTCAGCTGCAAACAGTCCCAGAGCATGTTGCAAGTCCAGGTTTGATGGAGCCATCAGGAGAACATCATTTGGAAACAGCAGACATGAGATCCTGTGGTTCCTAAACCAGACTACCTCCAACCCCTGACTGCGCCTAGAAAATTTGTCCATAAAAACAATGAAAAGAACAGACATCAGGACTCCAACGTGGGAACAGATTTGATTTACTGCTGGCAACAATGCGAACACAGCTTCTTCACGGTCATAGAATGTTGAAAACATATTTTGTTTGTTTTTGTGTTTTTAAATTGTGGAGTAGCTCAAATTAGAACCCCCTGACACTTATGATGGAAGAGCTGTCTATCTCCTAAATTATTTTTATGAAATATTAACCATTTTATTTTTCTGGCTAATTCACCTGAGCAGTTTTAATCACAGACTTTTGTAATATTCCAAATGTGTGTGGATTATTCAGCAGCCTGATCACACCCGCGCTCACAAGACAGATCACATCGCTCCTAATCATGAAATATTAAAAACACTAAAGCCATTATTGAGAGATTATACAATTCAATATTAAGCTAATGTGCAGGAATTATATTATAGGTTATGGATGTGGTTGGAGGATGGCTGCAGGGGAGGACTCAACTCCGGACTAAAGCTGAGGGTGACCTTTGAGAGAAAAGATTACAGGATACAAATTATTTATGTTTTATTACAAAACGGGTGGGGGAGAGTGTGGTAAACCAGCAGGGATTTTATATATGTGTGATTGATATGATGTCTAGAAGCACTATAGCACTAACTATAATGATGGAAAATGTGTACTGTTGACTTTTTCGATTTGCACCCATTGGCCCTCATTTATCAGACTTTTTTAATGTATATATATATATATACATATATATATATATATATATATATATATATATATATATATATATATATATATATAGAAATGATTAGATTATACGTATCATTATTATTAGAGTGGCTCCAGCTCGACTCCGACGGTCCCTCATCTGCCTGAAGAGTGGGTCCAGCTCCAGTCTTCCTCGCATCCTTCTGTCCGTCTGTGAGAGTCAGATCTCTCCTTCACTCTGGAACTCCTCCAGGTTTCTACTTTTTCCCAAGGAGGTTTTTTGTAGTTTTTCCTGGCCGAGAAGGAGGGTCAGGACAGAGGATGCTGGGACATCGTCCCTCGCCACCGCAGACATTGCTTGATTCATGTTTCACTGTCGCCCTCAGAGGCAACTGTTGTTGTGATTTTGGGCGTCACAAAAATAAATTGAATTGAATTGAAATAAAAAATTCACAGCACATTGAAAATAAAATAAAAGTCCCATTTAGTCTGAAGTCTGAATGGCATCTTTTCCATTTGTCTAATGTCTGTTAATTCAGTCCAGTCCTTGATCTTTGGTGCAGTTTGTGTCATCCATTTCTTTGTTATGGCCTTTTTTCCCATTGCCAAAAGTACATTCCAAAGGTATCCGTTTAGTGTGTCCATGGCAGGGGTTTTGAGGCCGAGATACATAGCTCTAAAATCGGAAGGGATGGCAATGTTAATAGCAGTCTACAGAGCATTATTAATGTCAGTCCAATATTTTTGAGCGATAAGACCCAAAACACGTGATAGTGGGTTGCATCCTTGCAACTACATTTTCTCTAATATTTATCATTTCCCTATGAATAATGGATAGTCTGACATGGTCCCTCTTAGAAGCACATACACATCTTTGCCAGTCAAATTAAAACTATCCTGTCTTTTCCAATTATTTGTAATATAATTAGAAGAGTGGCTGCCTGAATTATCTATACCATTATATAATTTATTTATATAATTTTGATATTTTTTCTCCTTGAAAGCTCTGATTTACATACTAAAAGGTCTCCTGTGTCTCCAAGTCAAAATTTCCTTCAACACATCAACACATTTCATGTGATTTTTCATTTCAATCTGGTGAAAACTTTGATACCTTTTGTTATACAATTTTTTTTAATCTCAAATCTGTGCTGTTTGACCTTGGTCAAAAGCCAGCCGGTTAAAGAACATCATATTTGTTTAGGTTATGTGTTTTCATTGGTTGTTTCCATGTTGTAGGCACAGATTTCACCCAAAGGTTTTCCAGCTCCTCCAAATGACTCAACCATTTGTCATCTGCCAGTAAGGCCTGTACAGGAACCCCCGGCACAACATTAATCTCAATGTTTTTCCATTGAGCGTCATACTCCGGATCACACCAGTACAGCAACACTCTGATTTGAGCTGAGTATTTTTTCGGACAAGGCAAACCCCAGCCTCCTTTTTCCTTTGGTAATTGTAGAGTTTTGAACCATATACATGGTGTTTTGCATTGGTATACAAATCGTGAGATTGTTTTATTCCACTTGTCAAACAGCCGGTTGGGAATGAAGACTGGGAGCGTCTGAATCTGAGTAAAAGTATACTTTGTGTGGTTTCAATGCCTTGAGGGGTATAATTATTTTTTTTCAATAATTGTTGTCTTTTATTCAGGACCACACCCACATATCTCAGTGATTCTGTTTGCCACATAAATAGGTAGGGCTTTCCAAAAGGGCAAAGGGGGTACCAAAAAGGTATCATTTAAGTTTTTGTATGTTTAGTTTTTATTCAGACATTGGACCAATTTTTTGAAGAAACTGCATCACTTTGGGCATAGAAATTTGGTCAAATAACAGAATTCCGTCTTCATAGCAAGCAATTTTATGATCCATCCCATTGATTGTAACATCATGAATCGGTTTTTATTGTCTAACATATTGGGCCAGTAGTTCCATATACAAAGCAAATAGGAGGGGGGACCAGACATCTTTCCAGAGTCAGCGGATCTGTCAGGTGGCCATTGATTTTAATTCTTGATGTTGGACCATCGTAAAAAAAAAAACTGTATTTTTTACAATCAAGTTGTCAATTTGACATTTGTTTAGCACTTTAAATAAATAAGACCAGCTCACTGAATCAAAAGCTTTCTCAGCATCCAAACTAATGATCACAGCTTTGTTTTAGGAATCTTGCATCTGTTGTCTGTTAATAAATCCTGTCTGATCATTGTGGAGTAAATTTGGGAGTATTTGCTCCATTCTTTTGGACGAAATTGAGGTGTATATATGGTAGTCCACATTCAGAATAAAAATAGGTCTATATGAAGCACAGTCAAGTTGGTACTTCCCTTCTTTAGGTATTAGAGATATGAATGGCTTCTTTCTAGCTAGGAGGGATCTTTTTTTAGGTGCCCAGTATACATCGTGGAAAGCAAAGGAATAAGTGTTTTATAGAGGGGAACTCTGAGGGGAACCTATCACTCCCCACAGATGTATTGTTCTTTAATCTTTTGATTGCACCTTGTATTTACAACACTGCAATTTCAGCTTTTTTTGAAATTTGTTTTGCTCTTCTGACATAATTAGGCCACAGTCAGAAGCTGAAGAGAGCCCTAGAAATAGGATTTTGTTCCCACAATCTGGGCACTACTTTTTGAAACGTTTTTCTGGGGCCCAATATATGAGGAATCTTTTTACCTTTTGAGGACAAATATATATCTTGGCAAATTGACAGTAAACAAAGATCAACCTCCTCGGATACATTTACCATGTTAGACAATGTCAATTCATCACTAGCACCTACACACCAAGCTAGTAAGTTATAAAGTTCAATTGGCACAATCTTTCTGGCAGAGGAAACATTTAGATCCTCTGATGTAGGAGGCCAATTTACATCCATACTAGGGGCACTCTTGACCGCTTGTTTCAGTAATACACCTGCACTGTAAACTGTCCTTGAGTGCTCTAGTAGTGCAGACTCTTTACCACTTTCTGGCACCATTTCTCCATCACTACATGACATCTCAGAAACTGACATATCAGTTTCAGTTGAAAAATCCTGGTGGAGAAGTCCTGTAGTCTTTGTGGAAACCATTTCACTCAGGTTTCTTCTTGGTGGTTTGTGGAAATTCAGCTGTGGGAAGTCTCGCTGTAATCTCTTCTTCAGAAGATCGGATCTGTAAAAATTAGACAAGGAATAAATTCATAAGTATTGATAGATTACTATTTTATTTGTGTTTTAGTTTTAGAATCATTATTTTATTTGTGTTTTAGTATCCTATGTTTGTTGTTTATTTTGTGTTGTGTTTTAACAGGGTAACCACTTTTCTCACTGGGTTTTCCCTGTATAAATAAATAAAATGAATGAAAATATGTAGACTCCTGTAGCTAACAGGATTGGTTTGATCTTGAACTAAACATAGCTGTGATGTTTATCTGATCTTCCATTTTTTTCTTTCATAAACAATAAGAATAATTTAATTATCGATAACTTCCATGACCAGGGTGTTTTTTGATGAATTTCTGGAACAGGGACAAGAGCTTCTTCATTCTGAGGATTTCCTGGTTTTCAATCAGTTGTGTCCGGACGACAGTGTCACAGAATGCTATATATATATATGGGGGACAGGAGGGTCCTGGCTAGATTCACATCTATGCTGGACCATGAGTGTCACCCCCTGCAGGACACTCTCTCCGCTCTGGAGAGCAGCTTCAGTGAGAGACTGATCCACCCTCGCTGTGTGAAGGAAAGGTTCCGTAGGTCTTTCCTTCCTGCTGCTGTCAGACTTTATAACAAAAACTGTTAGTACTGAACACTCGCAATACTGACCTAACCTAATACTGAACCATGTGCAATTCTGTCATATGTGCAATTGCTGTTGGAATTCATGTGCAATTACTGTGAAATTCATGTGCAATCTAGGTGCTGTCGTGACACATATTCATGTGCAATTACTGTCGTGATCACATGCAATGGTATTTATGTATTTATTTATTTGTCTATGGGAGTTTTTATTTATTTATAGGAGATCTTCTACTGAGTGTTTTTCAGACTTCCTATAAGTGATCTGTTCTTCTGTATCTACCTCGGTATCTACCTGCGTTGCACCAATGAAATTTCCCCATGTGGGACAATAAAGAAATATCTTGTCTTATCTTATCTTATATGCATCGCCATACTCCCAGACTTTAGGTAACCTGTATAAAGCAAGGAAATGCAGTGATTGGTCAGTGATTGGTCAGTGATTGAAATATACTAGCTCACTACAAACAGAAATTTGCTTCGATTCAAACGTCTTTAAAATGATCGTGTAGTCATTACAATTATTTTCAATTAAATTATGAATTTATCTAAATATATGGAAATATATATATATTATTTGATTACCAAAATGTTACCTTTCATCACTTGTCTTCTTTGTCAGAAAGCTTGTGTATTCTTTGTAACACCTCTTGTGATAGAGGTGCCTTCAATGGCAACACAATCTTTACCTCTGGTACACATCAGGATGGATTCATCTGCTCTAGATTCAGCTGCTTTGACCAAACTTCCTAGTAAAGGATAAGTAAAAGAATTTCAATCAAGGGTGAGCACAATCAGTAAACAATCGCACAAGTTGAATTGCGCTTTTATTCAACTCACATCATCATACAGTCTTACGTACATTACATCTACACCTACATGTAATAAACTAGGCACATATTATAGGCACTTATAGGAAGTTTTCAAACTTCCTATAAGTTATCTGTTCTTTTCTTCTGTATCTACATCTGTATCTACCTGCGTTGCATCAATGAAATTTCCCCATGTGGGACAATAAAGGAATATCTTATCTTATATATGTATATTTTGGCCAACTTATTTCACTGTGATTAGTCCTATTTACCACGAGCAAGAGAAAACACACATGCAAGAATCAATATATAATCTACTCACCAGCAGTTAAAAGTTTCAGCTTGGACCAATTTATCTTTCTTTGTCTTGTGAGCCTCTTTGATACAGCGATCAACCTTCTTGCAAATGATGCAAACTGCAGGAAGTACATTGCTTGACTTTTTAGATGATTTTGTCTTAACATCTGTGGTAGATCTCAGTCGTTTGGGAGAAGGTGGTAGAGTTGATGTGGTAGATTCAGCGTCATCGTCACCCTCTCCATGCTGCCCACATACCGACTGTTTTGCTTTTCAGCACTAGTAATTCGTTTCTTGTCAATGAAACGTCTATAGCATGTAGGATGAAAGCCTGGCTTGTTACTCTCCAGAAGATGAACAAGATTTTTGTCCAAAGAAGCCACAGAAGACGTAGGATAGTTTTGTTAGGCGAAGTCATCATTGTGTACACAAACAGCTGTTGCTAACACGCGGTCTATTCCGTCGATTTCTATTCACTTCTGAGCACAAGTCACCAGCTTCCTCCAGCGGACAACAGTCAGTGGCTGTGTTTGCTCTTTTTCTACCGCTGAAATGTATGTGATGCACGTGTAATCCATATTTTCATAGCGTTTTCTATCGGCTCGAGAGACAACATTCTGCTCCATGGGAGCAGCCATGTTTGATGTTGTAGTAATCTCTCCCCTGATTGGCTGATTCAGAGGCGGAATGATTCAGGCGTAAGGATATTGCGCTATCAGGCTGAGAATATAGTTCCGGTTACATTTACAGAGGAAAAAGAAGAGATGGAAAAAATCCGTAACTTTGACTGCAAATGTCACGCAATTCTCTGCTCTCAAGAGAATCGTGTAGCAGCAAACTAACTCCAGAACTGATGTACAAGCTACGGAGCGATTCTCTAGCAGCAGAAAGAGAGTAGCAAGATATGAGGATAATCGGACATATGGAAGCAAACTGACGGACTGTTGCCACTTCAGAGCTGACGACGTCAACCAAAAAAGCCCAATACGAAGCGAAAGTCTGCCCGGACCAGCTATTTCATCGGAGGCAAAGAAGTCTGCAGAAATACATTCCTGTTCCTCATGGCGTAAGTACTGATTGTGTCTTGTGCTTGTGTAATAATTAAACGTCACAATGTGAATAATGCAGAATAATTTGCATCACAAACTTGAAAGTGCCTGTTTTGGTGTGCCGTTCTGCTTGTTTGTGTTTTTACGGTTACCTGTGAGCCATGTTATCACAAGCCAGCTAGCTAGCCCCGCTAGCCAAGGGCAGATGCTCCATCATTTCTCCGCGTTTTAATCTTAAATACGACGTAAACGTCACAATGTGAATAATGCAGAATCATTTTCGTCACAAACACGCTTGAAAGTGCCTGTTTTGGTATGCTGTTCTGTTATTTGTGCGCCGCCAATATGAACTGTTATCTGTGAAGCGTGTTATTCCCATATTACTGTTAACCCTAATCCTTATTTTTTTTCCCTTTTCAGAATTGGCCAAGACACCCTGAATGACATAATCAAACACTATGAGGAAAATGTAGCGAGACCACGGTTGAGGAAGAAGCGCGCACAGCCACAGCCACATACACGCAGGTTCATCAGCCATGAAGTCATCCACACCGTTGTAGAGTTTATCAAAAACTATGCAGAAGTCCATTCCATCATGCTGCCGGGCCGACATCCTGGCCATAGGGACTGGCATGTTAAGTTGCTCCCAACCCATGTGACTAAGGCCTCAGTTTGGCGTCTCTACGTGAAGTCTGCTAAGGAGCTTGTTTTAATGATTAGAGTATAATTAACCATAAGCAACATCTGTTTTTTAGGTGAGCCTGCAGTTTGTAAATCAAGCTTCAGATCACTGTGGAAACAGCTTCTCCCACACATCAGAAGCTGCAGGGCACGCACAGATCTCTGCTGGCAGTGTCAGAGCAACAATGAGCAGCTGATACGAAGTGCTAACTTCCCAGATGAAAGAAAATCTGAAGTGGTCCAGAAGCAATTGCATCATCTTGCCCTTGTGCAAAATGAGAGGACTTTTTACAACACTTTGATTTCTGCTCTTTCGGACCCTCACCGCCAGCAAGCAAAGATGGATGCATTACAGCTTCGACTTTGCACATCAGGTACTAATAATAGTTACTGTATGAATAGACATAAATGTCTTAATCAAATGTCATATGTATTAATCTAATCTCCTTTCCCTCTCTCTCTGTCTACTACAGATACACTTTCCCTCGAACCCTCTGCAGCCGGGTCCAATGTATTTCCTGACTCCACGAAAATGTGGCCTTTTGGTGTCTCCTGAAGGGATGCAGAAGCAGGTCAATTTCCTGATTGACGAAGGCATGTCGTCAAGTAAGGGAAGCAATGAAGTCAAAACAATTTCATGTTGTGGTATGCTGCCTGGCGTGTTGGACATAAGCTTCACCACACAATGGACATCCACTTCCTCATTGCTGGCCACACAAAATTCTCCCCTGATTGCGGCTTTGGACTTATCAAGCAAGCATGCATGAAGACCAGGGTTGACACTTTGGAAGACATCGCTGAGGTTAGTTTATATTATTTGACTATAATGTGTCTTGCCTGGCAAAACTTCAGTGCTGATCTCTGTTCTGCTTAAGATATGTTTCTTCTGTTCTAATTTTTTTTACATTGTCGCCCTTTGTCATCAGGTAGTGGAAAACAGCTCTCCTGAGAGTCGCCTCAATATCCCACAGCTTGTTGGAACGGCGGATGGCAGAGTGTTTGTCAAGAACTTCGACTGGCAGAAGCATCTGAGTCCCTTCTTCAGACGGCTTCCAAAGATCAAGAGTTATCAGCACTTCAGGTATTTATGTTGAAACAAAAAAATGAGTTAATGAGTGTCTTATGTGAAATAGTTTACCATTTCTTACATGTCCTGTTATTTGTTTACAGCTTTGATGCCAAGAGACCAGGTGTGGTGCTTGCAAAAAGTCACTGCGAAGCAGAACCTGTGGAATTTCAGCTACTACGCAATTCAGCTGTTCTGCCTCCGGTTGACAATCTCCATGTCCTGGTCCCACCTGGACTGAACATTGACAGGCAGACCTATCTGCATGAAAAAATCAGGCCTTTCTGTGCTGACGAGGCAAAAGACATCACATGCCCAGCGCCAAGAGTCACAGCACAGAAGAGTGCACAGACGAAGAAGAGGATGAGGATGTGATCTCTGATGTAATTGGACTCTGATGGTGTACATATCATATCTATTATCTCATATCTCATATATTCAAAGCCATTGCAGTTCGTATACCGGCCTGGCATCTGTTTATAAGAGTTCTTCTATTAAGAGTGTTTTTTAAACTTCCTATAAGTTATCTGTCCTGTCCTCCTGTATCTACTGCGTTGTAACACCGAAATTTCCCCATGTGTGGACATTAAAGAATATCTTATCTTATATTTTGTTGTCAGCCCTGCGACAAGTTGGCCACTGTCCAGGGTGTACCCCGCCTAAGGCCCGAAGTCACTGGGATAGGCTCCAGTCACCCGCGACCCTAAAAAGGGAACAAGCGGTAGAAAATGGATGGATGGATATTTTGTTGTTTGTGTTGCACTGAATCACCTGTGAATTCTGTTTATTGACAAATGGCAATGAACCCTATTCTGATTCTGATTATTTGATCCTATTCAGGGCCTTTTGTAATCCAAGTATTTCCATTTTAATATAGTAACTTCTAATTCTGATTCAAGTCCAGTTCACATCAATAACAACACTACTCTTGAGTCTTTAGTGACAGCTGTAGGGGGAAGGTGCTGTCAGTGTGACAGGGGGGAGGGCTTATCCCAATGAGATGCAAATGAGCCCCCCTGTGACTCTGGGCTCACTCAGGTGAGAATCTTTAGAGGCAGTTTTCTCAGTGAAAGGTTTTGAGAGTTGTATACATTCACATGACCACAACTTACTCAAATATTATCAGATCTACATGGGTGAGACATCATTGTATAGCTTTGAATCTGAATAACTCAAAATATCTCTGGGTAGACTTGTAACTGGTTTAGCCATGGTCAGTCACATATGTATCTTCATCTCCTCCTCTTTAGGGCCATGTGTATTTCTGTTTAATTCACTAGCTGCTAAATATGTTTTTTGTTTTGTTTATTGTAATCCAATATATTTGCACAGATGTATTTTTCACTTAACTTTTTATGACAGTTGTTAAGTGTCTTTTTACATGATGATATTGCACATTAGCCGCAGAGTAAACATGTCTCTCAGAAATAACATAATAAATGGTGGATTACCACGTTAAAACTGGGCTCACATCGCTGCTTAAACAATGCGCACTGGATTAGCCACTAACAGTAGCCTATAGCACAGGATTAGCAGGCGTTAGCATAAAATGAACAAACACCTCAGCTCTGATTGTTCTTCTGTGTATCTTGCATGGTTTGGAATTTGGGTTGTAATATCAAATGTTTTTAGGCAGAAAAATGATGTGCATTAATCATTTGCATAACATGTTGGTTGGCATTGATTTTAGAATCTGAATCAGAGGGGTTTATTGCAATTTGTCGATGAACAAAAATTCACAAACATAGGAACTTGTCCTGGTGATTCGGTGCAACACGACAACAAACATTGAACACTTTATACAAAAACGGCATCATATGTACGTTCTAAGTAAAATATAAAATATAAAGTCTAGTAGTGCAATAGAAGTGAACAGTGCAATGAGTACAAGGTGCTTAGGCAGTGTTGATGAGTCCAACGGCAGAGGGAAAGAAACTGTTCTTATGATGGGAGGCTCTAGTCTGGATGGACCGTAGCCTCCTGCCTGAGGGGAGTGGTTCGAATAGTCCGTGTGCCGGGTGAAAAGGGTCGGCTGTGATCCGACCTGCACATCCCAGAGCCCTGGAAACGTACAGGTCCTGCAGAGATGGGAGTTCGCGGCTGGTCACCTTCTCAGCAGAGCACACAATGCACTGTAGTCTCTGTTTGTCCCTGGTTGTGGCTCCAGTGTGCCACGCGGTGATGGGAGGAGGTGAGCATGGACTCAATGATGGCCATGTAGAATTGCACCATCACCTCCGCTGTCAGATTGGCTTTCCTAAAACATACAAAACATTTGCACCGAAACGCCGAGGCAGCCATACGCAGCGCCATATTGAAAAGCTCATGCTATTAAAATTTTAGGATTTTTGAAATGCCTAACTATACGTCTTAATTATGTACTACTTGTCCGCTTATGTACCCATCCCAGAGTCTGGCAATGGTGTTAATTTTCAAATTCACAGTAAAAGTGATATTGATTATTAGAAGTTATTTCAGTCCGTTGGCTCCATTTCTTTGTCATCTTTTCCATTCCATGTATCAAAATATGTAAAACACATTATGTGTTTTTTTGTCTACATGTGGATTATCCAATCAGAATCAGAACCACAATGGTCTAGTGCAATAGTGCGCATAACTTTTTATTTTTATAATGTCACTGTGTTTGTCATCAAGAAGTCCGGAATAAAGTTTAATTGACTAATCTCTCTTGGAGACAAAACAGAACATTGAACTGCATAGAGGCTATCAGGTGAAGCGTATCCCTTGATTGTGTGCAATAATAACTGCTGTGCTGACAGTTCATATCTCTTTCAGTCAGTTAACACTGGCCATTGTACCTCTGCCTTCACTATTCCGATCCCATCCATCGTGTCCAATAGACCCCTGCTATTGAACTCTTGATGACATCCTTTTCTCTCTAGATCAATGCTCCCTAGTGTCATCTGTCTTATACCCGTCTAACTGCTCGAGACTGTATTAATAATTGCACCCGAGCTATTGATTCATATTGATGTGTGGAGAGCCCAGGCATTTTGACCCTAACTCAAGAAACATCTCATTAGAATGGACATAAGAATCTGGCTGTAAAAATGCTCTTTCCAATGATATGGAAATGTAAAATGATACTGTACACAAAAAAAAGGATAAAACATAATGAATAATTTAAGATGACAAGAAAACTACACTTTCAATCAACTGACCTGCACATAGTCGTTTTTGTAATGTACGGACATAAAAAGAGTTTTTTAATTTATTCTAGCAGGCGCTAAGATTCACCGACCATATATAGATGCTCTTAACATTTTCTTATTTCAGATTTTCATACAATATATTTTCTATCTCCTCTGAGGGCCCACCATGTTATTACACATATCCATTTATTTACTGATAGTGCAAAAATGTATCGATTAGCCAGCAGGATAATAATAGAGCTGCTTAATCCCTGGGTAAATTGACCCTGTGCTCATTTACATCGTTATTCTACTAAACTTAGTAAATGTTATGTTATGTCTTCTGTTTCTCCTTCTCCTTGATGTTTTGGCTACGGTATATTTAATTATTATTATACTTACACATCTGCATCCTCGCTGCTGTCAATGAAGCAGATCATAAGAAGCAAATGGAATTACGGACACAGAGGAAGGATGCAAACACAAAAAGAGCGACAAGGACAAATAATTACTCACCTCAGGACTCATGATTACTTACTTTCGGGCGGCGTTCTCATCCATGTCCTTATCTTGTTTCATCTTAATTCAATGGCACCTAGTCTACAAAGTATTGCTATTAATCCAGTTCAAAGCATTATTTACAAAAATATTACATGAATTGAATGCAGTTCCTCATGGGAGTCTGTTTATAAATCCACACTGCAAGAGGGAGTGGAGCTGCGGCACATTATAGCCTAGCTACAGTAAACTTACTTCCTGTTCAGTTTAAGGTCAGCTTTCAGCGCATTAAACTTGCAACTAAAAAGCGCAAATCTCTGTTCGTTTTGCACACATTGTCTTCTCGAAGCGAGTTGCTTTGAGCTGATGTTGGGCTCCCACTTGAGGTCCTGGGTGATGGTGGTGCCGAGAAAGTGGAAGGAGTCTAGGTGGTGATGGGGGAGTCTGTGATAGTGAGGTGGGGCTGGGGACTGTGACTTTCCTGAAGTCCACAATCATCTCTACTGACTTCTCGGCGTTGAACTCCAGGTTGTTTCCGCTGCACCAGGACACCAACCTGTCCACCTCCCTCCTGTAGACCAGTCGGTCTTTTCTCATCTCATCCCCGTCCGAGATGAGCCCGATGAGGATGTTGTTTTTTACGCTAAATCGGCAGAGAGACATAGCGATGCGACATGATAACTCTATACCGGAACTGGAACTCTCATTCATTTATTTAACAGTATATTGTATATTGCTTGTATCAGATTCTAACTTTGGGAAGCTAATTTCATTTTCAGTTCTTAATAAAGGCGGTGGGGGAAGAAGGCTAAGTACATTATTTAAAGTGCAACAATATTCATGCATTTATTTTATTTCATGTTATAATTTATTTGATATAATTTTTGGTTTTAGAAAGACAGACTGTGTTCAATTCGCTTAGATTTGCATTAGTGTAGTTCCTATGCCACACCACAAGGGGAGCTCTATCATCTCCGTATCTGGGGCGTCTGCTCAATGTAGAACTGTTTCCTGTAGCAAACAGAGAGCATGACAAGGACATTGACAGATGTTTGTCTTTGTTACAGGTAAAGTGGTAAAACGAATGTTAATATGGGAACTGTGAACATTGATAAGGCAATGGTGTGACAGTTTAGGCCAAAATTGTCTTTAAGAGTATGATGTTGAAGCCTGGTTGTTGTTTTGTTGTAACTGTGTGCTATGCTAACAGTAGTACAGTGAAGCCTCGTTTATCGCGGGGGTTACGTTACAAAACGAACCCGCAATAGGCGAAATCCGCGAAGTAGAAACCTTTATTTTTTTACAGTTATTATACAATGAAATACTCCATAAAACATTGAAGCTCACGCGCGCCGCTCTCACCGGCCTCTCACGCGCGGCGCCGCTCTCACCGGCCTCTCCCGCAGCTCACACATGCGCTCTCACCGGCCTCGCAAACTTCAATTTGGCAAGCGGTTTTACGTACGTGTATATATTAATCCATAAAGTTATTGACACACAGGTAGAGAAGACGCGGAGAGACTGTTTAGCCAATCAGAATGCAGAACACAATGCATGATGAAAATCCGCGAAGCAGCGAGAGCGCGAAAAGTGAACCGCGTTATAGCGAGGGATCACTGTATGCTAATATGCTAATCGAAACAAGGGGGATTACCAGGAGAGTACAAATAACACTTTTGCTAAATCTAAAAACGTTCTAAGAGAACAAACACACATGTCTGTCACAGATTTATTTATGTATATTATATTTTGTTATAATTTTATATTATTTCTGGCTATTGTACATTGTTAAAATGTAGAACTGTTTCCTGTAGCAAACAGATAGCATGACAAGGACATTGAGAGATGTTTGTCTTTGTTACAGATATAAACAAGAATGAAAATACACTTCGAGTCTCATAATTGAAGTGTGCAACACATTCCTTAACCCTAACATAGATTCAGTAATTTATTTGTACATTCTTTATCACACATTATACTGTATTTCTAGTGCACAAGTAGCAGCGCCCACTGAATTTCAAAATTACAATATTATCCATAAAAAAAAATTGTGAGAGAGAGGACATGATGGTTAGTTTGCGTGAGAGAGCATAGCTAGGATTTTATCTTGACACATGCACCAATTTCCATAAACGCAACATTTGTGCTCATTTCTCCTATTTTATAATTCCCTAATTCCCCATAAACACCAGACAGCCGAAACAACAAATATTAACATAAACCAAATTTGTACAATTGCTGTTTGAACATGGGTCAGTCAGGATTTGGAGTGACCGCAGCTCTAAATTAAGACGTTACGATTTGGTGCTGCTCTCCCTCGCGTTCAGCTACGGTCTGTAATAAGGAAATAATGACATCTGGGGATGGGGGGATGGAGCGGTGTGGGGGTGAGGTAATGTGACTGAGCAGTGCAGCGGGGGTCTGCTAGTCTGCTCACTTTACTGGCAGACCCCCAGGTTTAATATCAGGGATATAACACAGGGTTATTGCAGAATAAAATTAGCCGACACACAAAGGCCAAGTTATCGGCTTTCTACATAAAGAACAGTGATCTGATAGAATAGATGTTAAATAGTTATATAGAAATTGAGTAATATCGGCAGTTTGGTTATATAATGTATTGGTTGGTACATCTCTACTAAATAAGCAACAGTCTTCTGAATGCTGATAAGTCATTTGTGTTGATTTAGCAAACGAGCTCGGTGTTCCACGGTTATGGTTGCACATTTACTCCATGTAACTTTTCTGGTTTCTGCCACATGTTTGCTTCCATGGAGATCATTGTTGGGAGTATAGGGAGTTGGTGCCAAGCGCCTGTACATTTGTTCAACCAGGCGTAGGTGGCGCTCTTTAAAAGGTGTTTTTTGTCCCCTTACCGAACCTCTCCCTTGTCCGATGTCACATCTGTTGTAAACGTTATGTGTTGGAATGTTAGGTCTGCATTTGTTGTTCACAACCAGCACTGTATAGTATGTGCTGGTTCAGGTTGTTTGCTGATGTGGCTAGTCAGTTGTGTTTCGCGTTTGCCGGGTTTTGAGTGAATTGCCTGCCTTCACTTTTTGATGATTGCTGTTTCTACTGCTGTTGCTGCTGCAGCAGATCAGCTGCAGCTCTACTGCAGCTACTACTAGGCCAACTGCTTCTGTTCCTATGGGCCTGTTTCTGTTTTGACTAAGAACGGCAAACTAATGAACTTTCCATTCTGAAATATGTAATTGGAGAAAAGTAAACCCTTTTAAAGTAACTATCTAAAGTAACAATACAATCAGTTTCACTTTCCTGTGCACCTTGTGCTTTAGTTCAGTATATATTTATCTATATATTTATAATCCTGGGCCTATCCCAGGTGGTGTTGTTGGTCTTTTTATTTTATGCATTATATTATTTCCACCAAAACATGAATAAAATGCTTGCATTGACATAGGAGTAACAAGCAACAAAAGAAACAAATTACTGGAATGGTGTAGTATTGTCTTGTCTAGTATGGTACAAGCTTAGATATCTCTCCCAGGACAGTGTGTCTTGCTTTAATCTCTGTCTACTGTTCTGAAGACTAGAGTAAGTCAACTGAAGCCACCAACTGTTTGCCTCCTGCTTTCCTTCTACATCTCGACTCTCCCCCTATGTCTCTTCTCTGACCCTCTGTCTCTTTTCTACTTCTAGTACTCCTCTCTCCCTCCATCCTTTGTCACTTCTCTCCCCCTCTTTCTCTTCTCTTGTTATTTTCTCTACCTCGCCATCTTCTATTACAAAGCTCAGTGAACGACAGCTGAAGTACAGCTCTGTAACGAGGAGAATGAGGAGTAGAGAGAGTGAGATGAGAGAGCAGAGGACAGAGGACTGACTGGGATCAGAGCCGCTCTCACCATTTGGATTCAGCTAAGCAAATACAGTGGGTACGAGCCTCCTACTGGATAATTGCTGAATGGGTATTGGAATACAGTATTTAAACCCAAATGATGCAGTGAGTGGCTTCTCATTTCTGAAACAACTGTGTGGAAAGACAACTCCCATGGATGTCAGTATGTTTGAGAGGGTTCAAATCATTGAAGATGAAAAAAAGTTTTTGTCAACTCAATTTTTCTTTCACCCATATCAAAGAGAATAGATTTTTCACCTCAATGTTAATACAGAAGCTAACAGGAAGTGTTAACTTTTGATTGACACCAAGATTAGCCAATCAGGTTTTTGGCAGTTCTACGGCCCAGTAAAGCCAATGAAGTGTCACATAGAGATGCAAATTACGCCACCCTTGCTAAACCAACCAGTTAGATTACAGACTGTGTTTGAAGCCACAGACAAACAGCCAATGGGTAGACGAGCACGGGGATGTGTAATATGTATGGGGTTTCTCCTAAAAGTTCCACTTTAGAGCCGTGCGATGGTTCTGTGCGCAAAAGGTGCTCACATAACACATGTTTTTTTCAATTTTTATTGTGAAATATTGTTTTTATTCACGGTATATGAATTTCAATAACATAATAAATGTGTCTCTGTGTAAAGAAATGGATTCACCTAGTTGTAAGCTTTCAATAGAGCCCTCATTGATGTAAGTAGGTTGAAGAAGTCAAAAGTGATCACATTTTTTCTAAATGTGTCCAATTTGGATGGATTTGGACAAGGGAATGGTCATTTTTATCAAATGCCTGGATAAAGTATTACAAAAAGTGTGGTAAAATACTTGTTTCTACAGATAATGATCTCACATTTGCAACTTAAGTGGCCAACTAATTTTTGTAATGATATATAGTGTATTTCAGGCCTCACAGGCTCCCCTGTCACAAAGCCTGACAATCTACACATCAGCTATAAACACCCTCATTTTTAACAAAAAACTTAGGCGAGGATAAAGAAAGACCTTTTGTTCAGTCAGACTTAGAGTAGTTTTGACTGTTGAGGGTAAAAATAGAGAATGTTACCTTTACCAAGTTTTTGTATATAATCGACATACTTAAAAACAAATATGGTTTTAATTTGGAGACGTGTTTTTAGAAACAGTTGGACAAAAATCCGCCTAAGGCTAATCTACTACAGCTCAGAACCTGAGTGATCTGAGTGTTTGGGATGAGTTGGAGAAGGCTTTGTGCAGTGGTCACTCTCTCCATGATCAATACAAGAACAACTGGTGAAAAATAATTTTAAAAAATATATTATAGATGTTTTATTACATTTGGTCTAGTCACATGAATCTATCTAATGAACCTGTTCCAAATGCACTCTCAGGTGCCATTAGCAGGACTCTAGGCTCTGCTTTGGAGGAGCATACTCCGGAGGAGGGCTTTGGAGGAAAAGATGCTGTGAATTGAGGAACACTAGGAACACCTCATATTCTCCCAAGAGCTGGAGAGGGAAAGCTGCTCCTTTGACTCCAGCCCCACAACCCAGTCCTGGATAAGCAGAAGATAGAAGGGTTAATTTAAAGCACATTTACAAACAGCCATCACTGCCAAAATGTACAAGGTCAGTGGTACAACTATTGAATTGTTATATTGCTAAAATACATTTAATAACTGGGATGTTCCCACTTCAATACAAATGCATTTTCTTGCAGTCAGATGTATTCACTATGGGCGAATTATACCATTTCACCAACACTCTCAACACCTGCATTCATCTTATTTGTGTTTCCACAATCAAAAGCTCCTAGTGTGACAACAGATAAATGTGTTGTAAACAAAGAAATACCTTTTTTGTAGATTACCACTCAAGCCACAGGAGCGCAGATAATGGCATCCATCTTGTGTTTCCTCAGTGGTTGCCCATGGCTTTGACAATTATTCAGGCCCTTCACCACAGCACGCCGAACCTATACCACAAAAGCGTCGACACTTTCCATAACAACCTGCCATTTACCTCCCTGCTCAATCCCATTCTGCCGCCTTATAATCATTGTGTTTGGCTCCATGTAGCCTAGTGTGGATCATTCTGCCATATGGGGCTTTGCAATGGCCTTCACAGCAATGCCAGAAGGCATGAAGAGTATATGATGGCAATGCTTTCTGCAAGTATGTTTTTGTTTTCTAATTGAGTCCATAAAGTGGTTGGATTGGAGCTGTATGGGTTTGGAATGGGGATGGTAGGATGCTGTTACAATGTACAATAGGTATTCTTCAAATATTGGTTTACTTTGGGTCTCAGGTCTCAGGGGGATCCTGAGACGTTTGGGGAAATGTGGTTAATCTGGTTCATCTCTAAATATAAGAGAAATAGTGGGGGAGTGGTTCAGCTTGCCTCTGTGCCCCTCAAACATGTTTGGGTTTGAAACGAGTCACAGCTTTGGCTTCTTTATGCGCAATATGCACTCTTTTAAACTTAAACACTGACCACTCATTTGGCGATCTAAAACATATCTGAACAATATGCAAAAATAATGTGTGGATTTGCTTCCTTTCAGCTTCAATCCCATGCACTTTTTGAGTTATGAGTCAGCACTGCACAGAATTCAGTCTATGTGTTACTGTCATGGTAAAAGCGATCCATAGTAACCAAGAAGTAACGTCTAAATCTTCTCCAGAAAAGGTTTGAGAACCTTAGGAATTTATACCTGGGGTCTCTACATTAAGGCTGCAACTATATTTATTTTGTACATTAAGGGTTTTCGCACTGTTGGAACATTTTTCAGTTCCGCTACTTTTTTTTAAAGTTATAGTCCCTATTTGATACTCATTCATACAGCGTGAGAACAAGGGACTTTGGGAACATTTGTAACTTCTGCTCTGGGGCAGGTACTTTCAGCCAGACTGGAAACCCTTTAGGGACACAAGTACTGTACTTTACGAATTATAAATTGATCCGGAGTATAAGTCGCACCTGGCAAAAAATGGCATAATAGAGAAGAAAAAAAAACATATAAATTGCACTAGATTATAAGTCGCATATTTGAGGAAATGTATTTGATAGAATCCAAGACAAAGAACATCTTGTAATGCAAATTACAATAATAACAGATTAGAGAACGAACAACATGGTGAATAGGTGTACGTATGCTAACGTAACACATTCAGCTACATGACGTACAGACGGACACAGATGTTAACAGTGGCACATTGCCCACACCGGATTGGCAGCTCCACGCTCAGTCGGTACCATCGACAAGATAGAGTAACACAAAGCATGAACCATCGATACTGAAGAAAGACTGGGTTACACCAAGTATGAACCATCAATACTGGAGCACAACAACATGATGAATAGGTCTACGTACGCTTACCTAACACATTCAGCTACATGACGCCCAGACAACGAACTATCGGAAGTGTCTGGTATGTTAACGTAACATATTAACAGTTATTCAGAAAACTATAGCATAAAGAACATGCTAACAAGTTTACCAAAACATCAGTATTACCTCAAATCACTAAATCCGTTGAACTCTTCTTCCTCTGTGTCACTTCTAAACAGCAGTGCCCGGTCTGTTCTTCAACACCAGACACTAGGCACCGTACGGCAAAAGCACTTGCATAGACACCAAGCTCTGTTTACAGTTGTGCGCTGAAGAGAAAGCTGCGTTCATACCTAATACATTGTCCTTGATTGAAGACTTTTGTTTGGTCCTGTTCTTGTCCTGGTTTAGTCCTGCTCCAGTCCAGGTTTAGTTCCAGGATTAGCTTTGGTTTAGTCCCAATTTTGATGCAGTGTTTGCAAAAGTGTGAACCCAGCCTTGAGTAGTTTTGACTTATTCAGATTTTACATGTACATACATTACTGCACTTGTAACTCTGCACAATTAATCACAACCTCAGTGTCACTTCTAAACAACGCCGCAAACTCTGGCGGTAAAGGAAGTGCCGGTTCTTCTTCTGCGCCGCTTAGAGCGTTGCTGCGTCGTTGCAAAGAAATGCGGATGCCAGTGTGAAAATAATGAATAATATCACAAATAAGTTGCTCTGGAGTATAAGTTGCACCTCAGCAAAAACTAGGTAAAAAGGCGTGACTTATAATCCGGAAAATACGGTACATGTAGAACACTGATGTAGAACACTGATGGATGGTTGTATAGCAAACAGTAGGTAAGAGATGATGTAATTTCTTGTTATCTTCTGCTGGAAACTTCCATTACTGCCAAGTGTAACACAGTGGTTATTGTGGCGTTAAGAGCTGTTGTATGGTCAAAACTGTCTGGTCTATCAGGCAGGACATACTCTTGAAGTTCAAGTTTTAGGCAAATATGAATGGCATAATATGCAGACTTACGATACACTTATTTCAAAGTGTACAACAGTTTTTGTTGTTGTCCTTTGAACAACATTCACATAATCTACATTTTGAAAATCTTCCCTCCTCAAATCACTGTATGACTTTCTGTGATTGAACGCTTGCGCTAACCCTAATCCCTACATTGAAAGTACATGATCTTGTTTGTCCAGTCCAGTAGCAGTCTTTTTGAACATTACACACACTAAACGCTTTATACATGCCCTACTACCCCTCATCCCCACCGAATCACCACATGTGACAAAACTCATTTCAAACCTCCAGACCCCATTTAGCGAGGTTAATTACTTGGTCTGGTGCCAAACGACTCCAATGAAAGTTGCTTAACACCAACTTAAAGTGACTAGAACTAATGCCTGCTAAATATTTATACACCGACAAGTCACAAGCGTATATCTCTGTGTAGTGAAAACATACAGGGCAAGGGTGGACTGTCCAAGGCTGTCCGAGCAGGGGCCGCAAGAGTTTTAACAAGCCCAGACTGATGTTAAAATTGGGGTGGCCTGCTCCCTGACCCGGCCTTGTCTGTTGGATAAATGTGTCTGTAAATAAAAGGCAGGATACAGTAATGGTGGGGAGGAGCAGTGTGGTATGGCAGAAGGTTAGTTCAAGAACAGGACGCATCATTAGCCTCGCTGCCGTCTCAATATGTGTGGCACAAAGGTGAGGTTTTTAAGGTATACGTTTTCTGAAGCTGTTGGTTGTTGCATCGGCATAATTTAATTGACAAAAATATCATTGGTTAAAACTCCTCATTACTTAATTATCTCCTTAACCCTTGTATGGCGTTCATTGTTTTGTTACTCAGCTGGTGTTCCGGGTCTGTTGGACCCACTGTATTTTGGGGTTTTTAGTTAAACCCAATAAAACAATTTTATGGTAAAATACTCAACAGATGTTTACTTTGTCCCAATTAGAAGCAATATAAACATCAAATATGTTTAATATTAGCCCTCTAACTTTTTTATCACACATTTATGAATTAAATTGCTACTCGTTTTTTTGTGTTTTTTTTAGTAAAATCAAGATAAGAGTGGACAAAATCAAACAAATATACAAATTAAGCAATGTTTTTCATGACGATAAACTTTTATTTATTTGAATTTCAAAGAACTTCTTTAGTAATCAGGTAATTTTACAAGCAAAACACAACGCAAGTTTATACAATGCAATCTGAACACATGCGGTAACCATGTCAGTCTAGAGCCCCATTGAACACTTTGCCTAGACAACACATGAGTGACAGAGTTTGGTTGTGTGTCTGTTGCAAATGTATTTGTTGCACTTGATGCATGTATATTGAAATATCGAAATTTCGTCATAAGGCGCTGGTAGAGCTGGCAGCCCGGTGTAAACGCTCTCTCTTTTTTCTCACACTTATTGTGCTTTATCTGCTATATTTTGTAAATATTTTTTTCTATTTTATTGTACGATAGGGACACGCGCTGGAATCGTTTTTAATTCAACTGTTTTTGACTTTTTTCGGCTGGATTTGAGCGTTTCTCGTCGCGTTGTTGTGATGTGAGCCCACCAGCCCCCCCGCGTCCTCCGGCCGCCGCTAAAGTACGGCGTGTCGTCGGTACACGTTTATATACACGTTTATATAAAAGAGGAACTTCATGAACGATCGGGACACGCACTGGAATCGCTTTAAATTAACTTGTTTTGACTTTATTCGGCTGGATTGAGTGTTTTCGTCGTGTCGTTGCACACTGCACAGTGAAGGATCAGCTATGTAACGGATATTGAACTATTGGCATGAGGCCATATTATCTGCCCCGGGAGTTCTCACATGTGATTTTGATCGCGGTCTATGTGGCCCCGTCTGCCAATGCTGAATATGCTTGTGAAGCACTGCTCTCCTGCACTTGTAGGCTGCAAACACATCACCCACAGGCTCTCTTCCTCGTCTCTGGTGACTTTAACCACGCTTCTCCCTCTTCTGTTCTACCAACATACACCCAGTAGGTTACCTGCCCAACCAGAAACAATAGAACATTGGACTTGTTTTTTGCCAACACCAAAGAGGCTTATTCCTCTTCCCCCCTCCCTCCCCTAGGCAGCTCGGACCACAACCTTGTACATCTGAGGCCTGTGTATGAACCCATCGTGCGCAGGCAGCCTGTGGTGTCCCGTGTGGTGAGGATGTGGTCTGCTGAGAGCGAGGAGGCTCTGAGGGACTGCTTCAGCACCACTGTCTGGACTGAACTCTATGGCCCACATGGGAAGGACATCAACACCATCACAGAGTGCATCACGGACTACATCAACTTCTGTTTTGAGAACATTGTTCCCTCCCGGACGGTGCGGTGTTTTCCAAACAACAAGCCATGGATTAACTGTGAACTGAAGGCTCTGCTGAAGGAGAAGAAGAGAGCCTTCAGATCAGGGAACAAGGAGGAGCTGAGGACTGTGCAGAAGGAGCTGAGGAGGAAGATCAGGCAGGCTGAGGCCGGCTACAAGAGGAGGATGGAGGAGCAGCTGCAGCAAAAGAACATTCAGGGAGTGTGGAGGAGCCTGCAAACCATCTCGGGCTTCAAAATCCCCCCTGCCCAGACAGAGGGAGATCTACAGTGGGTGAATGATTTAAATGCTCACTTCTTGAGATTTGATCGGTCACCCGCCCCTCCCCCTGCACAGCTGCATGCTCCCTCTTCCACAGCTGGACAATGCCCTGAATCTGTTCCTCTTCGCTTCTCTGCCCCGGACCTTCAGCTCCCCACTTTGCCTGGACTCACCCATCCCCCCAGCACACAGTCCCCCTGCCAACCACTGACTGTCACAGCAGCACAGGTGAGGAGTGAGCTGAAGAGGATTAAAGTGGGGAAGGCAGCAGGACCTGACGGCATCAGCCCCAGGCTCCTTAAGTCCTGCGCAGATGAACTGTGTGGAGTTATGGAGCATGTCTTCAACATGAGCCTGAAGCTGAGGGTGGTACCACAGGTCTGGAAGACCTCCTGTCTGGTACCTCTGGTACCTGTGCCTAAGACACCGCGCGCCAAAGACTTCAACAGCTTCAGGCCAGTGGCTCTCACGTCCCACCTGATGAAGACACTGGAGCGGCTGGTCCTGGACCACCTCCGCTCCACCGTGAGCTCAGCTATGGACCCGCTTCAGTTTGCATATCGGCCTGGCATCGGAGTGGAGGACGCCGTCATCTCCCTGCTGCACCGCTCTCTCTCTCACCTGGAAAAGCCTGGCAGCTCTGTGAGGATCCTGTTCTTCGATCTTTCCAGCGCCTTCAACACCATCCAGCCGCTGCTCCTGAGGGACAAGTTGGAGACGGCTGGTGTGGAGTATGACCTGGCAGAGTGGATCCTGGACTACCTCACAGACTGACCCCAGTTTGTGAGAGCACGGGACTGTGTGTCTGACACTCGGACCTGCAGTGTGGGGGCGCCCCAGGGCACTGTCCTCGCGCCCTTTCTCTTCACCCTTTACACTTCAGACTTCAGACACGACACGGACAGCTGTGTCCTGCAGAAGTTCTCTGACGACTCTGCCATCATCGGACTCATCACGGATGACGATGATGCGGAGTACAGAGGACTGGCGCAGGACTTTGTGGACTGGTGTCAGCGGAACCACCTCCTCATCAACGCGGGGAAGACCAAGGAGATGGTGGTGGATTTCCTCAGACGCCACTCTGCTGCCCCCTTACCAGTGAACATCCAGGGACGGGACATTGAGAGAGTGGACTCATACAAGTACCTGGGTGTTCATCTGAACCACAAACTGGACTGGACTCATAACACAGACGCACTGTACAGGAAGAGCCAGAGTCGGCTCTACCTCCTGAGGAGACTCAGGTCTTTTGGAGTGACAGGGCCACTCCTGAAGACCTTCTATGACTCTGTGGTGGCATCAGCCCTTCTCTGCGGTGTGGCCTGCTGGAGCAGCAGCATCACAGAGAGGGAGAGGAAGAGGCTGGACAAAGTCATCAAGAAGTCCAGCTCTGTCCTGGGCTGTGCTCTGGACTCGGTGCAGGAGGTGGGGGACAGAAGGGTCCTGGCTAGATTCACATCTATGCTGGACCATGAGTCTCACCCCCTGCAGGACACTCTGTCCGCTCTGGAGAGCAGCTTCAGAGAGAGACTGATCCACCCTCGCTGTGTGAAGGAGAGGTTTCGTAGGTCTTTCCTTCCTGCTGCTGTCAGACTTTATAACAAACACTGTTAGTCCTGAACACTCGAAATACTGACCTAACCTAATACTGATGTGCAATTCCGTCATATGTGCAATTACTGTTGGAATTCATGTGCAATTACTGTGAAATTCATGTGCAATCCATGTGCCGTTGTGACACATATTCATGTGCAATTACTGTTGTGATCACACGCAATGGTATTAATGTATTTATTTATTTGTCTATGGGAGTTTTTATTTATAGGAGATCTTCTACTGAAAGTGTTTTTCAGACTTCCTATAAGTGATCTGTTCTTCTGTATCTACCTCTGTATCTTCCTGCGTTGCACCAATGAAATTTCCCCATGTGGAACAATAAAGGATTATCTTATTGGGTCTTCCGGTCCATCTAGGGCCCACATACTTCACAGCGTCGCTTTTTCTTGCTGCCGCCCGCAACCTACAATAATGAAAAGATCATGAATTTAACTAAAACCTATGTCTGAGTGTCAAAAATATAATGCAACACAGCCTCACACACTTACCTCAGGCTCTGCAGATGGTGGTTCTGCAGGTTGGGTGGATGGGGCACCTGCACTGTCCCCCTGAATTCTCCTCACAGTGGCTGCAGAGGCTGAGGTTCTGGGGGCATGTTGTCTCTGGTGGATTTGAGGATTGACCAGTGTCTTGCCCAGTTCCTCAAGAAAGAGGCGTCTCCTCTGAAGCTTCCCTCTGTTCTACTCTGGGTTCAGCGCCATCCAGATGACAAAGGCGTTGTATGCTGAGATGTCCAGCATGTCGTAGAAAATCCCCAGTGGCCAGCGTAGGGTCCTTCTCTTGCAACTGTAGGCAGACACCAGCTTGTCCAAATTGTCCACCCCTCCTTTTGTGGCATTGTAATCCATTATTATTTCTGTTTTTTGATGTTCCAGGCCACAGATTCTCCCATCCCTGTGTAGTGCACTCATGAGTACCACATTCTTTGCTTTCTTTGGCACATAGGATACCAAGTATGTGTCAGTCGTGTAAACGAATTTAGAGGAGTTGACATGCCTGTTCTTGGTAGGCAACAGTTGGGGTGGGAGCTCAGACCTGTTTTTTTTTATGGTTCCCACCATGGTCAGCTTCCTCTTCAGGAGTTCCTGTCCCAGCTTGTAAGATGTGAAGAAATTGTCACACATGATGTTATGCCCACTGAGTCCCTCAGCCATGTCCAGGACAACCCTCATCCCTTGGTTTTTCTCAGGGCATCCTCCATCATCATCATTCCCCTTTGGACCGGAAAACTCCAGCAAGAATAAGAAGCCCAAAGTAGGCCTGTAAACTTGTTTGGTCCATCTCTGCCCACCTCTCTCCAAAAACACGTCTTCCTTCTAAATTAGTGCAATCCAGAATCATTTTCTGTATAACATCTGGAATGAATAGCTCAAAAGAAGACATTATGTCCTGCACATGAGTAACTGCCATCCGTGTTGGCCCTGGTTGCAACTTGATCACATTGGCAGCAATGCGGGGTGGCTCATTTCTTGGGCAAGAAGACCATTCAATTTCACCACTTTTGGACAACCATATTTCTTCACTAGTTAGCTGCTGACAGGCTGCGGCTGGAGCTGCGGCTGGGGCCCGAGCTGGGGCTGGAGCTGGGGCTGCGGCTTGTCTTCGTTTTGGCTGATGCTCAATCTCATCCTCTTCAAGTCAATGTCAGACTCTGAATTTTCAGAAATGTGATCCTCATATTCTGAAACATCTTCATCTACATCCTCATGAAAATCTTCTGTCTCTTCCAAAATCAATTGCAAGGCCCTCTCAGCAGGGAATCTTTTGGACATCTTGATCAGTTGTGATAAGGAACCACACTGGCAAAGTTATGTTTATAGTGTTCCACTTCAGATTTTTTGTAGAAAATAAGGACTGCTTCCCATGAGACAGAGGTTAAAATCTGAGTGAATGTGAGAAAAATCAGGCGCAGGTGCATTGTGTGGTACCTGCGCGTGCATGCACACACACAGCAAGCCCACTCACACACACACACACACACACACACACACAAACCTTCTGTCTCTGTGTGTGTGAGTGGAAAAGAGCGCGGGAATGTGGAGCAATGTTGCAACCTTGTGTGTGACCGGTAGGGGCAGAAACACAAATCTCTCTCTCTCTCTCACACACACGCACACGCACACACACACACACACACACACACACACACACACACACACACACAATTGCATTGTATTATTTTTCTTTTGATGAAAACTGAAAACGGGTCCCACAGACCACATACAAGGGTTAATATTTCAAACAATGCTCTCAGATTGTGTTCCAGTGACTTCACCATGGTTATTTCAGATGTTCACACACTGTCACTCCTCTCATATTCCTGCTGCAGTGGTTGAAATGTGTTTCTCATAAGTGCACCCATTTTTAATAGTGGTGTGTGGATTGATTCCCAATATTGATATTTTGATACTGATTGAAGTATCGAAAAGTAACATTTCTAATGCAACATTTCTGAAAAAATACAAATGATAATAAATATGTTTTTTAAATACAATTGTCATCAATATTTAAATACATTGTTTATATTTTAGTTTGACCCGCTGTAAACAGATAAAAGTGTGGTCTGACAGGTTTGGGGGCAAAGACAATTTGAGTTTGTTTGTTGTTGAGTACATTTAAAAAAAATAATAAAAACAAATATTTTGTTGTTTGAAAAGGACTTCAAGAATTTCTGTATTAGCAATTTGCTATGTGCGACTAGTAAAATATTGATAAGATTGCAGCCCCAAATCCTTGTTTGTTCATGTAAATATCAGGCAGCGAAATAGACGGGGGCCCGTAAGCAGTCAAATCTCCGGTGGGCCCGTGGTTTCAATTAGGAGGGGACTCGCCGTGCCCCTGTATCTAAATTCCTTGAAAAAAAGATTTAACTAGTAATTTGGCCATATTCGGGGCATTTTCAGCGCTTAAGTTTCGTTTTGACAGACAGTCTTCTCGTTTCTCATTGGCCGAGCGGTGTCCGTGATCTAATTTCGATGAAGCGGGCATCTGATTGGCCTCTGCGTTCTTGTGGCGTTCATGTGTCCTCGGAAATGCCCGGTCTAATTTTGCGGCAAAAGTGAAGACTGAATAACGGACTGAGTAAAGTTGTTTACAACAAAAACTGTATGTCGATGTGAAGGGGGACCTTGAAGGGGGAAAACCCCTACCACCCAAAAGACAAAAGTTACAGAAGAACAGAAGAAAAAAAAAAAAATGATTAGGCTGCCCCAAATAAATTGTCTGTTTGCTGTAACCCAACCCAACATTTTTCATGTGGGTCGGTAGGCAAATTCTTTTTTTTTTTTTACTTTGAAGGCAAAAAAAAAAAAAGATCAAAATTTTGCCATTTTTTGACTCGGAGTGACCGCCAGGGGTCAGGTTTCAACAATCAATGACGAAAAACGTCTCCATCAACCCGATCGGGGGACTAAATCTCACGATTTTAAGATATTTCATTCGACCTTTTGTACGCCGTTATCCTTTAGTTTGGTTACGAAGGCGAGCGGGGGGAACATGCGGGGGACGCTGCTGGGCGTGTTTCAATCCCAGAATGCATTGCGTAAGTCAAATTTAAACCAAGCACACCATGATAGAAAGTGACATCAACTATGGCTAGTTCAGTGGTGCTGACAGAAGCAAATCAACTTGTACAATGCAATACTATTTCCGTCTTTCGCGCTTTCTGTTACATTACAGAAGCATGTGGAGGACAGGAAATGAAGACGCATATGCGTTGCGTCATCAGTCCTTTCGGACGAAAGACAGGCTTTATAGCGCCATGAAAATATTCAACACGGCATTTTAGGAAAGGCCGATCGGTGAGTCGGCGAAATAATAGAAAAATAAAATAATTTGACGTTACTTCAACAAAAAGCTGATTTTTTTTTTCCTTTCAGTCGGCTAGTTTTATACTGGGTCGGTCGGGTTACGGCAAACAGACATATTCATTTGCTCAGCCTTGTGAGAAGAATGAAAGGGACAGACAATATATGGAGTCGTGGGACACACCTTTCCCATGGCATCAGTACGACAAGGAGGCTGGATTGTTGTACTGCACGGTGTGTTTGGCTTTTCCCCAAAAGGGATACAACAAGCCACAGGTATTTATTTGACAAGCTTTGGTATTTAACAGAACTCTTACAAGCTACTATTTTAACAAAATTTATACTTGATTTGTTCCCTGACAAGAAGATTATGATTCAGAATATTTATTATAAAACATATAAGATCTCCTTGCTGTGTCTGTACTCAGGTTATTTTGTAGACTGATTTTATTTATTCCTGCTGCAGAACATAAGATCTCCTTGTGTCAAATGCTGTATACAGTATTTATTTTGTATCCAAGAAACATTATTATATTAAATTAAACAGTATTGAAAGATCATGATCTCTGGTTTATAGGAATTCAATATTTGTGCTCTTCCTTCATATCAAATAAAAGATAAAAGTACTTTAAATTGTTTTACATGCTAATAACGAGGTTTAAAAAAACAAATTTATCTTGTTCTTATGACACTGCGATGCCGCGTGCGCTTGTGGCCCCCTGAAATTGCTGGGGGGCCCCTAACTTTTTTAGGTAGGGGGCCCCCCTGGCACCTATCTTTGAAAATCTATTTCTCAGCCTGAATACAGTGACTATAGACTTAAGGATGGAAGAGTTGAACATAACATGACATAATATAATTTGGGACTGTGCATTGAGTTTTGAAGTGTCTTGCGCTATAATAACCGGCTCAATCTTGTGCTGCCCCTCTACAGGTGTTGCCAGATGTATGATAACTATGTTATAATTTTGACCCCTGTACTGTGTGCGATCAATAATTCAAAAATAATTCCCAAATGTACAATGATTTTGGAGCATTAGATAAAGACCTGTTTAATTATTTCTGTCCTTTCTGCTTTTGTGTTGGTCTGTTCTGAAGTCAGACTGAACCTCTGCATTCACAGTACACATTATTTCCCCTGTTGAATAAAAAAAAATTACCCAGGATCAGCAGCGGATCGGACACGTGTGGAGCTGTATGCGTGTGTTCTGACATTTGATTGGTCAACGCCTCAAAACAATGAAAACTAATTGCACTGTGTTGCTATCTTATTTACATTCTCTAAAAGGGAAAGTAGAATTTCCCAGCTGAATTAGAAAGTTCTGATTACGTGTTCTGTGGAGTGTATTTGTGGAACTGTTCAGCAGAGGAGCAACAAGAGAGGGAAAACTGTAAGGTCATAGTATAATGAAGTTAATGCAAAGAGTTATTTATTTCATGCTGTCAGACCATAAATATTATTGTGTTGTATGCTGTTGGACAGAAATGTTGAAATAATGGGACCTCAGTGCACAGATGGCTGTTGTTCAGGGTCAGGGCAGGAACTTTCTCTGCTGCCCACAGTCCCAGACAGTTTGGTCTATGATTTGGCTCATTTGGGAGCATGATGTTTGACCTTCAGGACTATATGTACTTGTTAAGAAAATGTATTGGAAAAATACTGTTTTCCAATAGGGAGTGCACAGTGGTTAGAGCTTGTGCCTCCCAATCTCTCTGGGTGATGTCTGCATTCCAGGGGTTCTCTCCGGGTTTTCCGGCTTCCTCTCACGGTCCAAAGCATGCATGTGGTAGGTAAAATTGGCAACTCTAATTTCCCCCTAAGGAATGGTTGTCTGTGTGTCTATGTCTCTGTTAACCCTGCGACTACCTGGCAGGGTTTACCCCACCTAAAGCCCAAAGTCAGTAGGATAGGCTCCAGTAACCCATGACCCCTAATGGGAAAAGTGGTCAAAAAAATTAGGCCGTGGCTGCAGAGCCGCGACGCGGTCAAATGGCCCAGCAGTTTCAGGAACCGCGGCACTGCCATATAGCCTCATGGCTAACCCTAACCCTAACCCTAACCTTACCCCTAACCCTAACCTTAACCTTAACCCTAACCCTAACCCTAACCCTAACCCTGACCCTAACCTTAACCCTAACCCGGCGTGGTCTAAAACGGCGCGGTCAAATAGCACAGCAGTTTCAGGAGCCGCACAAAATAACATGGCAGTTTCGGCCGAGCGCCACAGCTCTGTAGACACTCCCAAAAATGTGTCGTCCAATAGTGCATGTGTTTGGGTTTGTTTGTGCATATGGCTACACATGGGTGATCTATGTAGGCGTCAACACTTTTTTCTTGCATTTTGTTATGTGAGATTATTTGGTTAAAAAAAGGAAAATAATAATAATAATTTTGGCCTCCGTACAATAACATGATTTTGAGGATCTGACAACACTGCTTCTCAGGAATGGCCACATTGGACTGAAATGCCCACTTCCCCATTCTTTCAACAGTTTTCTTGGCAAAGCTCTTGTAAAAGTGTCTGCCACGTGGTTGTCTTGCTTTTTTGTTAAATACTTTGGCTCCTTTGGGCATCCTCTCACAATGAAGTCAGTGGTGTTCCAGCCAGTCCATCTTGCCCATTATAAATCCCGCCTTTAGGCCCTAACCTAACCCCAGTCTGTCCAGTGTGCCATTGTTTTCAGCCCTGTATGATATTCCCTCAATCCCACTTCATAACTGCCATGGACTGCATCTAAACAAGGGGTCACATGATCCAGGGGCCTGTCTGCATCTACACTAGTAAGATTATCTGCAAATGCAGGAGCACTTTCCACTTATAGGCCCTGTCATAACAGTGTTCTCCCGCTGCTGATGGGGAGCTTTTTAGGCTTAACACAGGCTTACTCTGCCCCAATCCAACTATCAATCATCCACCAAACACCTTCACACACTTGCACTACTACCAGCCATCCACCAAGAACCTCTGCACATACTTACTTCCTCCAACTTCCAACCATCCACTTTCATACACTCCCACTGTCAAGTCTAGCTGCACAATTACCACACAAGAAAGGGATGGGCCCACAGTGCCAAGAGGTTTATAAACTGGATTCCACTCAGAATATTAAATCGAAACTGCAGTATTTTAGTTATTTACTAAAACAGTAGAGGTTAAAAAACCTTAACAGAGTAAAAGGATTCTAATTTAAATACATATACATAATATACAAATTAGTTTAGAGGCAAGTGCTGCAGTTTTTATGTTTCTTTGCAAGACCCATTGGTACAAATAAGTGCAGTTAACTACAGATTTCAGGTACATTAAAGGGTAGGCGTTGCACTGTCTCATATAATACATCCATCCATCCATCCATTTTCTACCGCTTGTTCCCTTTCGAGGTCGCGGGTGACTGGAGCCTATCCCAGTGACTTCGGGCCTTAGGCGGTGGCCAACTTGTCGCAGGGCCAACACAGAGACATAGACATTGACATTACAGACAGTTCACTCTCACATTCATTCACTAGGGCCAATTTAGAGTCACCAATTTTACCTAACACATGCATGTCTTTGGATGGTGGGAGGAAGCCGGAGAACCCGGAGAGAACCCACGGTAACACGGGGAGAACATGCAGACTCCACCCAGAGAGATCATGTGATGTTGGTCTGGTCCGGGAATCGAACCCATGATCTCCTTCTTGGGAGGCAAGAGCGCTATCCGCCTTTGCCACCGTGCACTCATATAATACAGTTTACAATCAAATTACAAAACTAGTGCAGCAATCCACCAAACATTCCCACATACTCACACTGCTACCAACAGTCCAAAAGCACCAAGCTCCTTCACATGAAGTAATGTAGCTGAAGTGTCTTGCCTAAGGACACAGTGACAGTGTGCACTGTTGTCCCACTTGGTATCCGTAGTGCCTCTCATCCAAGTACTAACCAGGCCCATCTTGCTTAGCTTCCGAGATCTGATTAGATTGGGCATTGACAAGCAGGTTTGGCCACAAAGTATTAGGAAACTGTGTATTTGTGTGTAAAAGGCAGATTAACGATTCATGATTTACTCAAAATCTTCAGATAACTCTCACAATTGATTCTACTTCCTGCTGTCTCACAGAAATCCATTTAATCTAGTGGACCACACATTGACTGATTAATGGTTTGATTACTAAACTTAGACATTCCTGAATCATTATGTAATGATGTACATGAAAGAAAACATGACAACCAACGTTGTCATGTTTATATGACTTTTCACCATTCAAAAGTCATAATATTCAGTATGAATTGTTTTGAATGACTGAGGTAAATGTTCCTTAATCTGAAACGTATGAATTTACACAAAAAATCATTTGAAAAACAACAGTATTGACAAGACAATCCACAGTGCCTTTTTAAACAGCATTTTAAACAATCAATCAGTAAACTATGTCAATTCTTTCACCCATTTTATCTCATGTGTAGGTGTTCTTTGTTGTGGTGTCTGGCCTCAGACACAGGACAGTGCTTCCTCCAACGCGGCTCCCGTATTTACCCAGCTCAGCGAGTTATTAAAGTTTAATCCCTCTAAGAAGCAGCATATTCTGTCAATACATTATAGATGAGTCAGGTTAGTCTCTGTATGACCTGCACACTCACTGCACAGTGCCCCCCCACTGTGCAGTGAGTGTGCAGGTCATACAGAGACTAACAGTTTCATAAACTGTTTTGAAAAGTGCCCCCAGCCACAAACGGGGATTTCAAATATCAGCCAAATGGAGGAGGGCTGCATCTGGAATTTGAGAGTGTAGATTTCAAATGGAGCGCAGGTGTTAATGAATGGTAAGGTATTATTTTGGAAAGGCATCGTCAAACAGAAAATCGCCCAAAAATTAAATGTGGTTCAATAAATGTGATTTGTAAAATAATAATTATAATGTGAAATACATACATACCTACGTTATAACAAATACATAAATAACAGTCTCTGTACTGAAGGTTTATGAAAATATTGATTCAATATTCATAAATGCATACATCAAAACACTATACAACAAAAACAAATAAAAACGATAAATAAATGAACTAGAAACTTTTCAAACTATTGCAAGTAACGGTTTCAAAGACATTTGATGTTTCCAATGACCTTGCCAGCAAGATGAATTCTCACAATTTTTGTGAGTTCACACACTCTTCAGAGTGCATCTTGTTAGGCTCCCACTGATTTGTTTACAGTACGCACCAGTGGTAAACGGGCAAATCACATGACATTTAGACCCGACGGGCGGGACAGGAACCAATCACAGAGCAGCATTGTGATTTGGACGGAAGTCAAAACAACCAAACCAAAATGAACATGGCGGTGCTGATGGCCGTACTTTGGCCGATTTGAGGAGAAATACGGACTGCTTTTTCTGCTTCTTCCGCTGTTGTGATGCTTCGCCCATTTTTGTGTAAATTTGGGTTGAATTGTATTTGAAAGATAAAATGATAAAATACTGTAGTTTCACTGTATTTGCAAAACTTCAACTTCATCTTCACATCTTCCAGTGGCGTGCAGTGACTTTTATGGATGGACAAACAGACTTGGTGGATAACATTTCCACACAAAAGTGAAAAACCCAGAAAAAACTCTCAATGTCTAATCATTAGAAACGTGAACAAAGCCTTCACTACAAACAAAGTCTTGTCGCACAAACTGCAAACATCAAAGATTTCCTCACAGGTTTTTTCAGCGTGGTTTGAGGCTGTGTTGTTTTCAGAGTGCTTGCGCAGACCTCTAAAACCAGCTGCTGTGCACACTGATTGTAAAAGCACACATTAGAGAGTGGAGCGTGAATGGGCCTCTGAACACGGCCACCGAATGAAAAGGGAGATGAAGAACCAGGCTTCACGCAGTGCTGCTCAGTGGCCTGTAGAGGCCACGAAAAGACACAGTGACTTTTAGCCAAGCTTCAGCAGAAGTGAGGGGAAATCAGGCTTATTTGAATATTATTCGAACCAATTTAAATATAGTTGTGACACTTGGTAACTTTAGATTTTATCGGTCAATCACTGCTTGCATTGGTTGCCCTGACCACACGCCACTGACATCTTCATGGTCAATTCTCATCTTCACCATGATAATTGTACGTTTGGTAAACTAACTTTTGAACAATTTATGTTTTTCTTCTCAGTAATCAGTGTAATTTGGTCTGTGAATAAGATTAATGTGTGGTTTGGATGCAGGAAATTAACTACTTTTAGTACTACTACAACTAACCACTACTACTACTAATACTATTACAACTGTGGCTTTGTTTTACTACGTTACATAGTGCATATTACATCATTCTCTTTCAAAAAACAAAAGTCAGTCTGAATGGGATCACAGAGTTGTGAAATTGTGTAAATATTATGACAGGTTATGAAATGGGTGGAGTAAACGTGGTCACATGGGGCGCCTGGGTGCACATGATTTCTTTAGCCCAGAGGGAACTGGATTGAATTGCCAGTTGCCCATCTGGTGAGAGTGCCTAAATGAGCTGTGCTAGTCAGAGGAGACCAATTGTCCTAAAACGATATTAGCTTCCCCCTGGAGATGGACAATTCTCTCTGCCCCACCAAATGCCTTATGAGCGCAGTGTTTGTGCTCCATGTGAAGGCAGGAATAAGAGCGTGGAGAATTGAATTGTTTCGAATTATAGCAATAACGACGTGATGAGACTGGTTCCAAAGTGTAGCTGTTTTATTTATGGGAACATGCTGGGCTTTTGAAGAACATCTCAATAAGCACACATAGCTATATATAGAAATGCGTATTGGAAAAAATAACATCATTTTTGTCATCTCCCTGTGTTATACAGATCCAGCTGATCTTGTGATAAACCATCGTATTTCCTGTGATGGTAACTTATATGTTGAGCCCATGCGCTTAGCAAAACTAAGCTAGCGCACGTTAGCTTCAGCTGTTTTCCTGTTTATCCAAAACATTATCCAAACCAAATGCATTACATATAGATACGTTAAAATGTGGTGTAGAGAAATCAGATGTTTTGTTTTTACTGTAGAAGAGCAGCGCCGCAGGGCCCCATCGGCCCTGATTAGAGACCTGTGGGATTTCCTGCAGGTCAAATGCTGCATTTGACAGATTTTAGTTCCCCTGTTCCAAAGAGCAGCGGCCCACGCAGAGTAGTGATGAAGGGCACGGGACACTTTGACAATGTGAGTAGAAAAACGCTGGTGAAACTTTATGAGTGAGGCTGAGCGAAAGGCGTGACCGCGGCGCAGTCAGTGAACCAGCATTTTGATGTCATACATTTTTATCTCTGAATAGTTTTAGCGAGATTAGTTCTAATCAGTTTATTTACTAAGGTCAAAGCTGTCTAAACATGGGCCATTCACGGACCGTCTCATTGCAGTAATATGATCAGCAACAGCCCGGCCTGGCCTGTAGCACTCAAATACTAGGCATATAAAACTCGATCTATCTTTCATTTATCTAGTTAAATACGTTTTTATTGCCTCAAAAGTACTTGGTAACATGATGTACTTAAAAAATGGGTGCTGATCATGAAATTAATACAAACATCTATATAAACCAATATTCAGCTCTGTTTATATAACAAATCAAGATCAAGCTACCATTATGTAGTATATAGGATATCATGCAACTATTACCAATTTTAAATAAATAGATGAAACAAAAAAATTAAAATAAAAAACACACCTATTTTCAGATTTTTCAGACAGACCCCCCTGTAATGAATAAGATTTCCAGGAGTAAATATTACTTCAACTCCTGGGACATTTTTTTACCCAGTCTGCCTTTGCTACACAGGTCATGAACAAGATGTTTGTCTTTTTCATTGTAGATGGATTAAATAACTAAATTGAAAGTAATCTAAGATACTTTCCTGCTTCAATTTATTAATCCATGTAACTTGAACAGATGTGATACTGGCGTGGCCACAGTGCATATGTCTGAGAGTCAGAGAGTTTGTGTGTTTACATGAAGACTTAGAGGGAACATTGGTCCAGACCATACATCTTAGTTTCAAAAGGGTACAAAGACAATATTCCTACATTAAGTGTCCTTATTTTACGCGCCTCAAATTAGGCTTAATGAGGTTGCGATCCCAAGAAGGAGATCATGGGTTCGATTCCCAGACCAGACCAACATCACATGATCTCTCTGGGTGGAGTCTGCATGTCCTCCCCGTGTTACCGTGGGTTCTCTCCGGGTTCTCTGGCTTCCTCCCACCGTCCAAAGACATGCATGTGTTAGGCAAAATTGGTGACTCTAAATTGGCCCTAGTGAATGAATGTGAGAGTGAATGATTGTCTGTCATGTCTATGTCTCTGTGTTGACCCTGCGACTAGTAGGCCACTGTCCAGGGTGTACCCAGCCTAAGGCCCGAAGTCACCGGGATAGCTTCCAGTCACCCGCGACCCCGAAAGGGAACAAGCGGTAGAAAATGGATGGATGGATGGATGGAGGTTGCGATCCACCTTTTGCAACCCTGACCTAAACCTGAAATATTAAGGATAGTGTAACCTTGAACAGCAATGATTCTCACTCTATTGGGCTTGACCGAAAAGTGGATCGGAGATTGGACCAATCTCAGTGCTGCATCATGGTATAATGATTTTGTAAAGCACTTTGAATTACTTTGTGTAGAGCAGTGGTCCCCAAACTACGGCCCGCGGGCCACATCCGGCCCGCTGGGCCTTTCAATCCGGCCCGCCAAGCTTGTCCAAGTTATATTAAAAATTTAAAAAAAAAAAAAAAACTTTTTTTTTCTTCTTTTTCCTTAGGCTTTATTAGAGTGTAGATGGAATGAGAAAGAAAGGAAGGGGAATGATGAGAGAGAAAGGAGGACATGCAGCAAATGTCGGAGTCGGGATTCAAACTCACGATACTGCGGCTGGCCGTTCATTTTACCTTTTGCCTGTAATGCCCACCCCAAGAGATGGGCACTGTTCCCTCTAAGCTGCACGCCTGCGCAGCTGCGCACTGCTCGCACTTAGTGCACTGCTCGCACTTAGTGCGCGCACAAGAAAATCTATGGCGCGCAGAAAATAAAATTCACCACAAACGGCCACCGGGGCCAATCAAGCAGGAAGTGCAAGTGTTTGACACACTGAAGAAGGCTCTTGTGGACAGTTGAAGACAGTAGATAATTAATCATTATTTAATGCATTTGGAAAATAATTTGCACCTTGCATTTGTTGCTTTGTTACAAGTTACAGGTCCAATCTTGCATGTAATGTATAGTAATTAATTAGTTCACACAAACACACCATATTTTCCTGGCCCGGCCCCTCGGCCATATTTTAGAACCCAATGTGGCCCTCGAGTCAAAAAGTTTGGGGACCACTGCTGTAGAAGAAGACGTCAGGGGACACATTGTGTTTTCTTACAATCGGACTCAGATTCACAGAGAAATTTGTCTAATGAGGAAGTAAATGTAGACGCGGCAGAAAACAAGGACACTCATGTTACAATGCAACACTCACTCACTAAGTACAAGCTCAGGAGCAGAACCAGATGTGAAGACGCATAAATCACACGGGTAAATCAGCTCACGCAGAGTAAGACAAGGACAGACGCAAGGACAGAGGGGACAGCTGTGATGTGTTCTTTCAAAACGCTGTGTGTTTTATTACAATCCAACTCATATTCACCTTTCAAATTAGTCTAATTAGTCCTGCAGCGCAGCGGACCGCAGGTGCACCATGAGACCACAAAAGATGCATCACTACCGTGTTTATTTATGTGTAAATATACTGTATCATGTTACGTGTTCTTTGTAAATATCTCCTCCTTCCTTGTCCTGCCCCCCCCTGCTTCCTACCGCCTCCTCCTGCACCTTATTCCCTCCGCATGCCTTCTTCTGCTTCCTCCTCCACCTACCTACTGCTGCCTCGTTCTGCTTGCTCATGCTGCATTCTCCTTCCTCCTACTGCCCTGCTTTCTCAGATCTTCTCCCTCTACCTCCTCTTCCTGCTTCCTCCTTGGGCTTCCTCTTGCCTTTTCCTGCCTCCTTTTCCTGATCTGGCACCCTCCTCCCTCCCGCTGCCTCTTCCTCTTATTTCCTCCTTCCTTGTGCTTCCTCCCACCTACTCCTGCTTCCTCCTTCCTCTTCCTCCTCCAGCCCATACAGCCGGCCTGACAGAGCCCCTTTGCTCTCTTCTGAATGACAGCACAGGACAGGACAGTAAAAAGTAGGACGGCTTGAGAGGTCGAAGGTAGGTTGTGTGGGCCGGTTGAAGAAGAGGAAGGAGGAAGCAAAAACGTTTAGGCACTAAATGGAGCTTAGTGAAAGGGGAGGAATTTGACATGTTTGCACCAGGCTCCAGCAGCTGTCAACGTGCTTTTCTAACTGCATCTGGGCAAAACAGAGGTCTCTAGTAAGAGGAACATGTCTGTGTGAACATGGTAGTGGAATGGTTTATTTAGGATATATTATATTCAAGGAAGAAGAAGTATTAAGATGTACAGAGTTTATGGAGCTGAAATTGTCAAAAAGTCAAGTTCAAATGATCATCTCATTTGTAAATAATAAAGTTGATACCTTTCCCAAAGACACAATGACAATATGCATGAGGAACTTTCCATTTGTATAACGAACAATGCTTTGAGGTCAACAATATAGCTAATTTCTTCACATGTTTTTTTTTTTTTTTGCTAAATAGTCAATCACCAAGCTTACGGTATTTTTATTTTAGCAATGACTAATTTTCAGTGAAAGCCGTCCTGGGCAGGGCATGAAGAGCTCATATAAAGTGCCCCCTACTTACACTCTTAAAGTAATGTATTTCTATTTTTTACACAGTTTGATAAATGGCAGGCTTTGCTCATATTGAATTGTGCATTTCATTTTGCTTATAGGTCTAATTATATAAGCATATAACACTGTCATTACAAGACAATGGAGCAGCAGGAGGCTCCGCCCAACACTATTGTTCAGTTATAGATTTAACCAAGCACTGCACAACATTATACAATGACACCAACCAGTTTCTACAATCCATAACGTCTTAATAACATAATACATATTTGAATAGGTCAGGTTTAAAGTAAAACAAAACCAAACTGAAAATTTCAAAAAGAGAAGTTCACATTTCTTGCATTTTGGTGTGTTTCATCAGTTATAGAGGGGACTTTTGGGATGAGCAAAATGTTAGAGGAGTAAAAACTATTAGAGGAGTCACTTAAAAAAGGATATCTCCAATTACATGCTACTATATAATCTCCCTCGTATCTCTTGCCTTCCTTGTTTGCCACTTCCGCCTTCCTGTTGTTGCGGCTGTCGTCGTGTTGCGTGGGTTGTCTCGTGAGGGCCAGGTAAATGTATTTTACAATGTCCCGCAAATCTACGTATTATTAGTACTTTAAATGAGCAATTATATGCATTTTAGTGCCGTTGCGATGCAGGGCTAAACGCGCAGCATGTCACCATCCTCCATAGCGCCTCATTTCCAGTGTGGTCCGGCTGACGGTACCGGAGTCCTGGAGCTGCAAGGTTGTCATGTCCCCAGCTGGAGTCCTCGGTGTAGCTGGTACAGGGCGGGTCGGGCAGGAACGTAATGGCTCGTTGAGGGGGGCCTAACGGGATGCGTCTTGGGTACGTCTCATCCTTGAGGTATGGAATCAGCCTAATTTCTACCTTCTCTCTTTAGGCAGTGGAGATCCAACAGCACTGGCCCTTTTTAATCACTGTATGTGAACGTATGGACTTAATGTAATATGAATGGAGATGACAAAAGACTGTAAACTAACCAGTTAAACCTATGCAAACCTAGAATAAATTATTAACTTATTCATTCAGCTCTGCCACTGTCAATGGACAAACCTGTGTGTCCTTTATTTTAATTGTTTTTCTGGATTAATCTCCAGTGGCGTTGTTGGTTTTTAATTTAATCTGATTTCTGGTTCTAATAAGATCATTCAAAACAATACTAAAACATTCATCTTGCCACACTAGGCAAAAAAAGTATCAAATCTCTACAGAGGCTCAAATCCGAGCATTGCTGTACTAGTGTGACCCAGAATATGAAGCTCAATGGAAAACATTTTGATGCCAAAGGTTCGGGTACAGGCCCTGCTGGCAGATGACAAATGGTTGAGTAATTTGGAGGAAGTGGAAAATCCAAGGATAGTGTGTGTTTTGGATCTAGAGAAAGCTAATCAAAACAAATAAACAAAACGAAGATGTTTAAAATCTTAAACTGGTATTGGTTAATCCAAAAGTCATAACAAGAGATTAAAAATGTGTTAAATGCAGTCTTCCATTCATCACCCTCATGGATAAATTCCACCATGCACAGGTTGAAAAGGTGAGTTGATCAACAGAAGAAGATACTTGTTTTTTATTGTGATGTTATTAAAGCCAGGACGGTGTCTTTGGGACAGAGTGGAGTGTCCTTTTTGCTGACAAAGAAAAACCCAGCACCGACAGGGGAGGAGGATTGTCAAATAATACAAGCAGCGAGTGAATCAGGCCCAAGTCTAGACCAAACTGACTGAGGCTGCATCTGAGTTTGAAAGGGGTGCAAATATGATCCATTTATGTCATTAACACACCTGTAAGGAGGGTGCAAACACCTTTAAATGAGGTTGCAATGCACCCTTTTGCACCCCTGAAGACTGGAGTGACTCTTTAATATACTTCTCCATGGCTTCTGTTCTGGGCAAGACAGTTTGTAGAGACGAATGGAAGTCAGAGTAGCCCCAGGGATGAGGCCGATAGCCCGGTCGTATGGTCTGTGGTGTGGTGGTAGAGATGAGGCCCACTCTTTACTAAAACTCTCATCCAGGTCATCGTATTCATGGAAAGGACTTGAGGCTTAGGTGGAGTTGTGGCAGGTCCAGCAGGTTGAAGAGGAGACTGCAAACAAGTATTGTGACAGAGTAAGCTCCAACTCAAATATGTCAAAGTGTAGTTTGTAAATCTAACAAAGGATAGCCCAAATCTAAAGGCACTAGTGGAGAGGAAATTACTTTCAGTTGCATTTGTTCTTGATAAATTCCGGACAGCAATAATTTAAGAGGCTTGGTGTGTTGAGTTACCTTAGCAACTAATCTCCCATCCAAGGCGTTGGCATTTCCACAAAAATCTTTGACAATTATTTGGTCTGGAGCTCACCTTCTCTTCACTGCTCACCTTTGCAGTCCAGGTTGAGGCGCAGACAAAACTTTTTAGCCAAATTTAGGGTTATGTATTAAAAGAAAAACAGGATAGGAAACAATTCTCAATAGAATAAATACCGGTAACTTTAGTTCATTTTTAGTATAAAATTATGGATACGTTGATTAGTTAATTGCCTATAATTGGCATATTTACACAGTTATTGAACAATTTTAATGGATAAGATGAGTTAAATATATTATTATTCTTAGGCAAAATTAACATTTTAAGAAAAACACCTAAAGTACAGTTATATGTCATCAAAACAAACATTTAAAAAAAAGAAAAAAGGCAACTGCTTAATCAAAAATAATTTATTGGGTCATATCATGAGAATTATTCATCATTCATTACAGGGAACAAGCCCTTAACAAGCAGGTCGAGCTCTCAAGTCAGTAATGAGAGTGAGCAGAGAGGCTGTCTTCAGTGTGTCCTGGACCTGCTTCACTCTGCAGTTCTGTTATGGTCTTGTCTGGAGTCAATCAAACACACTCCTGAGGCAGATGCTGCAATAGGATCTCAGAGATTCTTACATATTGTACGAAATCAACAGAATTCCCGAAATACATGTGAGGGGAAGTGTTGCTTGTTGTTGTCAAATTGCTGATAAATGATTTCAGCTATTTTTTCACAGTTGTATTCCTTATAAATTAATTACAGCTAAATTATGGCTTAAATGCTTTAATGGCAAAGTTGAATCGTCCAGTGTGTATTATTCCTCCAATCCAAAACTGACTCTTGTCTCTGGGAGACATAGCAGGAAACAGGATGAAGAGAAGCAGAGGAGGCAAACATCTTTTCAGATGGCATCTAACCCTGCAGATAAAAGAGAGGTCTTAAAACTCATTTACATTTACGGTTATTAGGTGGTAGGAGGTAGTAACCAGGACCAAGTAACGCTGCTACTTCTACAAAAATTCTTAAGGAGAAGTATATGTAGAAGTCCATTTGGAAACTACTGCTGAAGTAAGAGTCTCTGTAAGAGAAACTGTCTGAAAGTGACATCGGAGTTATAATTGAAAGTTGGTGGTCCCTCTGTTCAAGAAGGGGGACCGGAGGGTGTGTTCCAACTACAGAGGGATCACACTCCTCAGCCTCCCCGGTAAGGTCTATTCCAAAGTACTGGAGAGGAGAATCCGACCAATGGTCGAACCTCAGATTCAGGAGGAGCAGAGCGGTTTTCGTCCCGGTCGTGGAACACTGGACCAGCTCTATACTCTCCATGGGGTGCTCGAGGGTTCATGGGAGTTTGCCCAACCAGTCCATATGTGGTTTGTGGATCTGGAGAAGGCTTTCAACCGTGTCCTTTGAGGGGTGCTCCGGGAGTACGGGTCCAGGGTCCTTTGCTCAGGGCTGTCCGGTCCCTGTATGACCGGAGCAGGAGCTGTGTTCGCATTGCTGGCAGTAAGTCAGACCTGTTCCCAGTGCATGTTGGACTCCGCCAGGGCGGCCCTTTGTCACCGGTTCTGTTCATAGTTTTTATGGACAGAATTTCTAGGCGCAGTCAGAGGTCGGAGGGTGTCCGGTTTGGGACTGTTGCCCCCTCGACCCGGCCCCGGATAAAGCGGTAGAAAATGGATGGATGGATGGGTATTTTTAGAGAGCTAAACAGGAATTAACAGGGTCTAAGCCAGGTCTTACGTAGAACTGAACTAGGTTTATGCCACATCAAAACCATTTCTAACTTCTGTATCAGCACCTCTAATTTTCTTTTTAAATCCTTTCATATTCATGTTATTTGAAAATAAATACATTCAGTGTTCTCTACATGACATTTTCTGAATGTCAATAATGTCAAAACAACGTGTGTTTGACAAAAATCACTCGTTCACATAATAAATGCACTTGCAATGAACCGCTCCATGCATCCCTAAATCCACAAAGTGCCCCATTATATTCATACTAAAGTATTTTTTGTGTTCTGACTCCACACTACACACTGCCCCTCCCGCCTCCTCAGCCTCTTCAGTGTCTGGGCCTGTTCCCTGGAGAGGAGATGTTCTGCTTGTTTTCAGTCTACTCCAAAACCACATTACCTGCTCTCAAGGCGACATGAGAGGAGAAACTGCAGGAGAAGCGTGAGCTTGACCCGCCATTTGGAATAATGGTGCTCCCAGGCCTCCTCTGGGACTGAGAGAGGGTTCTACTCCAAAGCAAAGAGGAGTGTATTCATTTTACAAGGGTCAGATTTATAGCAATGAGCCCATACAGTGTACAGGAGTGGTGGCAGCAGAACATTGGGTCAAGTGTTTGTCCACTCATCACATGCTAGCTGGCTCAAACTTTTGTAACTCACAGAGACAGTTGCACAGAGGGAGACAGCGTTGACTGAACCAAGTCGTTTGGCTCCCTGTCCTGGTATTTTCGAGCACTTTGTTTTATCTGTTTTTGTCTGCTGCAGATATAGCTCTTTTTTTGGCCAAAACAGTGAGACGCCAAAGACAAGGGAAGCAAGCGGGGACTCTTGTGTGTCTTCGGAAAAGCGGTGTGTGTACGCCCCTACCTGGGATTTTCCTCTCCAACATTCACTCACTCAGCAACAAGATAGATGCTGATAAGACGTAACAGAGACAAAAACTACACAGTTAAGACCGCAGAACACAGGGCTGGTAACAGAGACCGCTAAAAAGGTGCAAAATATAGATCTAGTAGAGAGGTGTCGAGAGCTAGATCTAAGTACAATACACGTCTGGAGAAGCAGTTCTCAGTTCCTATGCATGGATGGGGCTACAGCTTCTCACCAATTACAAGACCCAACGTCCCCACGCTGCATACGACCAGCTAGGCTCCTTTCATTCCAGATTTGAAATGTGCCCCCCTCTCCCACCGTGGGCACCTCTGCCAACCCCGGTCCCCCCACCCAGTGTTGTTCACCAATAATGGCAATGAAAATTATCTTGATTTTGATTACACCACAAATTATCAACACAGACAATTTAGCTGGAGTTATATTTAGCTTAATCCACCCTTGTATCATTTATCCTGTTTACGAACCTTCTCTGAACATCTTCTCTGCTCCTTTTCAAGTCTCACAAAAACACTCCCTTTCAAATTTTCCAAATTTGTAACATCAAGGATAACGATTCTGAGATTTATAGTCTATAAATCATTGAAAGACTAATTCTGATTTTCAGTCCATAAATTATTTTGACGTTTTCCATCCATCCATCCATCTTCTGCCGCTTTATCCGGGGCCGGGTCGCGGGGGCAGCAGTCTGAGCAGGGACTCCCGGACTTCCTTCTCCCCAGACACTTCCTCTAACTCCTCCGGGGGGATCCCGAGGCGTTCCCAGGCCAGCCGAGAGACATAGTCTCTCCAGCGTGTCCTGGGTCTTCCCCGGGGCCTCTTCCCGGTGGGACATGCCTGAAACACCTCCCGAGGGAGGCGCCCAGGAGGCATCCGGAACAGATGCCCGAGCCACCTCAGCTGGCTCCTCTCGACGTGGAGGAGCAGCGGCTCTACTCCGAGCTCCCCCCGTGTGGAAACTCATTTCGACCGCTTGTATCCGCGATCTTGTTCTTTCGGTCACTACCCAAAGCTCATGACCATAGGTGAGGGTAGGAACGTAGACCGACCGGTAAATAGAGAGCTTTGCCTTTCGGCTCAGCTCCCTCTTCACCACAACAGTCCGATGCAGCGACTGCATCACTGCAGCCGCTGCACCGATCCGCCTGTCGATCTCACGCTCCATCCTTCCCTCACTCGTGAACAAGACCCCGAGATACTTGAACTCCTCCACTTGGGGCAAAGACACCCCACCCACCTGGAGAGGGCAAGCCACCTTTTTCCGGTCGAGAACCATGGCCTCGGATTTGGAGGTGCTGATTCTCATCCCAGCCGCTTCACACTCGGCTGCAAACCGTCCCAGTGCATGTTGCAGGTCCGGGTTTGATGGAGCCATCAGGACAACATCGTCTGCAAACAGCAGAGATGAGATCCTGTGGTCCCCAAACCGGACACCCTCCGACCCCTGACTGCGCCTAGAAATTCTGTCCATAAAAATTATGAACAGAACCGGTGACAAAGGGCAGCCCTGGCGGAGTCCAACATGCACTGGGAACAGGTCTGACTTACTGCCGGCAACGCGAACACAGCTCCTATACCTTATATTTTGACGTTTTTATAGAGGATTTTCCAAGGAAAGAGAAGCCCAACAAGTGGTGCGCATGTGTGACACTACCCTCCCTCCTCCACTGCTGCCACCTTACACAGGAAAAGGTGTGTGGTTATAACAAGAGGCGGTGCTGCTGCTACTACCACATCTTCCTACCTCAAAGCATATTGCATGGACGCAGGGCCGGCCCAAGCCTTCAGGGGGCCCTAAGCAAAAACATTTTTGGGGGCCCCTCACCACGTCATCAGAATCAGTTTTATTGCCATTGTCAGTAAACAATTCACATATGGGAACTTTCTTCAACGCAAACAAAGCACATCAAAACTCCAGGGTTAGTTTATTCTCAACACCTCACAAACTCAAATATTGCTAACTTAAATCCCACAATGCAACTTGGTATTCCGCTGACATCACCTCTACTCCCTGTACAAATAACACACGTCCCAGATATGTTTTTGGGCGTATTTGTGGGCGTTAAGGGTCTACAGCCACATTAGCACATTAGTTTAAATTAATGAACAGGGGGGGTCTGGGGGCTTTCCCCCAGAAAGGGGGAAAACCCCCAGACCTTTTTTGGGTCTTCTGGTGCATTTTAATGTGGTCCAGCCGGCTAAAGTAAGAGTAAAATGTCGAGGTTGTAATAATATAAAATGATGATGTGATGAAACTGTGCCAGGAGAAAATGACTAAAGCCAGTTATTAATACATTAGTGTACTTAATTACTCAATACAATATTGGCTATGAAAAATAATTATGGTCAAATTGATTCATTTTAACTGAAAATGTAAAAGTAATAGTTATCCTTACTAATTTATCTTTTACAGCTCCCAACTGTTCCTTCTTGCCAAAGTGACAAAACAAGTTATATTAAATTAAACAAATGGCATAAGCATTGCTTGATTAACAATTAACACTGATAAAACAGTGCAAACATGTTATTCCCAGAGAATGAACAGAACTAGAAGTGAAGGTCCAAACCTAGCTATAGTGAAGAGACTGCGTTTCTGCAACTTTGCCACTTTTGTATAAAAATATACAGTATTATTCTATAACAGACGTAATCATAATATGTCTGGTTATTTTTCACTATCAATTTATTATAATTTATAACAAATAGTCTAATGATGCTTTTTAAATAAATTTAAATGTTTTGTTGCTCTATTAAAAGTTAATTACAATATAAATGTATGTTCTGATCTGAACGTCACACACTGGACTCCTGCATGAAACAATGCTGCGATGTGATTGGCTGATGGACCTTACACGCATAAACCTTTACGTTCCTCTCATTCCACGTTAAGAAGTCAAAGTAAAACAGACATCACGAGTCACGATTGATCTCACACATGGTGATGTGAGAGAGGGGAGGCAAACTCAAACCCGCTCATCTCTGACTGAGGCTGCACAGGGGCCCGGGACAGGGGCCCGGGACATGAGCCGCACACTGTTCACTCCAAAGTTTCACGTCAGAGGTTCTGGACGAGACGGCGCTCGTCTGGACCGGATCTCCGCCTCTTAGTGACCCGGGCCATAGACGCCCCTCACCGGCCTCACCTGCAGCTCACACTACCGGGCTGGTGTAAATGTTAAGCTCATTATCTTTCATTCAGACATATTGTGCGCGGTGCAGAGCTCTCGTCGCCTCCAGCCTGAGCGAACTAACGTGACAGAATCGTGATGTTTCAAACAGCAGCATTAACCGTCACTTTGTAAGATAAGTTCAATACCTGGAGAGTGTTGTTGAGTTTGCAGTTTCTTTACATCGTCAAGAAGTTTCTTCTTTCGTTTTTCGGCACCAGGAGATATATTCCTCTGGACATGAGGACCACGCAGGGAACACGTTCTGTTGTGTTTATGTTTTGCTCTCGTTCTCCTCGCGCACAATGAAGTTGACCAATCAGCGCAGGTTTGGTGTCTTGGTTGCCAGATTATCATTACAAATAAATGCAGTTTGTGCGTTATATGTTACAGTTGTGTGCGCTGCCGCGCCAGCAGCGCTACTACACTAGTGGCGCACGCTGCGCTTGCACTTCGCATAAGACGGGTTGCCAGATTGGGGGCCCTATTAACGCCTCGGGGCCCTACGCAGCTGCTTAGTTCGCTTATAGGCTGGGCTGGCCCTGCATGGACGTAATTAAAAATGCACTTACTCATATAGACATTTTGTCTGCTTCAATGCACGTGATTGCTAGAGAGAATCTTTGAAAATCACTTTAGTTTGGCTTTGCTACATTTCCACTTGTCTCCTCTTTTCAGCAACCTCAAATTCTAACTTCTACTAACTTCAAATTCTAACTATCTTTTGCGGCTAACTGGTTGTAGATTCTTGTCTTCATTGTAACATACTTTGTGCTAACTGCTAGGAAGCTACAATTAGAAGAAACTGCTAAGAACTGTGGCAATAGAGTAAATGCCGTCTTACGAAAGTGGAGGTGCTTATCCATATTACATACACAAAGCACGTAGTTGTCAGTTACGCTAGGAGATTGATTGACGAGGCAATGGCCAATAGGTAACAAGGTAGCCTCATTTTCTATTGGTAAATGTTTTACTGGCCCCACCACATCCACGCTTTATGTATTTTTATGTTTAATGTATATAAGTACAAGCCTGTTGCATATCTATTAAGCTATTTGTAACAACGAAAAACTAATAAACCCTCCTTACAACCTTCAAATCTGTGGTCCCCAAACTTTTTGACTCGAGGGCCACATTGGGTTCTAAAATTTGGCCGAGGGGCCGGGCCAGGAAAATATGGTGTGTTTGTGTGAACTAATTAATTACTATACATTACATGCAAGATTTGACCTGTAACTTGTAACAAAGCAACAAATGCAAGGCTCAATGTACAAATTGTTTTCCAAATGCATTAAATAATGATTAATTATCTACTGTCTTCAACTGTCCACAAGAGTCTTCTTCAGTGTGTCAAACACTTGCACTTCCTGCTTGATTGGCCCCGGTGGCCGTTTGTGGTGAATTTTATTTTCTGCGCGCCATAGATTTTCCTGTGCGCACACTAAGTGCGAGCAGTGCACTAAGTGTGAGCAGTGCGCAGCTTAGAGGGAACAGTGCCATCTCTTGGGGAAATGTGGGCATTACAGGCGAAAGGTAAAATGAATGGCCAGCCGCAGTATTGTGAGTTTGAATCCCGACTCCGACATTTGCTGCATGTCCTCCTTTCTCTCTCATCATTCCCCTTCCTTTCTTTCTCATCCCATCTACTGTCTAATAAGGCCTAAGACAAAAAAAAAAAAAAAAAAAAAAATTCAAAGCATTTTTTTTTTTTTAATTTTTAATATAACTTGGACAAGCTTGGCGGGCCGGATTGAAAGGCCCAATGGGCCGGATGTGGCCCGCGGGCCGTAGTTTGGGGACCACTGTTCTACAGTGTGTCGAAACGCTTGCACTTCCTGCTAGATAGCCCCCTGGTGGCCGTTTGCCAGTAAAAATCTATAAAATTGTTATAATGACCGCAGGGTTCAAAGCGTGGAAAAAAAGTAGCGGCTTAAAGTCCAAAAAGTACGGTAGTTTCCAATTGCAGTCCCAGGCAAGGTGTAAAATTCAAGCAATATATAAAACATACATTTACATTATATACAGTACAATTTGGATTAGTAGACAAATATAGAAGATTTCAAGTCTATGTAAAAACAGATTACTGAGTTAAACATGTACACAAATCTGTAAAAGCACAACAATATGGGACAAGCATGACACAAGATGAAGACTCATTACGTAGCAGCACAAGAGCAGCAAACTTGCTGCAGCAATCATATGCAGTTTTTGAGCGCAGGGCTTGTTGAAGCCTAAAATTCAGCTTGAGCCTTGTGATGTATATTATGTACATCACAGGGCTCATGTACATTGTTTAAGTTCTAAAGCAAGTATCCAAGAGCATATTTAAAGGCAAACAACAACTTTAAGATGTAAATTAAGAGTATTTTTTACTTTTGATGATAACCATTGTAAATTGTTTTTTTCAATTACATAGAAGCTTACTTCCAGAGGAGTACAGATATGTGCCCATTGTTTCGCTTGCATTTTATCACACTGAACCTGTGCGTACACAACACAGACAACTGCTCCTCCGCTGTACTTTAAGTCCATTAAGACCAAATGATGCTTTTATCTACCACTCAGATCTCATGTCCCTGCTCCCCCCCAGCACAGCTCTCATTATGAGGAAAAAATTTAGTGTGTGGCCCCTGATTACCTCCTCTGTACATGCCCTGGGTGGACCACCTCTGCTGCTCCACTGTTCTGGAGTCTAATAAGATGGGAGAGATTAGGTATTGATCAGGAGGAAGGAGCTGATAGAGCCGGGGTCAACGCCAGGCTATGGAGGGTGAACATAAAACAGAAGAGGGACTCGAACAGCCAGAACCCAGCAGGAGGGATGACGCAATATTTACTATAGGCCTACAAATCTATACAAATGTATGACAGTGAAAAAAGTAAATGTAATAGTAAATTAAATTGTCACATTTATATAGCACTTCTCTACCTTCAAGGCACTCAACACACTTTTATATCAAGGAACCATTCACCCATTCACACACATATTCATACACCAGCGGGTTAAGCGTCTCGCAAGGACACAACGACAGTATCCACCTGTGGGAGTTTTTATCGATCCGATGGATGTTTATGTGGAAGGCGTTGATCTCGTCTGATCTCTGACGCTAAGCAGTGTTGGGCCTGGTTAGTATTTGGATGAGAGACCGCTGAATACCAGGTGTGTCTAGTCACTAGACAACAAATATATCCCCCCCATTTAGTTCTATTTTCACACATTTTTGACAAAAGCTTTTTGTTCAAAAAGGCTTGAATACACCCTGCTTTAGTAGACTGTCATTCTATTAAAGCAGGGTGTATTTAAGCCTTTTTCATCGCAAGCTTCATTTTGAAAGCTATATGGAGCAGAGGTGCCACAGGCGACATGATGAAAATATTCCATTTGACATAGTTTTGATATGCCACCACACCATAAGGCTTGGAATATTAATTTTAGGTGTGTATAACATCAAAATGTTTGAGAGCAGATGTTATGAGAGCAGATCTTTTCCAATTTTACAGTAAAAAGTACTTTTGTTTATTTGGATCACTTTAACAGGAAGCCTGAGGGCCAACAAAAAATTGACAGAGGGCCGCATTAGGCCTTCAGGCCATAGTTTGGACAGCATATGAGAGTTTATGAATCCATTGGTATTGTCAATATTAATGTTACTACTGCAATCCCTGCACTGGAGAACACATTCTTACATCACATTCTATCCATCAACCCAAAACATGCACAAGCTAAAAACAGCAAGAACATTGAAGGAAAGATCAAATGCAGAGGATGAACTTTACTACAGAATAAATAAAGTACTGGGGCTAGTGAAGCCTGCGTAAATTCAGCCTGGAAGACCTAACTCCACCCATCTACATCAAGGCCACCTGCTCCCCAGCTCAACCAACGCACCCAGTCCGGCATGTCCGTCTGAGAGTTCAGATCTCTCCTTCACCACGGAACTCCTCCAGGTTTCTACTTTTTCCCATGGAAGTTTTTGTAGTTTTTCCTGGCCGAGAAGGAGAGTCCCAAGGACAGGGGATTCCCAGGACATTTCCCCTCGCACCTGCTCCCCATCTTCAATCAACGCACCGAGTCACTCCTCCCCGTGGCACGTCGCACCTGTGCTCCCAATCAGCGCACAGCCGGTCCGATATTAACCCTTACTCAGTTGGCTCGGCCGCTTCAGACCGTACTGCGACCCACCACCTCCCCTCCTCCACCTCTGCATCCCTCTCATCCTAATCATCTACCCTCTCACATATCTACCCCCACCAGTCTATAATTGAGAGTGTGGAGATTGAAGCTTTGAAAGCCTGTGACCACAACCGCAAAAAAAAAAACTGCTACAGCAAAAAAAAAAACTACTCCAACACAGGAATCACATTTGCACCGGCTACACTTTGAGCCAGGCATTAGTCCTTTAATCGTTTAGTTGATTAATTGGGCGATGTAGCGGTAGTCAATTTTTTTTAATGTTAATTATTAGTTGACTAATTATTTTATTAGGTGTATAAGGATGTATATGGACCATAGCAGAAATGAGAGAGCATAGAGTGAGCCATCTGGAGTTTTGGACAGTTTAATTTGCCCTTTCACTTAAGATCCGAACCATTTTGATAGCTTTTCCTTGTTGCGAGTTGAATAATAGAGGCGCAGGGCATGTCTAATCAACCAGAACCTTCTTTCTACAACCTTAAAATAAAAATACAATAACTTTCTCCAGATGGTGAGTCAGGACTTAACTGAAGGATTAATGCATGTTTTAGGTTTATGGAGCATATGTATGCTCAAGTAGAATATGCAATGCAAGCTCTGCAACAGTTTTTCGTTGTTTTTAAATATCATCAAGCTAAAAATTCTGAAATAGGTGCACTGGTGTTTTCTTCAATTAGGATTCTGGCACTAGATCTGTCGCAATATACAACAAAATATTATAAAAATATCTGCAGTGCAAAATATCTGTCTATGATATGTCTTTCAAATATCATCATCCATTAATTTATCCATCTGCACACTCTCTACTCCTCAACCCAAATCAGACCCATCTCCCGATCTATATGGTGATAATCAGGTTCTATCCAAACACTGGAGAGAAAAGCCAAAGATGCGGTGGAAAAATCATCTTATTCCGTTAAAATACAGAAATTGGAAATGGATTTTTGATCTGGTGTGCATGGGATTAGCCAAGGGCGTGATGGGCTGGAATTGGAGTTTGCTGTGATGGGTTCGACTCTGTAATGGTTCACAGCAGGGGCTCAGACAGGCTGCGGCGTTCTTTATTCCATGGATAGGAGATAGATGAGAAAATACCATGAAATACGAGTGTCAATGTCAATTTGAGGAATGGACTGTAAATAAGAAGTGTGTCAAGAGTTGTAGGTTTAAGGATAATGTCATGTTTGAAACAGAAAAGAAAATGTGAAATAGTTTGATAATTCCATGTGTTGAACCTTGTATGTTGAATGCTTTTCTTTGACACCTGGGATTTGTTAAATTAGACTTGTTTGTTTGTTATGAAGAGTTAAAGGCTCCATACCTGAAAAACTGAATTTGAACTGATTTATATATGAGTTTTAAGCACTTTTCACAACTTCCAAAGGCCAGAGCAGAGTTTGAGTATGAGTTCCAGAGTATGGCATTAAACTTAATCTAGCATAGAGAAATGCAAGTGACACCACCAACTCAAATTATAGGTCAGATCTGTGGAGAATCAAGTCTGAACAGGTTTTTCAACGTATTTTTTTGCAATAAATATGCTCATAATTAAATACATCCACATCCAAAATGGCTGGAGGTAGGTTTTATTTCATTCAAATGTATCTTTGGTCAGTAAGAGCTCACACCACTTCCCTGTGACGGTTTTATGTCATTTCATCTTATTCAATGAGCTCCTCTGTTTTAAAACTTTATAAATAATACACTGTGTACTGAACGAATGTGTTGAAAACCACACACGACTTTCTCTCCGTCAGGTGTTCTCTCATTGGGCTTTTGAGTTTGCACTCGATCTACTGGCTGCAGAGGGCATTACCATGGGGAAATAAACAAAAGCCAGCTTCCACAGCATGCTAATTCAGCAGGCATTTGTAATGAAGGTGATTTGAGGTAGAAGTACTCAGAACGAGTCTGTGATGATTTATGGACTATGGAAAGCACAGGAGACCACCGGATCTCTAACTTTGATCTAAAAAATCTGGGAAATTTTAAACCAAGTGTTCTTGTTAGGCTCAGAGAAGAAGAAGAGAAGACAAGTTTGAAACATGTGTAAATTAAGCTAAATTTTTGATGGTTAAAAGCTAAACAATTTAATTAGAGGAATTTGCCTTAATGGTTTTAGGGCCTAGAAATGTCAGTTCAACCCATATTGTTTTATTGTTGTTGTTGTTGTTGTTTTAAAACATACAACTAGTCATTACTCTGACTGAGAAATAACTGGAGGATTCATATCACAACCATGTTATATTAAATCATATGGGACAACAATTTTGTCTTAGCTAATCATTAAAACCCACATAAAGATGAATGATTCTACTTGGATTCATCATCAGCCTTGTGTTACTCTATTAAAAAAAGTAATTCTATTTTTTTTATGGATAATTCTATACATATATCTATAAACATTCAGCATCCAAACCTCCAAAGCTGTCGCGTGGCTGTTATTCCTGCTGTATTCCCTGGATGCTGCAGGGCACTATTGCAGCATTGATCGCATCTTTTGGAGAAGAATGGATTAATTAAGCAGGCGTAGAAGGAGGGTTGAAGGGGGTGAGGGGTGGGGACCATTAGGGCTGATAGAGAGCAATAATGACACAAGTTCTGCCTGGGGGCTCCACTCAGGACCCTCTCGCTCTGCTCTGGAGCCACAGGCCATGAGAGGGTTTGAAACACTATGGCGGAATGCAGCTTTCAGTGCAATAGACCAGGGCATAAAGAAAAAATAAACATTGTTGTTGATCTTGATCTTCTATTGCATTCCACGCTTTTTAAAATGTAACATTTAAATGTCTATTTTGAATGTGTCTTAATAAAATTAAACAATGTTGGCTAATTATTTCACAAATCAAAATACATTAATCAAAAGCCCAACTAACTACAATTTAAGTCTAAACATGTGTTTAATTTTGAATCTGTGAGGCCAAATTTCAGGTAAATGTCATGTACATTTACCTGATTACCTGACTTAACAGTAAGTTTAGTGGGTGCAAGGATAATAACAGTGTAACTGGCTTTTATGGTGACAGATGTAGCTGCTGGTGATGTCCAAGCGTTTCCAAGTTTTCTGTTGTAGTTTGTTGAAATGTTTGGCCCATATCACTGGTTTACAGATTTTGTTTTGTCATGTAGCGCACGCTGTTCAACTCCAAATCTCCACTGGCCTTTGGTTTTGCTCTGCGCCGCAGAATCAACAGATGCTGCGGAGATGTGGAGTTGAACGTGTGCTCTGTGACACAAATAAAACTTGCGTATGTGGTCAGACTGATGGAGTTTACGTGTAAATTTAACCACATGATGTCAGTGCTGCTTCTCCTTTGCTCAGAGAAACCTCCCTGCTTAATCAGCATCAATTCACGATTAATGTGACAATTTTCTATGATTAATCGCATGAGTTAACGCATTAACTTAACAGGCCCAATATACATTTTTTTATAAAGGCAAGAGTGGTCCTCGTTGTCATCGGCGACTTCAGGGCAGTGACCCACAAACAGGAGGAGTGGTTACAGCAGATCCCTGGAAAAACATCAGATATCTCATAAAAGTGCAGTGCAAGAACAGCAAAGATACTGAAGAACCCTCAAGCTCCCAGGCCTCTGACCACCAGCAGAGGGTATGAAGGGAAGCTGGGTTGGGTGTATTTCGGGCTGATTTTGATTAGTTGTACCAAAAAGGCCAGATTTGATCTCCTCCTCTTAGAACCTCTAGACCAAGGCACAGTTTTGTCCCCAGGGCTGTCACACTCTTTACTTAATGCAATTTTAATCTGCACTAGCTGTTAAAGATGTAAATTATAATATGTTATTATTCATTATACTTAACCACAGCTGCCTTGGGGCATACTGATGGAAGTGAGGCTGCCACACTGCATCATCGGCCCCTCCGACCATCTGGTGTGTGATCAGTCACAACAATTATTAATTACTCAAGACTCAATCCATTAGAACTGTGTGGTACTGTAAAATTTGTCAAAACGGGGCTGCCACGTGAAGGCTCAGTACCGCTAACCCCTTTTATTTTTTTTGTTTTTAATATTTAAAAAAATATTTTTTATTATGCTTTTTATTATTATTTTTTAATATATATATATATATATATATATATATATATATATATATATATATATTTATATGTTTTTTTAAACACTTTTCTTATTTACACACCTTAGAGTGGGACCTTAGTTAACCATTAGATAAGATAAGATATTCCTTTATTGTCCCACATGGGGAAATTTCATTGATGCAATGCCGGTAGATACAGAAGAAAAGAACAGATCACTTATAGGAAGTCTGAAAAACACTCTCAGTAGAAGATCTCCTATAAACAAAAACTCCCATAGACAAAACCTCGTCAGACTCTTCCTCCCATAGAGGTTGATTATAGCGATTCTCACAATTCCCAACTTGACATGGTCCACAAGCAGGCATGCATGGTAGTCCATATGCCCTGCAACTGCACCGTTGTGTTTGGCAGGCAGTTGTGCAATTACAGTGGATCATCTGTAGGAGACATTCTGGGGCAGCAGTCTTACTGGTCATAACTGGCAGGAACCAGTTGTCCACCAGTTTCCATCCCCAATCCACTGTGTTCATATCACCTTCCTTTCCAATCCACACCATGATCTGGAAGTAAACCCTTTGGCAGTGGTATTTGGTTGCAGACTCAGTTGGAGGCAGACGTTCTGGGGCAACAAATGATTTGGCGGTAACAATTTTCTTGCTAAAAAGGTTGTAGCGCAAAGAGGCAAGTGAATCGCTACTCTTTCCGTCAAACAACACTGCCATTGCCTTGGTCCCATGATCCTCTATGACATTCCTTGCTTGATGTGGGAGCAGAAACACATTTGCACAGGACTGGATGGTTGACTCGCCATTCACAAGTTTCTGGAATGCTGTCTGTTTGCCAACACTAGAAATGCGTAAAGTTGTATCACATCCTGTGAAGGCATGAATAAACAGCAACTGGGAACACAACTCACTATTCAGGACTTGTTTCATTTCACTGATGTTGTACACTTTTGTAGCTTTGGACTTGTCTGAACGAAAATATAGGCCTCTATTTTTCGTCCCAGCATAGTAGAGGAGAAGAATGAGCAAGTCTGTATCCTCCCCTATCAAGGTTGTGGGCCGATGTTCTGAGGCCTTGACTGCAGCTTTGACAATGTCCACGTCTGCGTCACCTGATGCATTGATAACAGAGCAAACCTTCTTCTCCAGCTTCTCGGTCATAAGATTGATAAGTCCTTGCTTGTTGCAAGATCTGGAAAGGAAATCATCCTTTCTTCCCACAAACTCAGTCTCTGCATTGAAGTTAACAATGGAGTGTTTTCACCACGTCTCTGATGCGTATTGTCTTTGATGGATGGACCTTCTCTATAACCATCAAAAACAACTGTTGCTTTACCATAAAGATGCACAGTAAAGTCTGCATATGGCACCGTAACTGTCACCCTTTATCCACGCCAAGCGGTGAACCAGAGAACCACCATCAAGGACATAATGCTCAGTTTGTGGGATGGAATCCAGGACAGTTTTGTCAGATTTCTTTCTTGAGAACTCAATGACTGCCTGCGCTAGTTGGGGCTTGTTGGAAGATATCCTTGCCTTCGAACAGGACTGTAGGAAATAAGCAGAGCTCATAGCTCATTACATCTTCAAGTGAAAACTGCCCAGTTTTCGACATGACCAGGAACCGTTGGAACAGCAAAGCAGGATCAATGGTTCGGTCTTGGGCAACTTTGACGGTGGAGTCATCAGCAAGAGTTTTTGCCCGGTCTTTCCGTTTGAAAGATATACCAAAAACAGGTTTTCCAATCATCTTTTCAATTATCTCATTGCCAACAGTCTCAAACTCATGCACATTCACATTCTCTTTGGCAACAACACCAGTTATGATGTTTTTCAGAGATGGGTCATGAGAGAATGGTGTGCAAGTGCTTGATCTTTTCTAGATCAGAATGATCTCTTTTCACCCTTGCTTCTGAGGATTCTCGGTGCTGCTCGCTGGTCGTGTAGGGTCATTGAATTCCTGCATGGCGTTGTTGTATTCCGATGTGATGGGTATAGACATGGTCCACAATGCTCGCATTTCCTCAGTCATTCCACTTCCATGGGTCAAACCTCCACTGCTTTTCAAGGATCTCATCAGTGTCTGCTCGATGACAAGGTCGGAGCTAAGGCCTGCCCAGGACTGGTTGCTGCGGCGGATCACATGGAAACTCCTGGAAAACGTATCATATACATCAGGGTGTCTGGTGTCGAGTTGGCACATTTCTTGGAGGTAGCGATACGCTGATTTCAGGTAGTTGTAATGCCCAACGGCGGCAAATATTGGCAAACAGTCCAACATTGCACGCAAGTGCATTCTCCAAGATCCTGTACGATCTGCTTTGATCGGAGCCCGGGCAGCATCTTCTGATAATTTACCCACAGCTGGCTGGTTTTTGACCTTGTGCTGAGGTCTGACCTCTTCATGTCCACATTTTCCATGATTTTGTCCAGCATATCTGATGCTGCAGCACTCTCCAAAGATGTAATAATAATAATAATAATAATAATAATAACTTTTATTTATATAGCGCTTTTCAGTGACCCAAAGACGCTGAACATACTAAAAAAAGGGGGGGGTATTTACAGACAGGGGGACAACACGTACAGAACACATTAATATACAGATAAAATGAACAAGACAGAAGAAGTAGAGAGAAAAAGATGGGGATGTAACAGGGGGTAGAAGTGTAGGCAATGGGGTAGAGGAGGCTAGGGGTAGGGGAGGTCATAGGCTTGGGTGAAGAGGTATGTAAAGATGTTTCTTTAATTACCATGGATGAATACATCTCTTCAGCTTGGTTCACCAATGACTCAAACTGTGAGTCATCCTCCTGCAGCTCTGGCACAACCATGAGATTTAGACATCTGTCCACCAGCAAATGTCCACGAAAAGCTCTTTGCACTGACTTTCCAGTCATCATGTCCTGGACAGCATTTGATCCATAGACAACTTCCATAATATTCCTGAGTCCTGTGCCTTCCATCAGTGTGCCTATTGCACCAAGTAGGTTCATAAAAGTATGGAAACCTCCAAGCATTAAGACTATGTTTTTCAGGGGACTACTCTGTGGTGCATCCATGATGATCTCTGCTGCTTTCCAGTACAGTGGCTGATCAAACGTAATAATGGGTGGAGCATTGTATTTGATAGCCAGTTCACAAACAAAATCCAAGGTGGACAAAATACACGTTTTCTCACAGGTCAATCATTGGCAGGAACACAACTGATGATTGGCATGGATGTTCTAGTCCTTGATGAATGATATGCATCATTCATCACTTCAGTGATGTCAGTTGACATCAGTTGATCAGTGTTGGGAGGTTATTGAATACGATGGTTTGGCGCACATGTTTCGCAAAGCGATATTCAATGACTGGGAATTTACTTTGCACTGCAAAATCTATGTTTGTAACGTGTCTCCTTGAAATTATGTGGTCCTTTTTTTGCCCTGGAGTGATTGCTGCTATTATTCCCATGCCGTGGAAGGTCCCCTTACCATCTATAGTAAGGATGTTGTGGTCAACATTGTCCCCAGCAAAAAGAAGTGTCATATCTAACACATCTATGTCATCCACTAACATATCTGGGGCAACTGAATCTGCAGCATTCTTTTCAAAACACAAAACTTCCCTGTATGATGAAGCAAATCCCATTCCATGAAGGGTATCAACCAGGAATTGTGACCGATACATATGGTGCGCCTGCACTGCAAGGCCAAGTTGTAAAGGAGCTACCACAGCACGTGGTCGTGCTGCCTGGACAATTGCCTGTCCAATTGCTGCAGTCCTTCGGCTTGTCTCCTTACCCACAAAGAGACCATTCAAAAGTGTACGGAGAGTCTCAGGAACAAATGAAAAGGCAGAGTCAAGCTCAAGTGACTTTGTGCTCGGATACTGATCCACAATAGATGGAACATTGGACTTGATATCACTTTTGATCAATCGCGCAGCTGTTTTTAAATGATTGCTTGTTTCTGGGATTCCTCATCCTTTTCTTGTTTGCTGAAATAAGATCGTAGTATTTGTGATGTCTTCTCTCTCATTGTCACTATGTCATGGAGGCCTCTCTCTTCAGTGAAACATATATTGTCCTGGTACTGTTCTCTCAATTTTCTCTTGAGGTATTGAGTTCCATATGGTTCAGAATCTGGGTTTGTCAGAGATTCCATCATTTTATCTTGAAGATGGGTAATTGTCAACTGTTCATCATCATTACTCTCGAGGTAAGAGCAAACTTTCATGAATGCCTGCACCTGATCTTCCTTTATGAGCCGGCCTGACTTTCTGCGCTTTGCCTCTGGGTCTTTCTGGAACTGTATCGGTATGTTATATCCGTTACGAAAACTGCTACTGCACAAGTGGTGGTAGACACAGTCTGCAGCATGTAGATCACGGCCATAATACTCAATTCTGCCTTTAACAATGAAAGCCCATTGATCTGCACGATTGTCACAACACTCAAGAATGGACTCTGCGAGCGTATCAGTATTAACACTACTTGTGTCTTTACTTCCATGTTATTTCAGTCCCACAGAAAAGACAATCGGTTTGGCTATTGAAAGGACCAGTTGCTACTCTAGCACTTCTTTTTGGTGGCTCAGCTTTGTTCTCTTGTTGGATTTTAATGTATTTTTTATTTATGTACTTCTGTCGACATTTTGAGTGTACCTTTTCACCAGCGGAAATTTGTACATTGTCACCTCTTTGTACACTTGCATTGTTGATACCATCAGCTCCTTTTTGATGAACCTCAACCACATCAGAGCCATCGCTTAAGTTTTTACTGCAAATGGGGCTTCTTCAAACAAACATGTTTTCCAAGACTCAAAAGGGTCTGTCCCAAGGAGAAAAAAGTATTACCATGTAGGGCCTTAGTTATTTTATTACTTGGTTTAGATTATTGATTTCTACAATATAATGTTGTTTTTTTTCTAAAGTACCGCACAACGCAAAATAGCATTAGATTAAATGTAAAAAGCGGTATTAAGTCAAAAGACAAGAGCGCCTGAAGCAATTTCTCGCCAAACTCCTGCGGAAGTCTGTGACGGAGCTGCTCTGTCCCTGCGCGCGGCCCCGGGAGAGCGCGCGCGCGCGCGCCCGTCTCTCTGTCTGCTGCGCGTCTTTATATCGCAAACACACATTTTAAACCCGTTTACCACATTTTCTTCAGCGCGTTTTGCCGTGACTGGGTGGGTGGGGGAGGGTGCACACTTAAGCGGCAGTTCTGTCCGTCTAAAACACGCTAAATCTACTGTTACATGCTCCTGCGCGCCGCGTCTCTTTTGAAATTGAAATTATATTTATTCCTATATTTTGTCCGCCTGTGCAATATATTTCATTTAAAAATCCGTAAACCAAGTAATAAAATAACTGCGGCCAACTGAAACAGCATGTGCATTTAAAAAATCATAATTGTGTTAGCATCATTAGCATTTGTTTAAAACTCTTGCATTCAAGTTGACTGATTTTTTCCGAGACTAGTGTCCTAGAGAAACACTATTACAATGTAACTGAAATGGCATGCACACTAAAACATTCACAATCATGAAAGGAAGGATGCATAGAAGACAACTAGCTAAATTGCTAATAAATCTGGTTAGCATCATTAGCGTTTGTTTAACACTATTGTAGTTAACTGATCATCTCAATATCAATGTTTTCCAAAACTCAAAAGTCTTGCACGCCATCCCAAGGTGTGTCGAACCGTGCGGCAAACATTGTGATACACACCAAATTTAATTTGGTGTGCCGTTACAGCCCTAGTAATCTCATAAAATCATGTATTCCATAACTATATAATTATGCCAGTGCAATTTAGACAAGTCCAATGAATTCATAGTCCCAGAAAACATGGGGTTAGACACCAATATCACTTGGCTAGGTCAAAAAATTAAAGAGTTAGCATATTTTAAGGACTTCCTGCTCATCTTGGACGCCATGTTGAAAATCACACCTTTCTAGAAGTCAAACTTTGGTAAACTTTTAGTATGTTACTAAGGACACCTAATACTACAAGAAATAGCTGAGAAACCTTTTGTTGGAATTATTTTGGGGTTAGGTGGTTTGTTTTCATATATGCAGCGTGATGTCTGCGTGACGTCACGCAGACATCAACTAGACAATGTGTCTCGCCTAAGGACATAATGATGAACTTGGTGTGACCTCTGAGCCACTGTGGACCCAGGGAGTGTGCCCAACTATTCTAAACACATCACTCCTGGATGGGTCAATAGAGTTTATTTATTTCCAATTTCTCTCTTTGTTATCACTTTTCTTTTCTTTCTTTGTACACGTCCTCATCTGTTTCTCTTCTCTCTGAGTGTGAGCGTGTGTGCCAAAGCCTTGGCACAAACTGGCTGCGTCTGCTGCTATAGTTCGCATGAGCCTCCTCATAATTAATACATAATGGCGGAGAGAAATTCATAGAAAATATTGCCCTTCATATGCAGAAAGATGAGCAAACAGCCAGTGCAAACACCATGAATCATTGAATCTGTGTCCGGGAGCGCGGAACAGATGACACACACAGAACGAACTCCAGAAGGAACACAGCAGCAGGAAAATACACTTCACTTAGTTTGTCCAATTAAGTCCCATCAAATATGAATGATGAGCTATTATGCTTAGCTGTCGGCCAAAGCAATCATAGTCAGACTGAGGGATGTTGAAGTTCTCACATTGATTAGGCATTAAACCAGGTTGTAAGTGCGAGTAATTGAGTGTCTGCATGTTCTTGTGTTTTTGAGCGTCTGCGTGATGTCACGCAGACACTATATGTTCTAGTGTTTTTTATTCTATTTTCCAGTTTTTTCCTGTTTTTCGGTAAGTTTCAACTCCTTAACGCTTTCACCAATTTCAACAAGTTATACCTCTTCGCGATCGTTTTCACTGTCTTACGTGTGCTAATACTTTTGACATCTTCACCAACTTATACTTTTTGCAGTATTTACAAAAGTATTAGTATTTTGACACTTTTCGACCTTCGGCGCGTTTCAACTCCTTAACACTTTCACCGATTTCAACAAGTTATACCTCATTACGATCGTTTTCACTGTCTCATTATTGCTATTACCTGGAGAGAGAAAGAGACCACGAGAATGGACTGTTTAGCAAGCTTTATTCGTGAGTTATTTGGCGCTCAGACCCCGGCGGAAGACGTTGCAATCATGAGCACTCCATGATCTATTTGTATTAGATGTCTCCCCCCGGAGCCTGGAGACTGGTGGTAGTAGATGTGAAGAGAAGGTAGAGGATGAGGGGAATGTAGAGGAGGAGCTGGGAGGTGGTGGGTCGCAGTACAGTTTGAGCGGCCGAGCCATCTGCCTGAGGGCTTAAATGCGACCGCCTGGGCGCTGATTGGGAGCGTGGAGGAGTCACTTGAGAGCGTTGATTGGGGATGAGGAGCAGGTGCGAGGGCCATGATGCAGACGCCCCCTGTCCTTTCACCCTCCTTCTTGGCCGGGAAAAACTGCATAACCTCTTTGGGATAAGCGCAGAAACCTGGGAGAGTCCATGGTGAAGTGAGGGATCTGACTCTCACAGACGGACAGGCGGGCGCCCGCTTGAGTGCGATGATGGCGCTGGGGAGAGGGGTCCTTCCATGGTGGCCTTGACGTAGATGGGTGGAGTTAGGTCTTCCAGGCTGAATTTACGCAGGCTTCATTTTCAAAAGTACTTTTTCCCATTGAAATGAAGGGGCCATTGAACACAATTCAGTTTTTCAGTATTAACCCTTCCAGACTTTCAACACATTCAGAATTCAACAAATTAGTACTTACACACATGCAGTACTTTAACACAAAAAAGTACTTTTACACACATGCAGTACTTTTACACAAAAAAGTACTTTTACACACAAAAGTACTTTTTACTCAAATTTAGCACATTACACTTCTTTACACAACTAAACTACTTTACACAACTTCACATTTCAACAAATTATTACTCTTACACACATGTAGTACTCTTACACATATGCAGTACTTTTACACAAAAAGTACTTTTACACAAATTCAGCAATTTTACACAATTAAACTACTTTACACCACTTCACACTTCAACAAATTAATATTTACTCACATAGTATTCTTAAACACATGTAGTACTCTTACACACATGCAGTACCTTTACACAAAAAAATACTTTTACACAAAAAGTACTTTTACACAACAAAGTACTTTTACACAAAAAGTACTTTTACACAAAAAATACTTTTACACAAAAAAGTACTTTTACACAAAAAGTGCTTTTACACAAAAAATACTTTTACACAAACACTACTTTTAAGATAAGATAAGATATTCCTTTATTGTCCCACATGGGGAAATTTCCTTGGTGCAACGCAGGTAGATACAGAGGTAGATACAGAAGAACAGATCACTTATAGGAAGTCTGAAAAACACTTTCAGTAGAAGATCTCCTATAAATAAATAAAAACTCCCATAGACAAATAAATAAATAAATACCATAAATAAATACCATTGCATGTGATCCCGACAGTAATTGCACATGAATATGTGTCACGACAGCACATAGATTGCACATGAATTTCACAGTAATTGCACATGAATTGCACATAAATTCCAACAGCAATTGCACAAAATAATACTTTTACACGAAAAAGTACTTTGACACAAATTCAGCAATTTTACACAATTAAACTACTTTACACCACTTCACACTTCAACAAATTAATATTTACACATAGTATTCTTAAACACATGAAGTACTCTTACACACATGCAGTACTTTTACACAACAAAGTACTTTTACACAACAAAGTACTTTTACACAAAAAGTGCTTTTACACAAAAATTACTTTTACACAAAAACTATTTTTACACAAAATAATACTTTTACACGAAAAAGTACTTTTACACAAAAAAGTACTTGACATGCATGCAGTACTTTTACACAATAAAGTACTTTTTACACAAATTCAGCATTTCTACAGAAATTCAGCAATTTTACACAATTAACTACTTCACGCTTCAACAAATTAGTACTTACACACTTAGTACTCTTACACACATGCAGTACTCTTACACACATGCAGTACTTTTACACAAAAAAATACTTTTACACAAAAAAATACTTTTTCACAAATAATAATAATAATAATAATAATAATAATAACTTTTATTTATATAGCGCTTTTCAGTGACCCAAAGACGCTGAACATATACAAAAAAGGGGGGGGTATTTACAGACAGGGGGGACAACACGTACAATACACATTAATATACAGATAAAATGAACAAGACAGAAGAAGTAGAGAGAAAAAGATGGGGATGTAACAGGGGGTAGAAGAGTAGGCAATGGGGTAGAGGAGGCTTGGGGTAGGGGAGGTCATAAGCTTGGGTGAAGAGGTATGTATTTAGGCGGGATTTGAATGTTGTGAGTGAGGGAGAGTGGCGGACAGGTTGGGAGGGAGTTCCAGAGTCGGGGTGCTGTTCGGGAGAACGCTCTGTCGCCAAAAGTTGAGTCGGGATGTTGGTGCAGTCAGGGTGAGAGAGGAGGAGGATCGGAGAGCTCGGGAGGGGCGGTGGGGGATGAGGAGGTCAGACAGGTAGGGGGGGGCAAGGTGGTGAAGAGCTTTGAAGGTGAGGAGTATTTTAAAGTTTATGCGCTGCTTGATGGGGAGCCAATGGAGAGAGCGGAGAACGGGAGTGATGTGATCACGGGACCGGGTGTGGGTGAGGAGGCGGGCAGCGGAGTTTTGGACCATTTGGAGTCTATGGAGGGAATGGGAGGAGATGCCAGTGAGGAGGGAGTTGCAGTAGTCAAGGCGGGAGGAGATGAAGGCATGGATGAGGGATTCAGCAGTGGGGAGGGTGAGGCAGTGTCGGATTTTGGCGATGCGGCGGAGGTGGAAGTATGAGGTCTTGACGATGTGGCTGACATGGGGAGTGAAGGAGAGGGTGGGGTCCATGATGACACCGAGATTGCGTACCAGGGTAGAGGGGGTGATGGTCGAGGTGTCGATGCTGAGTGAAAAGGGACCAGTTTTATTGAGAGTGGATTTGGTGCCAATGAGGAGGAGCTCTGTTTTGTCACTGTTCAGTTTGAGGAAGTTGAGAGTGAGCCATGATTTTATTGTAGAGATGCAGGTTTCGATGTGGCTGAGGGGAGGATTTTGGGTGGATTTGGTGGTGAGGTATATCTGGGTGTCGTCAGCGTAGCAGTGAAAGTCCAGGTTGAGTTGGCGGAGGATGTGACCAAGGGGGAAGATGTAGCAGATGAAGAGGAGGGGGCCGAGGACTGAGCCCTGGGGGACCCCTGCGTTACTGGGGAGAGGGTGGATGAGTGACCGGAGAGGGAAATGAACTCTTGCCTGTTGGTGAGGTAGGATGTGAGCCAGTCAAGTGCAGAGCCCTCAACACCCAGTTGGCGCAGCCTTTGTAGGAGGATGGAATGGTTTATAGTGTCAAAGGCTGCGCTGAGGTCTAGTAGTAACAGGATGTTGAGGGCCCCGGAGTCTGCAGAGGTGAGGAGATCGTTGAGTACTTTGACCAGGGCTGTTTCAGTGCTGTGAAGTGGGCGGAAGCCAGATTGGAGGGGTTCATAGAGGTTGTTTGACTGGAGGTGGGTGTGAAGTTGGGCGGCGACGATGTGTTCCAGAGTTTTTGAGAGGAACGGCAGGTTGGAGATGGGGCGGTAGTTGGAGAGGTTGGCGGAGTCTAGGGTGGGTTTTTTGAGGATGGGGGTGATGGAGGCCAGTTTGTAGATGGAAGGAACATGGCCGAGGGATAAAGACTGGTTGAAGAGGGTGGTGAGATGGGGGATGAGAGCAGGGAGGCAAGCCTTGGTTAGAGTCGTTGGGAGGGGGTCGAGAGAGCAGGTGGTGGTTTTGGAAGCGGTGATGAGGTCTATGATATGAGAGGAGTTAACAGAGGAGAAGGTGGTGAGGGGAGGGAAGGGTGGGTGGTCAGGGAGAGGGGGGGGGGGGTGATGGAGTTAATGGAGACGGCAGTCATGGAGCTGTTGATTTTGGAAATTTTGTCATTGAAGGCAAGGAGGAAAGAGTTGCAGAGGTCAGGGGAGGAGGGTGGAGTGATGTCCGGTGGCTGGAGCAGCTTGTTGACGGTGGAGAACAGGGTGCGAGGGCTCCGGTGGGAGCTGTTGATGAGGGTGGAGAGGTGGGCAGATTTGGAGAGCGTCACGGTAGGAGGAGATGTGTAATTTTAAAGCTTCGGTGTGGACGGTGAGGCGGGTTCTTTTGAGGGTTCGTTCGAGTTGGCGGCCAGTCTGCTTCATGGTGCGGAGTTCAGGGGTGTACCAGGGGGCGGGGTTGATGTATGAGACGGAGAAGGTTTTCCAGGGGGCTAGGGAGTCAAGGGAGTCGGAGAGGGTGGTGTTGAGCATGACAGCATAGTCGTCGGGGGAAGAGGGGGGGGGTCAGGGGGGAAAGCAGAGGATATGAGCTGGGAGAGCGTGAGGGGGTACAAAAAAGTACTTTACATAAGAAAAGTACTTTTACACAAAACAGTACTTTTTCTAGTCCATCAGAGTGCTACTTAGGGCTATTGCAGTGACGCAGTACAAGTACATGGAGTACTACCTTCAAAATAAAAGCACGGCCAAACCACGCATTTGGGTTTTAACTCTAAAAACACTGTCAAATGAAGGTTTTGGGGGGTCCAGTCCCTCAGGATGCTACTATGGGCTATTGCAGTGACGCAGTAAAAGTACATGGAGTACTTCCTTCAAAATAAAAGCCCGGTAAAACTACGCATTTGGGTTTTAACTCTAAAAACACTGTCAAATGAAGGTTTTAGGGCTTTCTAGTCCTCCAGAGTGCTACTTAGGGCTATTGCAGTGACGCCGTAAAAGTACACGGAGTACTACCTTCAAAATAAAAGCCCAGTAAAACTACGCATTTGGGTTTTAACTAAAAAAACACTGTCAAATGAAGCTTCTGGGAGGTCCAGTCCCTCAGAGTGCTACTATGGGCTATTGCAGTGACGCAGTTTAAGTACTTCCTTCAAAATAAAAGCCCGGAAAAATTACGCATTTGGGTTTTAACAGTAAAAATGCTGTTGAATGAGTTTTTGGGGATTCCAGTCTACTATAGGTTTTTGTAGTAATACAGTAGAGGTACATAGAGTACTACCTTCAAAATAAAAGTACAGAAAAACAACTAATTTGGGTTTTAAAGATTAAAACCACTGTCAAACTCTGTCTAGGGTTTTTATAAATAAAACCACTTACAAAGAACTTTTTAGGGATTTCAAATATAAACTACTTTCAAATGATGTTGAGGTTTTCAAAATGAAACACATTTCAAACAGTTTTGAGCTTTTTCAAGTATTTTGCCAATGTTTTCAGTAATTTACAAGCATCTTTCAAATTTTTGCTCAATAATTTTCTTTTTTATTTAAAATGTTCCATTTTTTTCAAAGTTTAATTTTTTTCAAAATAACTTAATTTTTTTCCGAAATAATTAAAACAAAAATCCCAAATTTACATACTTTGAATAGTTTTTACACAAATTCAGCAATTTTACACAACTAAACTACTTTAAACCACTTCACACTACAACAAATTAATACTTACACACATAGTACTCTTCCACACATGTAGTACTCTTACACATATGCAGTACTTTTACTGCATACAGTACTGTGCAGACACGCACAGTATCTAGTTATCGTATTTTCCAGTTTTTTTTGATTTTCAACTCCTTAACGCTTTCACCTATTTCATCAAGTTATACCTCTTCACGATCGTTTTCACTGTCTTACGTTAGCTATTACTTTTGGCATTTGAACAACTTGTACTTTTGGCAGTATTTGCAAAAGTATTAGTACTTTTTCCACATTTAAATGAATGGGGCATTATTGCGTGTCTGCGTAATTCTTTAGACTTTATTCTTTAGGCTTTATTCTTTAGACTTTATTCTTTAGACTTTTGTGACGGCGCCAGTCCGTCTTTAACAGGAGTCAGCGCTTGTTTGCTGAGCAACCGCGCGCAAATGCCCGCGTTTCCCTCTGTTTCATTAATTCGCACCAGACGCTCCACACACATCTTTTCCCCGCACTCCTCCGTCACTAATCCGCCAAGGGTGCACACTTGCGCGCGTTAGGTTAATTCTAATCTAATCGTCGTGAAGCCTCGCTCCGCCAATGGGCCAAAACCGAGCCAGTGCTTCCTGGAAGCTTAAATGGCCGCTGTTCGCGCCGTGGTGCTGACCATGTGACACATGTATATGTAATTAATAAGGTCTTGCGTTTTAGGAAGATGCCACAGCAGTTTATTGTCAATTTATTACTAACAGTAACAGTGTGCAGAGAGAGAGAGAGAGAGAGAGAGAGAGAGAGAGAGAGAGAGAGAGAGAGAGAGAGAGAGAGAGAGAGAGAGAGAGAGAGGGAGAGAGAGAGAGAGAGAGAGAGAGAGAGAGAGAGAGAGAGAGAGAGAGAGAGAGAGAGAGAGAGAGAGAGAGAGAGAGAGAGAGAGAGAGAGAGAGAGAGAGAGAGAGAGAGAGAGAGAGAGAGACTTTATTATTTGGCCATGCGGTGCGGTCAAATAGCCCACCGAGCAAGCTCCCTGAGGGCCACAGCAAAGATTCACCGTTACGCAAGAACGCAGACACTCTAGCAATGGCTTCAGCCATTGCAAATTATCTAGTTTAAGTACATTTGATGCACTTGGTCCATTCATAGCTTTTTGTGTTCTGGTTATTCTAAAGCCAGATTTCTTCTATTCTGGCTAAATAAACAAACGTTTGGTCACTTAGTCAATGAAACTATCGATGTTGTAGACCAAACTTTTTCTTGGTCGATCAATTATTTTGTTGGGATAAATATACAACAGCAGAAACAAGTTGGAGTATTTTTTTTTTTTCTTCTCTCAGTTCTTTAGTTGCTATTGGGTGAATTTAACCAATCTTATGACTTTTTGTGTGGATTTAGGGTCAGATCAATGGTCAGATAGTGGCAATTTGTAACAGTTTGAGTTCTTTTAACACTACGCCTCGTTCACTTGTAGTCGATTAATCTCTCTCCCCCTCTCTTTGCTCTAACAACCCACCCACCCACCCATCTCTCTCCCACTCTCTGACTATTTCGTCTTCCTCTTTAACCTCTCTTTTCACCACTCCTTCTCAACTTCTATTTCTATCAAAAAGTCTGTACATACTCTACCACGGACTACGGTACATCTGTCACCTTTTTTTCATTCCGTGACGACTGCTTTCACTGACCTCAGCTGACCCTGTACACTAGTCACACGTCTGTAAAACATTTGCTTGTATCTCCATGGAGTTTAGCGTTCATGCAGTTTAGCTTTAGCGCAACCGGTCTCTCGCTCTTTCATCCCTCCTCGCTCTCACTTTGCCTGGTAGAAAGCTTCACATATCTGATCCCTGACCGCATTTGAATGTTGCGATGCTTTGTTTAGCTTCCATGCCGACTTTAGACTTGTGAAACCCAAAGATGTAGAGAGTTAAAAGCTTTAAGAAGAAGAACTGGCAGTGGTTTAAACTAGTGCTAAAGGGTTTGAAGAGTAACTTTTTATTAATAAAATGTAAACAGTGATGTAGTAGTAAATCTGTCCACTAAATGTTGGTCTTGATATGTGAAAAAATGTAGGGGAATTAAAAAGTTTCCACTCGAGAAATGCGTATGTAATTATGTGATTGTGTTTTAACAAAAAATGAAATATAGCTAGAGAACTTAAAGGTCCCATAACATGCAAAATCGACTTTTCAGAGCTTTTAACCTTCTTACATTGCTATTTGTGCTTCATATATGTACCCAGGGTGTTTTTTTGATTGATTCCCGCAGTTTTTAGCTATAGTACAGACTATCTCCTTTCCTCGAATCTCCAAACTGATGGGCGGTGGGGCAAGACCGCGTCATAAGGGCAAGCACGCGTCATCATCATTGGGCGGGGGAGCCAGATCGCTCTTCGCAAGGGTGGGGGCGAATATCAAACCAAGCCGTTTGCATTTCCGGGTTATTGAGGGGGTCCAAGGTCAGGGTGCTATTTCTTAACTATTATGTTATGGGTGTTGCACAACACTTATTATTATCCATTATAATTATACACTTAGGATAGACTACGAAACGTGAAAAAAAGCATGTTATGGCACCTATAACAATCGTACTCTATTATAAAACACTCCCAACAAAAATGAATGCAATAATCCAAAATCGGTGTCCTAGACTAGTGACTCGTTAATAATTCCAACAAAAATCAAGTCAACTAGGATTATTTGGTTTATCAATCAAAACAATCTGCATTAGCATTCATCAGCGTAACCTTTAGAGTAGTAACATTTAATTTCAGAGAATCGGCATTCAATTGAACCAAAATTAATTTAAGATAAGATAAGATATTCCTTTATTGTCCCACATGGGGAAATTTCATTGGTGCAACGCAGGTAGATACAGAGGTAGATACAGAAGAACAGATCACTTATAGGAAGTCTGAAAAACACTTTCAGTAGAAGATCGCCGTACCGCGTTTACACAAAGGAGGAACTAATGAAACTGCTGAGAACAGTCGTCTTACCCGGAGATCGTCACGTTATCCCGTCGCAATACTGACCTAACCTAATACTGATGTGCAATTCTGTCGTATGTGCAATTGCTGTTGGAATTCATGTGCAATTCATGTGCAATTACTGTGAAATTCATGTGCAATTCATGTGCTGTCGTGACACATATTCATGTGCAATTACTGTCGTGATCACATGACATGGTATTTATGTATTTATTTGTCTATGGGGGGTAACTCAAATGCATAAGCAAATTTGTATGAACTGGTTTTATCGGAAATTACACAAAAACAAAATGATGGTTATAGTGACATTAAAAAGAAAAGAAAAAAAATTGGGTGCTTCTCCAAAATGTGGGAACAAAGTGTAGGATATGCAGATGACCTCTTCATGTTGCCATGGTGACAGGAATGCGGGTTAAGGTGTACAATCCCCATGTGGAGATTTATGATCTCTGCACGAGCACAGACGCTTTGAACGTTGGAAATAACTTTTTCCATCAACTTGTCTTGTGGATAATTTTACTATTGTAACTATGTGGCCTAATGTTAATTCTGAACAAACGGCTGCATTCCTCCAGACCTTCATCCCTTATAAAGCTCTGACTCAGCGTGCGTGCTGATTGGCTGAGCCACGGTGCCAAAGTACACACTTACACAAGTCAGAGACAGAGAAAGGAAAGTTGAGCAGAGAGCCCCTTTCAGTTTTCCATCTGAGCTCCATCAGGAGTTCCACCAGGAAGGTCCATGAGACCGGACCTTGGGAGATGAGGGCTCATCTCTGGCCTAGCGATGCTAAGCTAAGCTACAGAACAAAGAAATTCCAGAGAAGCTAACTTTTCTCTCCCCTAACTAAGAATTCTGTGGCCGTTTTTAAACATGATTGAGACTGCATCATGCAAAGGACCTTTTTGCAACTTTTCAAGTCCAGGACAGTCTTTTCAGCCTCATTGGTGAATCAGTACAACGGCCCTTTTTGTCTGAGAAACGCCTCAGAGCCAAGGAGAACTCCAGAGCAGGCCTACTCTGGCCAGCGTGTGAAACGTATGTAGTGTGACCTGAGTGAAGCCTGGAGGTAAAACGGACACACAGGCCCATCTCCTCACGGCTTCTGGCTTCGTTCGCATAATGCACTTCACAGCATGGCTGATAATATCATCTCAGAATTAACTCTAACACACAACTAGATGGATCTAGAACAATCATGTCTAGCGTTTCCATCTGTTATCGACTCATTTGCATATTCCAAATTCATATATCTGTTTAGTTATTTCATCAATAGATCTTCATAAACCACATTTGGTAAAGTGTACATTCATTTCCAGAATAGGGGTCAATGTCACTGTTACGTCCTCACAAACCTTCAGATCAACGAGCAAATTATTCATTCATTCATTTTCTACCGCTTGTTCCCTTTCGGGGTCGCGGGTGACTGGAGCCTATCCCAGTGACTTTGGGCCTTAGGCAGGGTACACCCTAGACAGTGGCCAACTCGTCACAGGGCCAACACAGAGACATAGACATTACAGACAACCATTCACTCTCACATTCATTTACTAGGGTCAATTTAAAGTTGCCAATTTTGCCTAACACATGCATGTCTTTGGACGGTGGGAGGAAGCAGGAGAACCCGGAGAGAACCCACGGTAACACGGGGAGGACATGCAGACTCCACCCAGAGAGATCATGTGATGTTGGTCTGGTCCGGCAATCGAACCCATGATCTCCTTCTTGGGAGGCAAGAGCGCTAACCGCCTTTGCCACCGTGCACCCCACGAGCAAATTAAATATATATATATATATATTTTTTTTAAACGAGCAAATTGATTCTTAATGAATAAATAAATTTAGATATTTGATTATAGAGTTGTTAAATGCCGAATATACGGCTAGTGCCCCTACTTACTCTTAAAATATGATATCAAACATACCCACACTTATGCAGTGTGTAATGTTTGAAATCTTGAACAATTCTTTAATCAATATCAACCTTGAATGTCCCCCTCTTTCACAAGTGGGAACATTCATAACCTTACAGTACTTGTACTAGAAAGAATACCCTACAAAAGTTTATCTTCTTACGTGCCATCCTATTTATATACCGTACTTTTCGGACTTTAAGCCGCTTTTCCCACACTTTGAACCCTGAGGTCATTTTAATATGCTTCTAATTTATCGATTTTTACTGGCAAACAGCCACCAGGGGCAATCTAGCAGGAAGCGCAAATGTTTGACACGCTGTAGAAGAAGACGTCAGTGGAAGCACTGTCCAAGGAACACCTTGTGTTTCCTATCATTTTCTAACGCTGTGTGTTTTATTTCAATCAGACTCATATTCACAGAGAAATTAGTTTAATGAGGAAGTGAATCTTAAAGCAGCAGAATATAAAGACACGGAGCGCGGCAATCTGCAGAACCTGACACATTGAAATTAGACTTTCTTGGCCAGACCTGACTCACGGGTCAAAAGACCACATGTGCATCATTACCTTGGACCATATTTCTGTGTAAATATCTCATGTTACAATGTAACACTCACTCGATAAGCACAAGCTCAGAAGCAGTTGAACCAGATGTGAAAACACAGACATAGGTGAATTAGCTCACACAGAGTAAAGGACCGAGGGGGCAGTAGGGACAGCTGTGATGTGTTTAAGCTTCAAAATGCTGTGTGTTTTATTACAATCCAACCCCTATTCACTTAGGAATTACCAGTGGTCTAATTATTCCCGCGGCGCAGCGCACCTCGGGCGCACCTCAAGACCCCCGGTTCATAAGACGCATCACTACGCGTTTATTTATTGAAATTCAGTTAAAATTTAAACTGACCACTTTCTTTTCTGAACATGAGGTTCATATTATTCTTTCACTTTGAATTGTACGTTTGATTCAATTTATTTCTGTAAAGCCCAAAATCACAACAAAAGTTCACCCTGGAGAGACTCCAGACTTCTTGGCCAGGAAAAACTACAAAAACCTCCTTGGGAAAAAGTAGAAACCTGGAAGAGTCCATGGTGAAGGAGGGATCTGACTCTCACAGACGGACAGGTGGACGCCTGCTTGAGTGCGATGATGGAGCTAGGGAGAGGTGTCCTTCCATGGTGGCCGACGCAAATCAAAGTTAGGTCTTCCAGGTGAACTTGCGCAGGCTTCATTGGCCCCACATGGCTGCACACAATGGTTGATTTTATAACCAGCAGAAATTTATAAAATAATACCATTAAACAGTCATTGGTCAATAATAAAGAAGCAGATTAAACAACGTTCACAGTAATAAAGCAAATAGATAACTGTTCCAGACGTCCTACTCACCAAGGAAAAACTACAAAAAAGCACAATGAAGGAGAGACATTTCTCCCATGGACAGAAAGATTGCCAGATGTTCCAGAAACTCTCAAGACAGATGGATAGAGGGCGGCTCTGGAGTATAAGAGAGGTCATCCAGGCAGGTGAGGAGCATCGAGGCAGATGAGGCCACAGGTCAGGATCTGTAGTGTAGTTCTCACTGAAGTTGCAACATCATCTGAAATGGTAACACTCACCAAAGGGCAGCATGTGAACAGCAATGAACAGAGACAGATGAACTAAAATACTGAACGCAGGAGGAACCAGAAGATAGTGCTCAAGCTGCCATACTGTCCCCACCATATTTGCCCCTTGGGACGTAGCTAAAACTGTAGGTTTCTATTTCTGTTCCTAATGGACCTGGCCATAGGCTATTTCAAAGAGGAATGTTTTAACTCTTAAATGGAGGGACCGTGTCAGTCTCTTTGACTTGGACAGGGAGCTGATTCTATACACAGGAGATTATTAGCTAAACGCTCTACCTGCTACTGTGCTTTTGGATATGTCACATTTCTGGTGGAGGTCTTCCACCTGCTTGTCTCATGGGCATGTTATTGTTTTGCCTGAAGGATTCCAAAATATGGCATTAAACTTAGTCAGATATAGCATTAATTTTCTTCAGGTGTTATTATTGCAAAAAATAGGAAACATACATTCTTACTGTGGCTAGTTTGCCTCTCCAGAGACCTGACTTGTAACTTGTTACCGTTAAATCCAAGCTTCGTCCTCTTTTCCATGTAGTATATTTAGATGGTCTGAAGTGAACTGTTCAGATTGTGTATGTGCAATTTCTATTTTCATCTTCAGGTATTCTCAAACCCTCACTTTTTTCTTCCATTAGCTCACCCAGTCCATGTGTATTTTGGTGTTTTTGAGAATGTTTCGGTGGTCACAGAGAGTTCCCTTCCTCCTCCTCCTTTCTTCATCTTCTGAATTGTTTGTAATTGCTCGCTCAAAGAAAGGCCAGTCTGTTTCGTCGGACATTTTGCCGCTGTTAGGTCAGATCACTAATAACAGCCGGGTTGGTTTTTCTGACGATGCGAGCGGGGATTGGGGTCTAAGATCTGCTCCGAGAATCCATTGTGGAGGAGGAAAAAAGCTCAAGTTGATGGAAACAAATTGTCAAAGAGATGTGGGGCTGCAACAGTTGGTAAATTTAGCAACTGCAGACTCTAAATGGCTCAATTTGGGTTTTGTAGTATCCAGCGGGTTAAAGGTGCAATCAATAGTCGTTTTGAAGCAAGGAGGCTTATTAAAAGAGGTGTTTGGACTGGCTTTTGGAAGGTTGGAAGTTGGTTGTTTTTTCTCTATTTACACATTTGTTTAAATAAGATATACTTTTCTTGCTTCTCTCTATGGGAATGTTACTGTAATGTGTTACTATACACCCTGCTTACCAATTTCTTATAAACCTTAATCGCATGAAAATAATGTAAACTGCCAGACTGAACAACAGCATCTTATACACTATATAATGTGAGATGTCAGGCAAGGACCGCGAGTGCAGGAGAGAGTGGGGGAGAGGCTCAGAGAAGGGAGCGCACGAAGGATCTGTGACACTGAGGGAGGAACAAAGGAGCAAACATGGAAAACTTTACCATGTGACTGGTCTGCATGTATGCACTTGCACATGGAGGGTCTCTCACCCCTTTGACTGTGCACACCCTCATAAAGAATACTACAGGCCACCCATACACTCACCGGCCACTTTATTAGATACACCTTGCTAGTACCGGGTTGGATCTACTTTTGGGGAAGTAGCCATCAGAAGATGGATACACTGTGGTCATAAAGGGGTGTACATGGTCAGAAACAATACTCAAGTTTTGACACGATGCACAATTGGTTCTAAGGGGCCCAAAGTGTACCAAGAAAATATCCCCCACACCATTGCACCACCACCACCACCAGCCTGAACCGTTGCTACAAGGCAGGATGGATCCATGCTTTCATGTTGTTTACGCCAAATTCTGACCCTGCCATCCGAATATCGCAGCAGAAATCAAGTCTCATCAGACCAGACAACCCTTTTCCAATATTCTATTGTCCAATTTTGGTGAGCCTGTGCGAATTGTAGCCTCAGTTTCCTGTTCTTAGCTGACAGGAGTGACACCCAGTGTGGTCTTCTGCTGCTGTAGCTCATCCGCCTCTAAGTTGGACGTGTTGAGATGCTCCTCTGCAAACCTCGGTTGCAACGAGTGGTTATTTGAGTTACTGTTGCCTTTCTATCAGCTCGAACCAGTCTGGCAATTCTCCTCTGACCTCTGGCATCAATACGGCATTTGCGCTCACAGAACTGCCGCTCACTAGATATTTTTTATTTTTCGGACTATTCTCTTTAAACCCTAGAGATGGATGTGCGTGAAAATCCCAGTAGATCAGCAGTTTCTGAAATACTCAAACCAGCCCGTCTAGCACCAACAACCATGCCACTTTCAAAGTCACTTAAATCACCTTTCTTTGCCGTTCTGATGCTCGCTTTGACCTGCAGCAGATCGTCTTGACCAAGTCTACATGCCTAAATAAATGCATTGAGTTACTGCCATGTCATTGGCTGATTAGAAATTTGCGTTAACAAGCAGTTGGACAGTTGTACCTAAAAAAGTGGTCGGTGAGTGTATGTGGCCTGTAGTATTGTTACTGGTAGGGGTCCCCTACCAGTAACAATATTTTTTTTTCAGTTATCATTGAAAGTTACATTTTTAAACCAACATTTTGGAACTTTCTGGAAGTAAAAAGTCACCTGTATAACTTTATGGAAACAGAAACTATACATTCTCAGTGCAGATAAGAGACTTTAAAATTAAATCGAATGAAATTACTTGTTCTTTCTTTAAACTAATGTAGCTCAATAAATCCAACTAACAATGAAGAGAGTACACAATCAGATTGGTCCTATTTGAAATCAGGCTGTGGGAAGAAAAAAAAATAAAAAAAAATTAAAGGTGCCTGTGTAGCTAGATCAATTCAAAATCAATTCATAATAGATCGAATATTTATTAACAAAATATATAAACATTACAATGTCCCAGTCTTAAAGTGTTTTTGACTGAGAAAAGTGCTCAAAGTCTTATCAGTAGAACACAATGGTACTCTCTCCTTAATGATACTGATCTGACTGACTGCCTATCAGAGCCATCGTTCAGACAGAGAAGGGAAAAGGGCACACAGTGAAGGTGGACTCAGGAGGAAGGAGCTGCTCTGATCCAGGCTGTGGCAGGAGAGCGCAGAAGGGCAGCTTGGGTAGTAATAAGCTGTACACCATTGTTCGGTTATGCCAGTATTGTTTGAAAACACCAACATAAATGTATTAGACCTGCTCCACACTACTGGACTAGCCCGGGGGTTTGAGCAAATGCTGTCATGTCCTGCATTCTGGTGCATTTTACCGTATATGCTATACTATAAATACTGTATAAATCAGCAACCTACAAAAATCTTTATTCACGCATTATCTTTATTCTTACCAATCTTTGTAACATGGACAGGGGATTTGGACAGATCACCATGGTAAACGTAAACATTTAGACTGAATTTAAATACTGGAAAGTGTTTTATTGTTAGGAGCCCGAGCCAAAGCTTTAAAGAGCTGCATGTGGCTCTGGAGAAAGTGGTTGCCGACCCCCGCACTTCCTCAACAAGGACAGGGGGAATATCAGAGGGAACGGATCACCACAGGGACTGGGGGACCACCACAGGGACAGTGGGACCACTACAGAAACAAGGGGACCACCACAGGGACAGTGGGACCATCACAGGGAACGGACTACCACAGGGACTGGGGGACCACCATAGAGACAGTGGGACCACCATAGGGACTGTGTTACTGGCTTAACTCTATACACTGGATTCCCACAAAGTGGCATCAAAGAAAGGTTTATCTTTCTATTATGCACAACTTGCATGTATCATACAATTATGCTTTGCTTTAATTTAATTTGAAATACAATACAGGAATATACAATGTTGGCCAAGAAAGACCCCCCAAGAATCAGGTTGCATGGAGCCCCACAGACCTAAATTCAACCCTGATTGAGGCAACCTCGGACAAATGATGCAGTAAAGAAACAGAGACCAAACAGCCACTTTATAATATGACTATTTACCCACAGAAAACACAAAGGTTTAACCCAGCTGTAGTCACAAGCTGCAGTGCAACAGAAACATGAGGCGGTGTCTATCTTTTGCGGTGAGACTGTTCTTTGGAGAATCAACAATGAGCGAAGAAAACAGTTATTATCTGCATTTTAAATACATTACCCAATGCGCTAAAGCCTTTGAACGCTGCTCTGCCGTCTCTACCTCAGCCTGTACTTAATGCTTCGCTGCTGTATCCACAAAACAAGAATATGGTTGATTTATGATCGTTCTAAGCAGGTCTCATAAGCTTTCCATTGTGGCCTCATTCTTTCAGCAGGTATTGAGCTCCACGACACATAATGAAGAAGGTGCAGGCCTGCTGTTTATAATGCCGTTCTGCAGTTACGGGCGAACTGAGTAATGCGCACTGCCAAGGGATTTATTTTTTGTCGTAATTATAGCTATTGTTGGGTTTTGGCAGTGGGAAAACATGTTGTGGTTATGAAAATTAGACTAAATGAGGTGAAACGGTAGAAGTGGATGCATGTAGGGCAGCAAGATTGTAAAGAGTTAAGTAATTAAGTAAACAACAAAATATCCTGTTCACACGGGCAAGTAAAATATAGATGTTTAAAACCACATTCGGAAATTGGATTGGTTTGACATTTTGGATTTCTGTCTTTTCTCAAATACAAACTTTATGGATGAATGGGTTAAAATAGGCATGCTTTATGAGAGAAGGTAATCCTGATGCTAAAATTAAAAATAAAATGTCTATACTCATCTGGGGGTACGACATACAACCTGCAAAAGTTAATTTATTTTTTTTTGCTTTGTAGTTAAATAAGATATTGTGTACTGCAATATTGATTTATAACATATAATATTAACTATAACATATAAATCTTCACTTTCTACCTTCCATTATCCAAAAGTCACCAGAAATATCCTTGGAGATGTTTTTGAGAAACATATTTATAAAACACTGTACATTTACTGAAATTTAGAGTTAAAGTGTGTAATAAATACCCAAAAATAATTAGTTTGAACTTTTTTTGTGATTTTTAGAATAAACATTTCTAAGCTGTCATTTATAGAAACAGTATTTGTGAAAAGTTTTCAAAAAGTGTTTCTCAAACTACTGTCTCTCACCCACAAACAGAGCAATCGTTAGTACACCATCCAAATAGAGGTATAGAATTGTTTTTAAGACGGGGTGGATAATCAAGAGATTGATAAATCGTTCCACAAATAAAATCCAACATAATCAATGCAGAAATACATTAAACTTAATTAATGTGACGCTTTATTCATTTCTTGAAGTTGCAGAAATCCACGTCAGTCTTTGGCTTAGTAAATCTGTTAAGGCCTTGATCATGTGTTTTTATTTATTCATTTTTGCTATTTTATTTTGTATTAGAACATAGAGCAACAAAAAGAAAAACAACAGAAAAGGAAAAGGGTGAAATAACGAGCTGGACCAGGTAGAACAAGTAAAGGAGTAAAAGTAAAAGAAAAAAAAAGGGAGTGGTATCAGAAATTACATTTTTTGAATAAGAAAAATAAAAAAGAGGAATTAGATCATATCAAGATCTATATTATTGTCCCATTAAAAACAAAAAAGTGTCTATTTTTAAGTTGTGTTCTGGGTTTATTTTTTTGGTTTGATGGTCCATGCATGACAACAACTGCAGGAGCTCTACAGGAGCTGTTAGTACCAAAAACACTGAGAAACCAGACTAAAGTGTAGGACCATCTATTCGGTTCTCTTAATATTCGCACATGTCCATGCAAATTGTTCGTGGTTTAATGTTTAGAAATGGGAAAGATAAGCTAGATGTTCCATAAAGGTTTGTTAAATACCAGCACTGCATTCCATAGCAACATAATCGTGATTCCAGGAGGATTTATGGACAGCCGGGCCTTGTGTGTACATGGTGTCGGCTGAAGTGAGTTACCATCTTTGCACCCCTCTCCTCTCTGCTCGGGAATGTAATGGCTCTACTGGGGCCCACAGACTGCTTCTTCAGCGTCATTAAAGGACTAAATTGAACAGGTCTGGGCTCAGCTTCATAATGAGTACCCTCGCCTCCCCGACATCCCCCCTGCTGCTCCCTTCTCGACCTATCCATTGTTCCACCACACTTCTGATCACAGCCTCCTGACACGGTTTGGTTGTTATTTTGTAACAGAGAACAGCACCTTCGTCTCATCTGGTAGTAACCGATTCAAGTGATAAATCTGATCTATCAAAACCAGAAGATTAGTGGTTTGAATCCAGCACTTGTTGTGTTATTCGATAAGAAGACCATGCCTACCTGTGTGACACAGGTATTTTAAATTTCTGAGTCTGGTGTTACCCAAACAGGACAAATGCATTCTTCATTAATCAAAACTAAATTGTACCTGAAGTTGTTGTCATTTAGAAATTCCAAGATTGTTGCACATTTAACGTCTCTTTATGTAAGGCATTGGGTTTGGGTCTTGACGTGAGTGCTGTGTGTTGATAAACAGGAAACAGCTGATGCTAATGTGTGCTAGCTTTGTTTTGATAATTCTCTGCCTACATCTAGTGTGTAGGTGACTGGTTCCTAGATGTAAAGCGCAGTAGAACAACGGTATATAAAATGTGACCATTTCCCATTCAACATACACAGAGAAAAATATAAATGCAACATTTTTGTATTTTCTTTTTTGTGGAGGTCTGGGAGGGTGGGTAAAGCAGTCAGTATCTGGTGTGAACATTGTGCATGTTTGGGGAGCTCTGGATCGGTGTATACGACAGCATGTTCCATTTTCTTCCAATATTCAGCCACCAGATAGCAACCAGATATTGACAGATTTTTGACCCTCCCCAGACCCTCAAAATAATGCAAAACCGAACATTTTAGAGTGGCCTTTTATTGTGGCTGGCCAAGCCTCAGGCACACCTGTGAAATATCAATGCAGTCTCCTCAGCATCTTGATATACTACATCTGTGAGGTGGGATGGATCATTAATATTATTGTAAGTTGCTCAGTAAGTTGTCATAAAAAATGGGAGAAAAAAACAGTTTTTATTTGTGTTCAGTGTATAATTTAGCTTCACTGGAAATGCAGTAATTTATCACTAGATCTAGTCAACATCTGGTGAGAAAGTATTCTGTTTAGCTTTATGCTGTCTTTTTTTGGCCTTTTGTCATAGCTAAAGCTGGCCTGTTATATATAAAAGCTGGCCTGTTATATATATAAAAAAACTGAGCTGAAATGTTTTAATGGTTGCCCAAAATCTCAATTATTACATTGTATTGTCTTTTTTTGTCACTGCTTCCAGTTGTCAGTGCTCAGTGAGGTGTGACAGAGGGACATTTACAGGGGCCGGGGGGCCTTCTGGGGTCTGTCCGGTCACCCCACCCCCCCACAGGGTCACACCGTCCCGGGCCCTTATGTGTCGTCAGAGATCGACCCACACCCAGGGCCCTAAATCACGCTCCATTTGGGGGGACAATTAAGTTTGGAGCTGGAATATGTGCTGGTTTTATAGCGTCGGTCAATAGCATTGGTCAATAGCACTCAGCGACTGGGGGGCCTGGGGGGAGGGACTTTAATTTAGACCAAATACATTTATACAGGCTGTGTGTGTTAGGGTGATGAATGAGAACAACATGTAAACAAAGGATTGCAGGCAGCAATAAAAACAGCATTACGAATGACAAATGTGTGCGGTATTAGGAGAACATATTGTCCTTGTAATCCTGAATCCTGAATCCTCCGATTTTGACACTACAGTCTGACCACAAGAGTAGACTAGGAGAGGCATTCATGTGCACCAGGTAAGAAACAAACAGGTAAATAATAGTGAATATACGTGGACTCACTCAGCAAAGATGACAAACTACACTCCCTCCACTGCGGACTAGCATGTGTGGTTTTGTTTTTGGTCCTTTGCGTCAAAGTGAAACCTACCAGAGCTTCAGTGTGCTCTTCCCTGAAAGTGTAACTGTCAATGTAAACGGGTTGTTGCTTATCTTTACTAAAAGTGTAGTCATATGTATGATCGCCATTTTTATTAGCAGTTATAGCAGTAAAATTGTAGCGAGAATGCTAAATTACTAGACACCCCTTATCGGTTCTTTGACCTGCTCTAGACACAAGAGTACAAGAGTAGTCTGACAGGTTTGGGGGCATTTATAAGGGTTTAATAATCATTAACAGATAATAGATTTACCACAGCTGGTATTCAAACGTGTAACTCCAGCTGTGGCTGTCAGTGGGAGTCCAGTGTAACAGATGTTCCAACCAAAACCAACCCCAAGGCCAGAGTGGCTAATTGACCAAATATTGAGATGAATGTAGCATTTACGCGCCTGTCAGCGGTGACCCCTGGCAAGCCTGCAGGGGGCAGTACAGAAGTAACAGTAGGGGCTGAGCCGGGAAAGAGCAAGTATATGTGACCGTGGTCCGATGGCGCTCTGGGCTCGGCTCCAACAGTCTGATGCTTTGACTTTGAGCGCATAGGACGCTAACTGTTTACTAGTTTTACACTGCCAAAAAATGAAATGACACACTTTTCTCCACTGATATTGACACAGGTATAAAGTCTCTGAATTGAGTCTGTTGGTAATATTAATTTCACATGTTCTGTACAAACACTGTTCACAAAGACATATTAGACAGGTACCTGACCAGCCAACACCACACGCTTTGAAAATACTTTACCAAGATGTTTTGGTCTAGAATCATATCCAGCCTCTCCGATTTCCAAAGGGCGTGATTGACAGGTGGATTAACAAATCAGAGAAACTCATGGTCGGTTTGAGTCTAAAACATGGCGGCTTACGAGGAAAAAATCTAATGAAAATGAAAACGGCGCTGAGTCAACAAGCAACGCTTTAACCTTCATAAATCTGAGGTAAATTAAGTTATATATTTTGTTCCGAATGTTTCCAAAATATCTGAGAGGAGACGTCTTCTCGTTTGAAAGACACATGACCCAAATTTGCAAGGAATTAGAGATTCCAGATCCTTCTGCATTTTAACAGAATGTAGGAAGGCACTGGCTGCTCAGGCAACAATGTGACAGTGACTGATTAAAGATTTAAAGCTCGGCTCTATAACTTCATGACTAAAATTTAAATTTAAAATAATAGAATGCTTTTTTTCATTTAGGACCTTTTATCGCACTGACTCATGCTTGGAAATGTTGCTCCATTGGCGGCAATATTCCACAGTAAGAAGAAAAAAGAAAAATCACCAAATTCTGAATTGATCTTAACCAATGCATTGGCGTCAAGACCCTTGTTATATTCCCAGTGCATAATGCAGCTAACATTATCCAAACCCAATGCATTACTTAAAGAGGTGTTAGGAAAGTGAAAGGCGCAGAGAAGTGAAATAAATGCAGAAAAAACCTGAGGATAAACAGGTTCCTGTTTAGTTTTCGTTTCCTGAATTGCTGAGATAAGCCTCATGATTAAAAACTATCATTTAATTACATTTTAGATTTTATTTATTAAGTTTGAGTGACATCAGCTGCTCAAAAAGCAGAGCTCGGCCTCTTTGCCAGGCCCGTTGTCGTCGTGGACAGAGTCAATGAAACCTTCTTCCCACCTCCTCTCAATGAATAAAACATGTCAACACAAATACATATTTACATGTTCAGCTGTTGCTTTATTATTTATGATTATTTTCAGCAATACAAATGATCTCGTATGAAGAAAATATGTGTGAACTACTGTGTTACGTGAATGCACAAAACATAAGGAATGTGCGATAATGGACTGCTAATATGACGACAGACTTTTATGCAAATAGCTCTGAATGCCTCTGATTTTTTGCAAAGATTTTTTTTTTAACAATGATGATATTTTCCCTCATATTTCCCACATGGAATATGAACTTATCCTTTGTGAGAGCTTTGGCTGCAGTTAGTTGTTATCGCAGCATTCAGGCTGGAGAGAGTGAGAGAGGGAGAGATGGAGAGAGAGAGAGGGAAAGAGAGAGAGAGAGAGGGAAAGAGAGAGAGAGAGAGGGAAGAGAGAGAGAGAGAGAGGGGGAAGAGAGAGAGAGAGAGGGAAAGAGAGAGAGAGGGAAGAGAGAGAGAGAGGGGGGGAAGAGAGCGAGAGAGAGAGAGAGGGGGGAAGAGAGAGAGAGAGGGGGGAAGAGAGTGAGAGAGAGAGAGGGGGGAAGAGAGAGAGAGAGAGAGAAAGAAAGGGAGATAGAGAGAAAGCGAGAGAGAAGACGGGGAGAGAGAGAAGGAGAGAGAGAGAGAGAAAGAGAGGGAGAGAGAGAGAGAGTGTGTGAGAGAGAGAGAGAGAGAGGAGAAGAGAGGCACAGAAGGGGAGAGAGGATGAGTGAGGGGGGGTGAAAGACAGGTGGATTTGTGGGTACAGTGGACAATATGTTTGTTGCATATGAGGGGAATAGGTGCTGGAGCTGAAATGTATGAGCTCTATATACTAGAGATCCAACTGGAGTAACTTTCTGGCACAATACTTTTACTCCTACTTAAAACATATTCTTACTTGAGCAAAAGTGTTGACCAAATCATCTCATACTGTCAATATAACACTTTTAAAATGTATGTTTTGTACACCGCTCCATCAGATATTATCATTTGAAAAATCATGTGTTTTATGTGAATAAAATGTCTAGAACACATACATTTGAGTTGTTTTGTAAAGCATTCATCAAACTTGATTCAGAGCTTGTAATTCCGCAGCTTTGGGTCTAAATAGTCAAATAGACTGTGCTAGTAAAGTCATTTGTCCACCATATGTAGCACCAGCTCTACACTCATGAGATAGTAAATAAATATGTAAATACCAGTTCTTTTTCCAGCCGTGTTTCCTCCCCAGGTGCCAGTTCTGAGCTCCTCTGATGTTCACATTATTAATCACCCAGTGCGTGCTTCCCCCACTCTTCTTTACCCGAACATGGAGCCCCTTGTCCCAGCCGAGAGTTCCCCAAACGGCGCTCAGTCTGATGGTGAGTGATGCCGCTGCCTGCCCCCCTGACCCGGGACACAATTAAACCTGCTTTTAGCCCGTCCCGTTGGCGCGGCGCAGCATGCTTGCCTCTAACCGCGCGTTTTGTCTCCGTCAGATTTTGATTCATGGTTTTGCTCTTGGTTTGTGTAATTAACATGGAGGGTGTGAGCAGACCCGTACAAAGGGCTTTCCTCACGAGGGGACACAGGTGGAAGTCTCTTTTGAAAAAACTTTTAAGAGTAGTTTTCTGACCACTTAACTTCTGCCTGACTAATATTTTCTTTAGTAACAGTACTCTTACTTGGGTAAAGCTTGGGTGAAAAATAATTATAATAACTGATTTGGTTTTGAGACCATAAGATCTCATCTCTGCTGCAGATGATCATTCTGATGCTTCATCAAGACCTGTCACATGCACAGACTGTAGTGTGAAGTGGCCGGGATGAAAATCAGCACCTCCAAATCTGAGACCATGGTTCTTAACCAAATTTTTTTTGTAAACTTGTCAGGATGATCTGTGCTCAGAGATTGCAGAAAAGAGTTCGGTGAGAAACACCTGACTCACAGTTCACAGTTCACAGGCCCCTGGTCTTTCAGCTCAGTGTTATGAAGCTAAATTCACATATTTGTAAGCAGATAAATCAGTATTACATTGACCCAAATGTGAGAAAGAACGGAGCAGAATGCATTCAAGTAAAAACAAACTTTTTCTGGTGCTGCCCCTCAGAGGATGGATGAGCTCTCCTTGTCTCTCCTCTCAGCTCTCTCTGTCTCTCTCCTCCTCTCAGCTCTCCCTGTCTCTCCTCTCAGCTACCTCTGTTTCTCCTTCCCCCCTCTCAGCTCCCTCCCTCTCTCCTCTGCTCAACTCTCTCTCTGTCTCTCTCCTCTCAGCTCCCTCTCTCTCTCCTCTCCTCTTTTCAGCTCTCTATGTCTCCTCTCCTCCTCTTGGCTCTTTCTGTTTCTCCTGTCCTCCTCTCAGCTCCCCTTGTCTCTCCTCTCCTCCCCTCAGCTCCCTCTGTGTCTCCTCTCTTCCTCTCAGCTCCCTCTATCTCTCCTCTCAGCTCCCTCTGTCTCTCCTTTCTTCCTCTCAGCTCTCCCCGTCTCTCCTCTCAGCTCTCTCTCCTGTCCTTTCAGCTCCCTTTCTCTCTCCTCCTCTCAGCTCTCTCTGTCTTTCCTCTCCTCCTCTCAGCTCCCTCTGTATCTCTTCTCAGCTCCCTCTATATCTCCTCTCCCCCACTCAGCTCCCTCTCCTTCTCTCAGCTCCCTCTATCTCTGCTCTCTGCTGCCCAGACAGTGGATGGGTCAGTGTTACCTGTCTGTCTGCAGTGGGCCAGTGGAGACCTCTCGCTTCACTGCGGTGAAGAAGCACTCACGTTACTTCTTACTTCTTCGCGTTACTTCCCCGTCCACCCCAAGCCACCTCTTGGAAGTGCACCTGGTGGAAGACACACGCTGAAAATAGTGTCTGGGCCAAAACTTTCTAGTTTCATTTTTTCAGAAGAGAAAGAGTCACAAACAATGGCAACAGCGAGGCTTATAGTCATATGTCTGCTTAAACACCAAAAGTGAGGCGCATCAGACATAAATTATGGCCCTCCTCCTCTTTTCTTCTGTGTCTGACGTCCTGATCTGTTTGGACAAAGCTCCAAACAACACAGGTTTTCCTCTCATAAATCCATGGGAAGTTCGTCCATTGATAGACCATATATCAGTCTATGTGCCATTAGAGACTCCAGAGTGCGTTAGCATCACACCTAGCCTAGCACCGCAACTCTCTGTTTTGTGTTTGCTCTCTTCTTTCAACAGTCGCACTTCACACGTGAAAAAATTACCCGTAGCAGCCGAGCGGACACTGTTGTGGCTATGCACTCTTCTTCTATCTTTTATGCCACCCACGAACGCCCACTCCATCAAACCTCGTGCATGAGCACGCTTCAGCCCCGCTGCTACCCGTGCATTTGTTTATTAGCGCGACAGATCGCATCTCTCATCTCCGCAGATTTCCGTCTCTTCTGAGCTCAAACACAGTCTTTCTTTGTCATCCCTCAGCCATTTTTGTACTGCGCGGTCCGAAGCATGGAACTACACTGAAGGAACTTGCTGCCAGCTTCGCTAAACACACATCGGCATATCAACCACGCATGCGCAGCCAGGGGAAGGTGCTGCTATCCTGGGAACGAGCCAGAACGAGCCTGCAGGTGTGCAGTTGGACGCAAGGAATGATTGACATGTGGGAGAACAACTCTTTGTTCTTGTTAGAGCTGGGAATCAAAAGGCCACGAGTCGATGCAATACACGATACACAACCCCCGATACGATAATGTCACGCTATTGCCATACCTGCGATAATCGATATATATATAAAAAAACTACTACCAAGTAAATTTCCTTCGGCAGTATCTTTACCTTGAAAAAAAAAGCTTCTAAACTCCTCTAAAGATCCTGTTACTACTCTCTTCTGTGTCGTTTACTCGAGCCGATGTGTGAATCTAGGCCAGTGGAGTGGAGAAGACATTTGCATGCAGGCCGCGGAAAATATATGAAAATATGAAGACGAATGGCAGCACTGCAGCAGCTGACAGAAGAGAGAGGTAACACTTTTACAGTAAAGCCTTTATGTGGGGCAGGTCTGGACACAGCCTGACTGACAAAACTGAGGGGAAAAACACGGCCAGAGCTGTCATTAGCGGCACTGCGCGGATATCACAGTACAAGGCGCTGGGTTGTGTGGAGTTTACAGCGGCCTGATGGTGCAGCTCCAGGGCACAGGAGGCCGAGGCAGACACAGGGGCTTCAAGTCAAGAGGAGCAAGAAGAACGCAATAGTAGTTTATAGTAATCTTTGAAGTTACAATGTCCCGTGTAAATCTTGTTTCCGACTGAAAGAGCATATGTTGAGAGAAACTGAAAAAAATGAAATTAAACTTTTTAATATATATATATATATATATATATATGTACACATATATTTTTAATCTAAATTTTTAATCTTTGAAGTTATAATGCCCCATATACATCTCTGAGTGTTAAATGATTAAAATAATCATCGCCTTAAGAGTAAAACCATCTCACATTAATTTTTGGTACATGAAATAGTATAATAGTATTACTGATTTAAAACATTAACTAGACTCAAAAAGTAAACTCAGACTCAAACTCAGAAGGTATTTTCCAATAGAATAATGGTAAGTTACCGGCAGCTGTTTCCCTATAGTAATGGTACTTTAAAGCTTACACTTTAGAGTAGCGATCCCCAATTTTTTTCCTCACAAGGACTGGTACAATCACAAGACTTTTATTTTTAACAGTGTAAAATGTGTGCAATCCCTTCTGTTTATTTTAAAATAGCATATTACTTGTGTAATATTTGCTGTTTATTAGATCAATTGGCTCTATATTTTCATTGTAAAACACATATATAATGTTGAAACAAAGCAACATAAAACGAATAATAATACATAGGTTACATTTGTCTCTGGGGACCGGTAGCGGATGGCCCGGTTTTGGGCCCCGGGCCCGTGGTTGGAAACCCCTGCTTTAGAGTATTACTGTGATATTTCTACCATAGTTTACTGTAAATTAACATTTAGCATTAACATTACTTTTACATTATATTTTAAAAACAATGTACTATTAATTTAACAGCATTTATGGTATTACAATATTCCTGCTTTATTTTCCCTTTATCTCTGTAATATTTTCAGTTCTATTTCTTATTCATTTAATAATAAAAGGGACCCATTTTATTTCTAATGATTCAGGCTTACCCCACGGTCTCTGCATTCATCACTGTCACATTCCTATCTTGATTTACCATGTGCATACCTCTACTCACACTGTCAACACCTCACACCCCAGCTGCTGTTTCCTTATGCATCAGTAGGGGGAGCCCACAGCCTGCACTCAGAAGCTCTGGAGGTAATGTTGCTGGGCAGTGCAGCAGGCAACAATCCACTCTTTCCAAACAGCACACAGCTCTGGTTGGCTCATAAGCATAATCAGAGGAGATACCGTTCATGTATATTCTGTTCTAATCCGCTGCGTTCATGCTCACATATGCAGACATGCTCAATCATTTATCGATCTCTGACCAGGATCATATTTACAATTCCGCCTCAATATCCCTGCGCATTAATAACACATGCAACGCGGCATCACATTTCTCTCCACAAGCAATAAACTGGGCTCTGTTTGTGCACAGCTCTGGACATTGTGTGGAATTTGCGTTTTGTGTACTGATGAAAACTATATAGTAATAAGAATGTGTAGGGATGTTAAGATTATTTGGTTGATCAGAGGTTGGTTGAGATTATTCAGGTCACAATATGTCCACCAACCAGAGAGTCAGAGTTTCGATTCTCGCTTGGACCAAGTTCTGTTGTGGTGTCCTTAGGCAAGACACTTAACCCACAGTATGAAAGAGGTGTGTGCGTGAATGTGTGATGGTGGTCAGAGGGGTCGATGGGGCAGATTAGCAGCATTGCTTCTGTCAGTCTGCCCCAGGGCAGCTTTGGCCACAATAGTAATTTACACAACTGAGTGTGGGATGAAACAATAATGATAGTGTGGTCAATTAATCGCAACTAATCGATTATTGAAATAATTGCCAACTAATCTAGTCATTGCATTATCGTAAACATGTCCATACGTAGCTTCCAATACATATCATGATCCGAGAAAATAAGTTTTGTGACTGAAATTGTACCACGGAAAATGTGTAAATTGAGTATATTTGATGAAGCTCTTTTTCACTCAAATAAACTCAAATAAACAACGGCTTCACTTCAGTTTCATCTGGGGCAAATATAGTGAAAATATTTTGCACTCTAAACAACTAATTGATTAATTGAAAAAAATAATCAGAAGATTATTGATTAGCAAAATGATTGTTAGTTGCAGCACTACTACAGTCTCATGTTTTGAGAGGCTTCGACAAGCCTGTAAAGCTCATTTCAAGTGTATGATATTATTATGATATTATAAGTACTTTTTTATCAGGCTGTTTATGTGACACTATCATTGCTATTTCATTAAGAAAGTTTGATTTCATAAAGCTTGTGAGGAATTGTGATTCATTGGACTTACAAATGAAGGGAACAAAATATGTCACTGTTTTCTGCTCAAAATGCCAACAATTGTGATGTTTAGTTTCCCAATAATGAATACAATTTATTACATTATTTAATAATGTACAAAAAAAAAAACATGTGGGGCGGCACGGTGGCACAGTGGTTACCACTATCGCCTGAAAGCAATAAGGTCTTGTGTTTGACTCCGGGGTGACGTGGGACCTTACTGTGTGGAGTTTGCATGTTCCTCCTGTGTCTGCATAGTGTGGGTTTTCTCTAGGTGCTCCGGTTTACCTTACCATTAAAAACATTAAAAACCTCTGGTGCAACATCTCAGTTGGCCTTTCCTGATGAAATAAAGTTCAATATACTGTGTTTTAACTGTGTTAATAACCTATGTACAATTATATTATTATCAATAAATGCTTACACTTTATAATGAATACACCTAATCGGCTGTAGCATTAGTAATTAACATGAACAAAGGCTTAATTAAAAATAAAGCTTAATTATGAGGTTAGGTTATTAATGGAGTCTTAATACACTTTTTTTCATTATGAATTTAGTCTTGTTTTTTGCTTTATTAAAGTAGACAAATTATGCAACATCAACACAGCAGTGTTTCCTCATCATTTGTTTACTCAAACTTGTATTTTGATTGATTCCTGCATGTTTGAGTAATCCTGTGTTGTCCTGAAACTGAGGCTCGAGGGCTCAGAAAATAGTTTTCATCTACCACCTGTCCCCGCCCACATCCTTGTACTTAGTTGGAATTATTTGAAACAATAAGACTTTGAGCTTTGTAATCCCCGACCTTTTCCCCACACCCTTAATACATATAGAACAATAATGAATATGCAATACTTAATAGAAGCAGTTAACATGCATCTCTCCATTAACATTCACATAATCTAGTTTGCAACTCTTTTTCAGGGAATAACTGGCAGGAAGTTTGTACCTTTAGTGCATATTTTGGGTTGATGGGGGAAACTGGAGGAATCCCACCCAAGCACGGGGAGAAGTATGCAAATTCAAGCCTGGAACCTTCTTGTTGTGGGACTTGAATGTTTGCCACCAAGCTGCCTGATAATGCTCCTACTACTACTCCTGCTGCTGCTGCTGCTGCTGCGTGGAAGATTCTTCTTCTTATTATTATTATTTGAACGCTTCCCATCAATATTCTATTTCTCATATGTTTTTCATATTACATTTTATACACGTGTTCTACTTTAAGACTTGAGAGTGGAAATGGGATGTGCACCTTGAGACTGACCACGGGCTGCTCATCCAAATGCGAATAAAAGTCTAACTCCGTTCCATAATTCAAACCCATCACGTTCGGACAGGGACATTGCGCCGGTGCGTAATTACGCATTGTATCCTCCTTGGTTCAAGCTGCTGTTGCTCCTTGTATGCCCACTGCCTCTCCCCGCGCTCCCCTGCTCTCTCCCCCGCTCCTCTGCTGCTCCCTGTGGCGCACAAGTGTCTCCTCTCGTGCGTGTGCGTGTGCTGCGTGTGCTGCGTGTGCCGTGCTCCTACAGCGGCAGCAGCGAGCCTGACGCACCCGCATCAGCCTCACCGAGCGCGCAGCGGAGGAGGAGGAGGACGATGTTGTCTTGACTTGTGACTTGACGTGGTGTGGTGCTCCTCCGGGTCTCGCTTTTACGCATGGAGACCCAAACAAGTTAATTTAAGAAAAAAAATACAAACAACTTTTGGAAAAGGAAATAAGAGATGCGAGTTGGAGAAAGTGAGATCTTGCTGAATGAAGCGTGGAGACATCGCGGAGATTGAAGAGGTGTCAACGGCAGCGCGAGTGCGCGGGAGCTCCGGGGGGGGGGGGGGGGGGGGGGGGGGGGAGGCTTGTTTGTGTTCTGATGTGGACTTGGAGCTGTTGTTTCACTGGAGCCCGGCGCTGTTGTCACTGCTATAGCTGCGGATAAACTCCCGGAGCGAGCCCAGGTCAGAGCCGGCGACGGGCGAGCCAGCTCCGAGGTCGGGATACAAGCACGGCACAGCTCCGGGGCGCGCCGCTGCTCCATGGATCTTTACACTTTTTGGAGATTGTGAAAGTGGATTGTGTCAGTGACGACTTATTGAACCAGTGGACAGCTGCTGCTGCTGCTTCTTACGAGGACGAAAAGAACAGATTTTCGTTTCTTTTTCGTCGGATTTTGGCGCAGAACTTGTGGATTTTACGCGTGGACGGTGGATGTTTTAATATGCGAGGATGAGTCCGCTGGCGTTCGTGCTCGTTACCGGATTATTTCTGTGTTTACGAGTGAATGGTGAGTCTACTGCTGCTTTGCGTGGCTCTTCTGAACTTTTAAACTGCTTTTTAAACGTTCCAAGCGCAGGTTTTTCTGTTTGTTGTTGCTTCTTGCAGCCTGGGTCGGAGAGTTGGATACATGCCAGTGCTTATGTGTTATGGGAACAGCTCATTCCGAAAGCTTTTAAGCATTTCCTACTATCCCTGACTCTCAAATTCACAAAATTAGTGGTTATTGTTAAGCTATTCACTTCATATTGCCCAAAATCCCAGTCAGAATCTCGATTGGGTTCAACAGATTGTCCCTCATTTAAGACTCTGAATGGCTCAAACAAAGATGATTTAGATTCAAAAACAAATATAATGCAATGATTCCTGTTTCAAATGTCATATTGTATTATATAAAGGAGTTGCACATGCTTTATAATGCCTTCATTTCACTTAATAGAACCTTGATAGATCATTAAAATTGGATAACATTTTTGCCAATTTTTGCAAATGTTCTGTTTGAATGTTGTTGATTTTCTCAATTGATTTTTCATTTTCTAGTGTCATAATTTAATGGCTACTTCCATATACATTGTACTGACTGAACAATGATACTGTAAATAGAGCTGGACTTGGCTAAATGTGTAAATTGTATACCTTTTTGTAGTGTTTATTTGGCTTTGGTGAGCGATAAATCCAAAATAATATCTTAATTGATATTTTTTTTAATATAACTTATCAATGCAACAGCCTGTCCCACCTTCTCTTATAAAATTCTCATTAGTGGTCAGTATAATGAAGCTTTAGGTATGGGCTCTGGCAGGTTTAACCCATCTTCACCTGGCTCGTGCCCTACTTTTACCTCCCATTTACCTGATGAATTTTTAATATTAATCATCTTCAAATCGCAACAGAGTGGTTGGTCATTTCTTGCACCCCACCTCACTCACCTCCCCCTTCCCTCCTCTCCCCCTAGTTCTTTTCTCCTCTCTCATTCTCAATCTCAGCGCTCAGTGTGCCAAGTCAGCAGCAGCTATGTGTGATTTTACAGCGCGACCCATCGACATATAGGCAAAGCGTTCTAATGGCAGAATGAAAAGGGTCCGGGCTGGTTGTGATGACCCGCATTTATCACAGGAAGGGGAGGGGCATGGGTGAGGGATGGGCCAGCTTTGGAATAGAAACATATAGAGGTGGACAACATTTGAACATGGAGGATTCTAGGATCAAAAAGGCTACACATGAATATATTTATGAACGAACACCACCTGAATGTCATCACTGAGATAATCCCCCCCAAAAATATGATGATGAGATATTCCTTTCTGTCATTATATATGTTACATTAGATTGTAGAACTAACATCACATTAGTGTTTGAAATAAGTTTGTTTTTATTGTTGTTGTTATCATGTCAAATGTCTTTATTTCTTTGGATTTTCAAGGTTTTTTTTTTTTTTGCCCTTCAGAAATGTCGTAAAATGTTGTGAATGTAGATTAGGTTGAAGTAACTGACGAAGTAGTCCAACCACAACAGTTGGGCAACAAAAGTTTACAACAAATCGTGACTGTAAACTATATATCATATTTTGAACATCAAAACACACATAAATACCTTTATTATTCAATCACAATGTCATGAAATACTTAACAAGTTCTGATTTTCATCTCTAATACACTTTATTTGTGGATATCATTTATCTAGAAACCTCCAGCCGCCATAGTTCAACCTTTATTTGGTTAAAAATGTATTTGAAAAGTCTCAATGTACAAAATAAATAACCGTTTGACTAATAGACTACTACAAATATTAATTAGTTCTGTGTGGATGGTGGATGGATTGGCTCTAGAATAGAAACACACGTTATACTGTAAAACTAACAGCGCATTAATGTAAACTCAATCAGAAATGTTTTGAAATATCATGAATTTAGATGAGGCTGAAATAAATGATATTAGATAATAAATTGAACCATAAAAGTACACAAAACGTATATCTTACCCTTGCTTGAAAGATATTGCACACCGTAACCAACACATTATACTGTGAGATTAAACAAGAGTACTGGTTTAAATGTGTGAGTGTACCTTTAAAACTGGGCAAGCCTATCTGGGGCTCATTCAACACAAAGCTGTGAGTGTGGTGTAATCGGTAGTTTGCAAATGAATGGTTAGTGCACCAGAAGTGAGTCATGGGGTTGTTGAATCAAATATGAAATAAACATGTACGGTAAATATGATTGGTCTATAGATTAGATATATTAGCATTTGTGTTAACATATTATGCCAATTAGCTTTTTTGAGCTTTTAACCATGTAAAAAACATTGTTCCCTCATCGCAATCATACTTGGAGTTGTATTAGCTTCATTCACACTTGTTTCATTGATCCTGCTTCTCTGAGGCTCAGAAAACTCAGTTTCAAATTTCCCAGATGTGTGATGTCAATGGTAGAGCTCCGGAGGGCTTTCAAGCTTTGAAGTCTGCCTCAAGTCTGCCTCAAATCCCATTAATTACAACTGCATTAAATTAGCATATTGGGGCAAGCTAGCTTTTGTTTTATTCCCCCATGGTAATTCCCACTGTTGCCAGTAGATGGAGTGCTAACACAATTCCCAGTAACACTTCATTTTAACTACACATATTCCTACCTTAGTAAAGCAGAATAAAGACTTCATTCATAGTGAACATATCATTTATTAAGAATGATTCAATTTTAACTACTTAACTAATGCTCTAACCCTAATTCCTAACCATAACCTTAATTAAGTCTACTCTGGTTATGCTATTCAGCCCAAATCAAGCCTAATAAGCTATTTGTTCATTGTGAATTAAGTATTTAGTCATGCTTTGTTAATGCAAATTAAGGTATAGTTATTATAAAGTGGTGCTTGAATCCTAATTAGTGAATGTCTTACATATAAAAGTGGTTTTCGGTACATGCATTATTTTTAGTTCTAAAACTTGAGATTCAAAAGCAGCAAAGAAAAACAAAGAATTTACTGAAAGTATAGAATTTATTAGATTTGGTTGTGAATAATATGGCCGTTTGTTCAGCTCCCCCATAAATGTAAACTTCCACAACATGTTTACCTTTGACAATACAGAAATAATTGCCTCAAATCACTATTATGACCAATATAAGTGTTTTGTGCTGTGCTTACGATCTGCTGTAAAGCGAACTGCACGTTCCCATAAACCGAACGTTCCAAGGCATTTAAATCTCGTGATTGAAGCCAGTTGAATGTGCGTCCTTTGTGTGGGCCACTCCTTGTTTTTCTCTTTCAGCCGCCTGCTCTTGTGCACTGAGCGAGGCAACAGTGGTGTAGTGGGTTAAGAAGTCACCCACTCACTGTAGAGTTGGTGGTTCAAAACATGTATCACAATATTCTTGCATGAGGTTCCACAGTGAATCAACACTGTAATTCTCCCTGTGGCCCTCAGAGGCAACTGTTGTTGTGATTTTGGGCCTTACAAAAATAAATTGATTTGATTTGATTTGAATTCTAATTAAATGGAAAGGTATTTTGAAGCTGCGGGTGAATAGGAAAAAGTCTAGAAAAATCTTTTGTACGATGCTAATCATGTCATGTTTTCACAAAAATGGCTAAAATTGGACATATTTGTAACATATGAATCCAAAAAAATTATCAAGTTAGGTTTAAATTTGGGTTTAGGTTTAAAGTGACAAAATATTTCAGTATTTGCAAAAACTTAAATCAGTGTTAGAATTATATATCAAGAAATCCTAATGTACAATCTGTAAAAAAAAAAGTATTGATTAGGCAGAGCATAAGAATATGTCTGTTTGCCGTAACTCGACCGACCCGGTATAAAACTAGCCGACTGGAAAAAAAAATCAGCATTTTGTCAAAATGACGACAGATTTATTTATCTAATGTTGCCTACTCACCGACTGTTCTTTTCAAAAGCGCCGAGTTCATTTATTGCATAGCGCTGGTTAACTTATCTTTTATCCCAAGGTACAAACAACGCATTGCACAATACATATATGTTAACATTTTCAGTCATCCATATGCTTCTGTATTTAGCAGACCATGTAGGAGTGCACCAGTATTGCCTTTATTTTTGTTGGTTTGCATCGCTCTGTCCACTGGGGTTACCACCGCTCATGTCATTCTGCGTCATGGTGTCGCTTCATATTAAATTGAACCTGTGCTTTGCATTCTGGGACAAAAACACGCCCAGCAGCGTAATCACAACAAACATGGCGGCGCCCGTGTCCCGCTCATGTTCGGCATGTTCCCCCCCGCTCGCCTTCGCTACCAAAATAAAGGATAACGGTGTACAAAAGGTCGATTGAAATATCTTAAAATTGGAAGATTTTGTCTCCTGATCGGGTTGATCGAGACGTTTTCCGTCATTGACTGTTGAAGGCTGTCCCCTGGCGGTCACTCTGAATCAAAAATGGCGACGATTTTGATCTTTTTTTTTTTGCCTTCAAAGTAAATTTAAACTTCAAAGAATTTACCTACCGACCGACCCGCTTGAAAAATGTTGAGTCGGGTTACAGCAAACATACAATTTATTTGGTTCAGCCTTACGTTAAATTAAAATTAAATAATAATAATAATTAAAATGTTTGGTCATAGTCTAGAAATGTTATTATATATGTACTGTTAAAAGCTATATTGTATAAGAAAATTAGACGGATCATTTATTATTGATGTTTTGTGAATCACATTTCAAAACTGTAGTAGTTTAGCAGAGTTGTTTTGCTCCAGATTCTGATGGTTAGAACTTTCTCTCATAAACAATGAGCTTTACTGTAAAATGAACAGCATGTTACCGTAAACCAGAGCCTTACAAAGCATTGAGACCTCGTCATTCAAGTCAGTTGAACGCTGGTCCTTTGTGCGAGCCGCTCCTCGCTGCTCTCACATAGACACACAAGCGTGGGCCTTTGCAGTGTGGTGTAAGTTATGATTCACAGCTGTTTACTCTGCTCTGTTTGTTCTGCTCAGCCTCGCTCTATTACACTGCCTCTCCATTCACCTGTCACTGCAGGTTTCTGCACTGGACTTAAGGAGTTTTGGGTTTGAAGATCAGCGGCTGGTCATGTAGAATATTGGGGGGACTATTTGACATTACGTTTTTTATTTTCTTAATGTCCAAAAGTGAATATTTTACATTGACTGTATAAATACACATTTTACAAACACAGTTACAGCTGAATTAATGAAGTAAACAAACTTTATTTCCACTTTTGGTAATGTTAATATTATGAGGAAGATACCATTTGTGAGAAAATACATTTGACATAAAATTACAATTTACACTCTATAAAATTGCAGATTGTAAAGAGCGAAACAAAAATCTCAGTGATACTGTACCTTACAGTGCAGAGTAGCAATTGCTACATTAAGAGAAGATAAAAAACCTGTTTCATAAAACAGAACAGAAAACAAAACAGAAAGATCAGCTTCTAAGTGGCAGTGGCAACCTTGTTAACCTGGTTAACCTGAAATATACGTGTATAACATTTAACATTTATTTATTGATTCATCACAGACAACAAGTATTTTATAGCATTCTTTCATGGGTTTTCTAATAACCAAAAGATATATTTATGATCCCGTGAGGGACACGCACCTGCTACACTGTGTCTCCAGCGTAAACAATGTAGCTCCATGGCGTAAACACTTCTTTTGAATGGGCGATGAAGAAAATTGCCCATTTTAGAAAGCTCAAATATAGCTTCCTCCACTTGCGTGGCTGGGTTCTCCCTTAGATATAGGGTGAGGAGCTCAGTCACAAGGGAGGAGCTCGGAGTAGAGCCACTGTATCTGTTCTGGATACTGCTTGGGCGCCTCCCTGCGTAGGTGTTTTAGGCATGTTCCACCCGAAAGAGGGTGGAACATTGGCTGGCCTCTTGGCTGGCCTCGGAACGTCTCGGGATCTCCCTGGAGGAGTTAGAGGATGTGTCTGGGGAGGGGGAAGTCTGGGAATCCCTTCTTAGACTGCTGCCCCCGTGACTGGGCCTCGGATAAGCGGAAAAAGGTGGATGCATCCATCCATCCAGGGATTTGATTGGCTTAAAGGCGTAATGGATGATTTTTCGCCGATTTGAGAACTCGGGCGGAAGTGCACATGCGCACTCCCCCGTGCGGACTGACACAACACACGTGCGTTTGTTTATTAGCGCGAAGGATCGGATCGCATCTCTCGTCTCCCGTAGATTTCCGTCTCTTCTGAGTCAGCTCGAACAGTCTTTCTCCGTCTTAATGTCCTTTACACTGAGGGAACTATATTATGATAGATCCATGCGCTTAGACATGGGGAAACGTGCTGCTTTCCTGGGAACGAGTCAACGAGGCTGCAGGTGAGCAGTAGGTGCATCCTATGATTGATACGTGGCAGGACTAATCGGCTGTCCACGCCACGAGGAAATGAGACTCAGATTTTGGCCAAAAATCGTCCATTACGCCTTTAAGATTCCCATTGCTTTTCTACCAGGCTCATGGGCGATTTTCAAACAGCCCCACAATCTACATTGAAAAGAGACGCAGGCTACATCACACAGCAGACCGCAGACAAAGGGTCCTATATATATATACATATTTTTATTATTTTACATATTTAAACTAATAATGATATAACATAATTCTGAACAAATTATATTGTTTTTAGACAAAAAAAATTGTCAATATCATTTGACATAATTGGCTGATTGACAGGAGGGGCGTTGCCCCATCGCCCTTAATGGACCAGCCACCACTGAAGATTGGCAATGCTGGAGATATGGTTGGACGAGTCTTGGATAGTTTGGAACTTATTGTTTGTAATGGTTCCAGTCAAATCAGAACTTTCAAAAGGAATAATATCTAAATGATATACATTTATTAACAATTTGGACAGCCACTCTACCAATTACATTCAAAACAAATGGGAAATGGAGGGTCATTTTATTTTGACTAAACAAAGAATAGAATATATATGTATAATATGTATAATATGTGACAACTATTATACATTATACTGTATATTGTACTGAGATATACATATAGGCAAGGCAAGTTTATTTGTAGAGCACCTTTCATACACAAGGCAATTCAAAGTGCTTTACACAGCAGGAAAATATATTATATGTACATCTCAGTGGAAGACCAGAAAATCAGATGTTTGGAGGGAATTCTGTTGGAAAATGTGTCACGTTTTTTCTTAATGCCATGTCAAAGTGCCAATTATTCACAAGGAGATTCTAACTATTGGAGAAACTGTGGCAGCCAGGAGGCAAACCACTATCACGTGTGGTCTTGTCGCTCTGAAGTACTGAGATGAATAATGTTTTTCTGACCATTTATGACATCATCATTCACTGGATTTCAGAATCCAGGAGCATCCTCCTGGCTGCAGCGAAAAAGACCCTGGAATGGAAATGGATGAAACAAAGTGCACCGACAATCGATGAATGGACTAATATTATATTGGACATTTGCAAAAATAATTTGTAAATGGACACATTTGACAGACTTTGGACTAAATGGGATGATAGTTTTGGTTTACATGTGCCTTAATTTATCTATTTTTGTTTTAGATTGTTCTCACTCTGGTCTTGTTTTGTTTCACTGTATTTGTTTTTCATATTCTATTAAAAATGATAATAATATGGTTCCAGACTAGTGGACTGTTTGTAGTGCCAGAAAATGCCTCAAGACATTGATCTATTTGGTTGTTTCGTTTGTTCAAATGCTATTGTCAGGATTAGTATGGCCCCTAAGGATACAGTTGTCATGACACTAAGTACATTTACATAACCAGTAAAAAATCTAATAATTAGGTAATGCAATACATAGATATTTTTTCCCCTTGTCAGTTAATCAGTGGGTCTTCAGACTTTTTATATAATTTTACTATATATAAATAACAAGTTATACAGTTTAAGGATTTTTTCATTGAGTTAAATATAAGACGGACTAGATCAGGTTATGTATGTTATGTTTTGGTGGATGATAAATTTCATGTTGTGTTTTATTGTTCAATGTATAACGATTTGAGGATTTATTTGTATAATATGACCCAGTATAAAAATCCTGACTTGTTTTTGCTTTGTGAAGGAAAAAATCTGTATTTGAAAGAGAAAAAACATTCATTCAGTTATATTTATACAGAAAAATCCTGCATTTTTGGACAATGTTTTTGAGTACATTTCCCATTGTATCTTTGATTTAGTCTTTGCTGATTTGCTGGTTGCTAAGCAGTGGCTCCTGGCATTACTTAAGTGTAGAGCATCTTCCTCCCCCTCTCCCCTCTCACCCCCCCCAGAACCATCACCCAGTTCGCTCTTTATTAAGGCTAATCTGAGGGCCCTTGGAGCGGGAGGGGCCGTGCTTTTAAGGGCCTACTTATGGCCTCACAAAAAGAGCTTGAGATGTATTCAGTGGACAGCCAACAAAGCACCTCCCTGTGAAAAGCTGTTGGCCGTGGTTAGTGCATGGTGATAAATGTACTGGAGACGAGGAGAGGTGATGAGGGGGAGAGAGTCTGTTTTAAATCAGAGGAAAACATCCAAGTTATCAAATTATTAGCAGCAGTTGGCATTGGCAATGATATGGATATAGTGTACAGAAGGTTTCAGGACATGAGAAGGGATGAAAGTCAGTGTCTTGGTGCCTAGTGGATCAAGTATGTGCCCACTAAAGAAGGTTACAGTTCAATATTGTTGTGTTGTGTTGTCGAAAGTAAATCGGATACTAAATTACACTAAAGGTAATATCAAAACCAGATACTCAACAACAAATGAGAAAATAAGAAAATATGATTTGCTTTAGAATGTCTTTTGCTTGTATAAGACCACATGGCAACATAAACTGTTATTTTATGTTGAAAGTGATAGATGATAAAGTGTCAAGTCCATTTTATAATTATTTTATTTATTTTTATTTGTATTTGTATTGCAATAATCTGTCCTGTAACTTGACCTGCTTGTCTGTTGGCGGACCCTCCAGCAGAAACGTTGCATAGAGCACCTTTACTGTTGTTGCTAAAAAAAACAGATTGAATATTGCACACTGGAGGATAAAATAACATATTGCATGACCAGTTTTGTGTCAATTTTCCCAACATTTGAAAGACTTTGTTGGCCTTCAGTGACACCTCTGCCACAGTTTGGGACCTCTGCTCTCGTATTATACATGCCTTCCATAGTGACCCCTGACCCTGCAGTTATTCTGGGACGTCCTACTGGTGATGTAATGTTCCTCCCCAGTGCCAGGGATGAAGACAGGCAGCAAACCAAATGGTTCTCCAACTGTTCTTCGAGTCACACTTCGGGTCGCACATTCACGGTTTAGGCTCGGATTAGGATCTGAAATTAGTGTTTGAGGAGAGAGACAAGGACCAAGGGGGTGATGGTGAGAGGAAGCGAGTGAACGAGAAGCTAGAGGGTGTAAGGGACTAGAGCTACAGTAAACTTGTCGACTGGTGTACATATCCACATCATCAGGGCAGTGAATGAAGATGACTGAACTGTAGTATAGTGTCATTTAAATGTTATTGTTTAGGATGTGTTAGAATTGGTTAAGTAAGGAGCATATATCTCAAAATAAGATGAATACTTGGATCTAATATTCAGAATTAGATTAAAGGGACTGTGCCTGATTTTCTGAAAATGTGAAAACAGATCAACTACATTCTAAACTGTTTGCAGCAGTCTAGTGTGTTCCTCACTTCCTCTCTTGTTTCAACCATACACATTGTAGAAAAAGATTCAGTTGTAGTCATATGGAATCTGTTTTGAGGGAAATATTAAATGTTTCGACCTTCATCCCAGGGTCATTCTCAATCAAGACCGGGAACTCAGATATTTAGCCTACTCTGAGTTGGCCCTGCCCACCGGGCGGGATCTCCTGACACAGGGTGTTTTTGGTTTCACCAGAAACTAAACCTCTTTGTTTTCTATCAAACTAGCTAAAGGGCTAATAGTAAACAAAGAGGCTAGTTTAAATGGAATACTCCTGGACGAATGAGGGATTACATCAACAACCATACGAATTGTGCACTGTAATGAGTTTATAACTGCTTTTCACAACTTTCAGAGGCCAGTGGGAGATTTGCCGTCACAGTAAAACAACAAATAGCATGCCAATCGCAAATTTTACATTATATCTCCACTGGAGCAAAGGCAACGTGGAACAAATCAGATACAGTCTCTATAAGTTTAAATATTTTGATTATTTGGAGAGTGGAAGAGACTTCGAATGTTGATCAACCTCACCCACTTCAAAGTCCTCTGCGGACTTTTTAGACAAATTCAAATATTTGGAGATTAAAGGCACAATGGAAGTTAATCAGCTTTGTGCTAACAACATTTTTATAATGCAGTAGTTTTCAGCCTCTCCCTGATTGTGTGTCCACGACTCGAGCGTGTGAAAGATTCCTACGCCACAGCGTAGCCAAATCACTGTGGCCAAATTCAAGCTTGCTCAATAAGACATTTTCATTCATTGCACACTTTGTGTTCTTGTCAAGACTCAATAAAGTATATTAAACAGACTTGTTTGGTCATGGGATGATTCATTTTCTGAGAAGCTGTCAGTCTGGGACTACTTTCTCACCACCGCTAGAATCCACAGACGCCGCGGGAGTATCGGCGAGGCGCGAGGTATATCCCAAAGTTGCGAACAAAAAGCAAAGTATTTCTGGGGTCAGGTGGTACGGTGAGCGCGGGGGAAAGCACGGCGCCGGTGCCAGTCCTCTGCGCTGGAGACCCAGATGGACCCAGAGCCTTTGCACTGTGCAGCCTCAGCCCCTGTTTACATTCCCACTTCCTCCACGCTGAGACTACGTCACAGTGTGGGCGGGGGACACACGCTCTCACTGAGACTACGTCACGGGTTGGGCGGGGGAGGAAGATCGTTCTTCGTAAGGGCGGAGGCGAATCTCAAACCAAGCCTGCATTTCCGGGTTTGTGAGTGGGGTCCAAGATATGGGTGATATTTCATAACTATTATGTTATGGGTGTTGCACAACACTTATTATTATCATCAAATATACCCTTAGAGTCGACTACGAAACGGGAAATATAGCATGATATGGGATCTTTAAATTAAATATTAACAAGGCATTTCTTACGTGTTATGTTCTTGTGTTTTTTACAGTACAGTATACAGCCTATTCTGTATGTGGATCATACATGTGGCACACAGCCTAAATGCCCGAGAAAGTGCCTTGATAACACATTGTACATGAGCAGTTCAGTGTGCTTGGGTCTGTGCGTACTCTAACAGTTTTACCTCCGCTTTACCAAGCTCAAGCAAAGCATCCTCAGACATTTGCCGAGCTAATGTATGTGTGTTTTATCTGTGAAAACGCATTAAAACACAGTGACAAGACTGTTTAAAGTGCACTTTGGAGTTTCGATGGAGATGTTATTGCTGCATCCTTACAGGTTCTTTATCACGCATGTTATAATATTTTAAGTTTCCTCTTCAATGAAAACATACTTGCAGTTGTGTTCAGTTTCATTCACTTATGTTTAACGCAAAATCCCACATGTTTAGGCTGCATTCTTTTCTCAAACTGAAAACACTTTATTCGATCTTGTCATGTCATTAAGTGGGAAGACAGGAAGAGCTCCACTGTGTTTTTAAAATCCACACACCTTTACTAGAATCATTCAGATCATTTAAACATTGGAATAATCTAACTTTGAAGCTACGGCTATAGTTTTACCTTGTTCAAACTTCCTCACTTCTCGGCGCGCCAGAAGTGTGTGTGTCTGTAGCAAACTCAACTGAAAAAGTACAACAAAAAATAGTGAGAGCTGTCATTTTAGTGTATTGTACAGTAAATCAGTTCAATTAAGGCTAAACTTAGCTGCTAACTGTAGACATGTATTTATAGTTTCTAATTTTTTTGCATATTTAAATGTGACACAGCTTTCTGTCTACTAACATTTCAATTAAAACTAAAACATGGGAGAACATGTCTCAATTCTGCAAGCAATAATTCACTGCATGGGCTTGCATCTGCTGTCGAACTTTACGATGTCTGGCTCAGGTTCAAATGTTAAAAGATGTGAAGACGAGCGAGGGTTAGGAATCTTTTCAAACCGCTGCCATGAAGAACTTTTGAATATGATTTACAATTCTGCTTCCGTGGTTGCGTTTCATCTCGGTGGTTGCGTTTCATTCCTGCTCCTCTGATGGGGGTTGAATTCCACGGTCGTGCACACCTGCCCATACCTCCACATTCGAACACACAAGAGCTCTGTGATGCATTGTTTGCCGTCACCTGCTCGGCACACCTGCACTTTTCTTCTCGCACCTGTCCCCCCCATGCATGCATGTCCTCCCCACCCCGGGCTTGGAGATACGAAGGGGCCCCTTTTTCTGTGCTTAACAAGAGGCAGATAAAGGTTTGATGTTGTATAGGGAAAGTCCGTGTAATTACAAAGTGCTGATTAGAAGCCGTTCTAAGTGAGGGAGTATTGATCATCGGTAAACAGGGAGCAGTGGTTACAAGGCTAACCACTCTGCCAGGGACAGATTAGCCACTGAGGGATGGATGTGACAGGGGGGCTTATCTTCACAGGAGAGTGGATAGAGAGTGAAAGTGCGGTGTTCTTGTTTTGTCTCCTCTTCAGTGCATGGTTTAGATGCAGTGTTGACTAAGTGGACTGTTATGTAAAAGTCTAAGAGCAAACAAAGGATGGGAGCAGTGAATGTGTTGATGCAAAGAATGCTGAAGTTAAAGGTTGTCTCTACGGAGATGTTATAGCTTTGCCTGTAGTGTTATGGCATACATTTTTTAAATAGGAAAAAGCCTCAAAAATAGGGCTACTAACGATTACTTTAGTAGTCAACTAGTCAGTGATAGTATTTTCGATTAGTCGAGATGTCAAATGATTATTTCAATTGTAGATTTAGATCTACATTTTTTTCATATACAAGTTGAAATATTGTGACTGAAAGGTTCTATATAAAACATATTTACGAATAAAGTGTATTATGGATAAAAACTGCTTATTATTTTTTGACATTGTGATTTAATAATGGAAATGTCTGTGTTAATTTTTTTTTATTTTCATTTTTGTTTTAGAGTCCGTATAGTCCAGATAATGATTACAATATACATTATTTTTCATAATAATAAACTAGTCACGATCAAGACCTACTTGAAAACATCTCCACAGAACATTCCAGGTACTTACACCTCCGTAGAGACTAACAGGTGGCGTATTCTCAACTAGAAAAAATGTTCTTTTGTGTACCTTTACTACAAGGCAAACAGCCAAGACTTTGCCATAACCATCATTACATAACAGAGTACTATGTAGGGGTTAGAGGTATATGGTGAATATTTATGAAAAAGAATAATAGTTGTAAAAACGGAGTGATTCTTCAAGATAATATAGACATAGCTGTTTTGCAGATATGCTACAAAGACATTTTCCACATTTCTGATGCATGCCAACAATATACTTATTTATTAGCATTAGCATTGAGACACAATGAGCTTGCGAGAGCGCCACAGTGCACAGAGCATATTTGTAATTGGAACTCCCTAAATGTTTGGCGTTTCGTTGCAGGGCGGTAATAGTGTTCCATGTTCTAAAGCCTTAACTTGAACTGAACCTAAACATAATCCTAACCCTAACCTTACCTTAGGAGTGAAGTATGTTATCACAATGAAACCATTTACTAAGAAAACCTCTGGAACAAAATGCTGAACTTTTAGGAAGTCCCATTGCTAGTGGCATAATTAGTTGCATCACTACACTTACAAAAATGACATAGTTGTCCATATTTCCATTGGCCTACACCTCACGAGTCAGTGGCACATGCTTGTATGGCTGGTGCAGTTGCAACTCTGTCTGATTGGTCCAAACAACATCCATTTCCTCCCAGCTGGACGAACCACTTTAGAATTCGATGAAGTCCAATATTAAAGCAGTTTATTGTATATTTAACCCATTCACTTGCTTCAATGAAACAGAAAATGTCCGTCTGCTGAATGAACAGTACATCACACAGACACATACCAGGCCTGTCAAGTGCCTCCACAGCGAGCGCACAATTCACTCCACGGCAAAATCAATTCTCTCGCGGTTTATTTGCCACACCGTTTATTGGTACATCCAGAGTCATTTTCACTTCCATTTCCTTTTCGCTGTGGCCCCCGGTGAGTCGTGCAACGGGGCCTTGATGTTTTTCATTGTCAGGGGTACCATCAGTGTAGTCTTCACGGTGTCTTTTAGATGAGGTCGGTGGTGATAAAAATGCATGAGCTGTCAAAGGTTGGAGATGTGTGGTAGTCAAGGCACACATCCATCAGAGTAGCTTCGAGTTCCGGGGTCATAGAGTGCGTGATGGTTAGAGTCCCTTGTGACTGTGCGTGTGTCTTAGTGGTCTACACAAAAGGATAAGAGAAGGTTGGGGTTGACGCTCAAGGACAGTCTTTCCAATCGGTTGGGTTCGCATGACATCAAAATGTTATATTCTGCTTGAGCTGGACAACAGGAAACAATTTGATGGAAGAATGTGCCTTTTACCTGTCAAACCTTTGTCCTTGTTTGTGGTTAGGGTCTATATTTCCTCAAATGCCCCCAATTCAAACTGAAGCTGCTTTTGAACAAACTACTGTCTGGACGTCTTTTGAAGCTGAGACTCTGTAGTTTTGGGCTCCGATGCCTGATTTACTCTAAACTAAGTGGTCACAAACTTTGCACAGAGGACTATCACATTTAAATCACATTTTTGGTAAATATAAGGAGAGGTAAAGCTGGTGGCTAGAGGGAAGGTCTTATTGACACTACTTTGGGAATTTTTGGGGTTTTGATAATCCCCCTTTTAGGAAATTATAATTAAGTAAAAAAGTCCAGGCAGAATCCATATTTTTAAAGAAATAACCAACTAAAGCCTAGTGCCGATTTAACAAGCCTTTTTCACTTGATTAGAGCCGTGAGTTGAGTCTTGGAGGAGCCTTAATGTAGTCTAATCTGTAAAAGTTGCAAGTTGTTTTGAGAACCGCTGAGACACAGAGACATTACAATTCAGTTCAATTAGATTACATTTTGTAAGTCTTTAGATGCACTTGCCTTGAATGGCAAAAATGAAAACCAATTAAACAATGTTCATAGGAATTTAGCCATGTCCCAGCATCCTGTGTCCTTTGACATGTGACCATTTACAAATGTCCCAATGTCCCTTGTCCTTAGACCCTCCTTCTCGGCAAGGAAAAACTACAAAACCTCTTTGGGGAAAAGTAGAAACCTCGAGGAGTTCCACAGTGAAGGAAAGATCCCACTCCCTAAGATGGGCAGGCGGACGAGCTTCACTCAGGAGGAGAACCAGTTCTTTGAAGCAGTTCGACAGTAGAACCGTTCGACAGATGAAGAGCCGTTCATCTAGTAGCTTTTAGCTCTGCCTCTCCAATATTTTGGGAGTCCAGCCAACAAAACGTCTTCAATCGTCTTTTTGATGAGCCTTTACTACATTACAAGAACTGCAGCAGTGTTTTGTGAGTGTTTAGTGATTGTATCACAGTTTGCGTCTCGTCAGTTCTGAGAGAAGATGCAGCAGCCTCACTCAGCCCGTATGTGTGTGTGTGTGCGTGCATGTGTGTGTGTGTGTTTGTGTGTGTGCGTGCATGTGTGTGTGTGTGTTTGTGTGTGTGCGTGCATGTGTGTGTGTGTGTGTGTGTGTGTGTGTGTGGGCGTGCATGCATGCATCCATGTAACATAATTCATTCATGTAACATAATTCATTATGTTACATGGTCTTCAGTATTCTGGATCCTTGTAATGTGTTCTCATGTTTCATAATAGTGTAAAAAATGCAACAGCATTTGAAACAGTTTTATATCTGTTTTACGGCTTGTTATGATTATATTTGTCACAGATTAAAGGAGATAAAATCCCAATATCATGCACTCACTACAACAGCTGCATTTTATATTTTTCTCTCTAGAGCCGTACAGAAGTCTAAATTGCATGATTAAATACCACAATGTATTTCCTTGTATTTAGGAAAACAGAATTCTACCAAATTGAACTGTACTGGAATACAATTACTCAAAATCAGTCTGAATGAACTTCTGAACATGTACTATATCTGAATACACATTTTTGTCAAGTGTCAGAGTGGTTGGCCTTTCTGCAGATAATTCCTCATTCGTCCAGGAGTAATCTATCATAGAAAAAGTTTCAAAGGTAGTTATCTGGACAATGATTTAAAAATCAAGATCTTTCGACTTCCACTCGTCATTTTCAGTCTGATCCTGCAGATGCATATTCTTCCTGTGGGTGTCATCGTCCTTCTTGTTACTCCAGTCTTGTTGGAGGTCAGAGGATTGTAAAAATGCGTGAGCTTTCAGAGATTCTAGCTGTGTGCGCGACATACTTCCTCGGCACAGGACACACATCCATCAGGGCAGGCGGAGGAGCTTCTTGTTTAGGGTTCATCGTATCTGCGTCGCCCCTGACCACCTCACCTCTCTCTCCATAGATCTTGGCTCCTCTGAAATGTTCCAGAGTCTAAAGCGTAGCCATCGCTCACTAGAGCCAGCGCCAGACATGAGCGCTATAACTTATCACGACCTTTCTGTGTTCATATCAATATCTGTACATGCCTCCTTATACGATGTTATGGATTCTAGACTCTTCATAAATTAAACCCAATGCCCTGGATAATTTTTGATGAATTGGAAAAAGTTTTGACAGATGCAGACAGCACACATCAGTCTCTTTTTCCCTGTAAGAGCTGCTTTTAAAATATATTTGTACTGGGCAGATTCTTTAATGTATTTATGTTTTATTAACAATAGTGTTAAAGTGAGACACTGCAGGTGAAAAGCAACAAATTTTAAATTTTGAGATTTTTTAACTGTTTTTGTAGTATACCGGCATACTTGTAAGAAACATGTATGTTAAGGTAAAAAATACAGTGTTCCATATAAAGAATGCATTTGCTGTGAGTACAAGTCACAAAGACATCTTGGATATATGTAATAGGGAAAGATTTTAACTGGCTACCCTCTGATTTGTAGGTACACACTTAAATCAATTAATATTTATAAATTAAAAAATACATTATTTCTGTCATTTTTAAGTTTGACACATTTTGCCTGATCCGAAGTTAACCTTTTCGTGTCCAAGTCCAGTGTCATTCACAAACTCCTCTTAATCACCCTCTGCTTTGAACGTTTGAACCCTGCTCTCCATTTGAACCTTGCACTCCGGCACCCTTCCTGCTGCTGATGACTTTCCACCATCCTGCTCCCGGGCATCCATCTTCCCCACACTTCCCAACCGCACCCTCCAATATCTGTGCTACTAAACGTGCGTGGATACCTTCCCAAAGATCTATTAATACCTATCAGTAGTATTTTTTCTGCCTCGGATATCTGACGCTGGGTAAATTAAACCTAATCCACTCTCCCTGTGCACCTGTGACCCCACCGCCCCAGGCCCGGCTAGATGAAGTGTCCTGCGGAGTCCAAAGCCAATAAATCTCATTTCGATGTGCCTTGAAAACACACTAACGTAAAGAAAAGCATGCGATTTGATTACCTGGCCTGCAGCGTAGTCCGTCACTGGCACTTGGATGTTTGGAGTGGTCCATGCTACGGCTAAAGGAGAAGGCTTGGGTTGTATTGATATTCAAGGACACTCGTTCCAATAGGGCATTTGTAATTATGTGCTTGTTCCTTAACCGTGTAAGGCGGACAAAGAAATACACTTAGAAGAACAAAGTGCCTGATTGTGCGCTCAAGAGGAGGGGTAATGCAGGTAAAGGAAGAGCTAAGAGTGGTGTAATGTGATTTAGACACTTAGAGGTAGCCATTTGGAATGATTAATATGCAATTTATTCCATGCGAGTCCAATGTTTTTATTTTTGTGGCTTTTCAAGTAGGAAAAACTAAGAATTACAGGAAGTAAATTTAGATATGATTTTGATTTCCCAGCTGGCTGTACAAGACATGAGAAATTTAAAGTCATAAGACAGCACACATTCACACTGTCACATGATCAGTTTGTCTGTGTGATGTCTTTTTGATGTAAAGGACGGTAAATAAAAAGGAAATGAGGAATTATGTTCCCTGCTTAACGGAGGAGCTCCTCTGTTGTTACCTTGACTGAATACTTGTGTTTCCTCTCTCACTGTGAGACCTACAACCCACGTTTCTGAGCCATGATTCAAGATTTTCCCCACGATCAGAAATCTTTTCATACAAGCGCCCAAAATTGTGCGGTGGTATATGGCCTGCGCTCTTACTCATTTATAAAAGGAACTGCAATCACAACTGAACCTGTGTAGCCAGTGGCTTAAAATCCTCTTTACAAAAGACACTAGCACTGTTGTAGACTAAAACCAATCTAAAGATGTGCTTCAAGTAATCAATTAAAAGGGGCATGCCGTGGGGCTGACAAAAGTTCTCAAGCCTATCAAATATCTCTATGATCAGACCATTTATCTGTACCCAAATCACAAAGATCAGGAGTTTACACAATTAAAAAAATGTATACCGACAACTACTGGTAAACCGTGCATTTATGAGTAAAAGGCAGATACAATTCACAATTCACACCCAAATCTAAAGATAACTCAGATCATTCTGCTGTTCCTGTAAAATCATGAAAACTAGTAAACTAATAAAAATGTTGCTCGACTAAGACACCTTCGACTGATTTATTGTCTTAACAACTAAATGTCTGCAGACACACACACACAGCCCAAAGGAAAGCAAATGTCCCAGAGTCAGACTGATCCCAGCGCAGAGACCATCCCCTGTCAGAGCAACGCTGCAGTGACCCCATGCTCGACCGACCCGCACATTCGCCTCTAATCTCTCCATCTCCTTCTGCTTCTCCAGCCTTTGGTCCGGGACACCTTCTGACTTTTCCCTCATTCTTCCACCTTCCTCCATATCCTCATTCACGTCAACAATCTCCCTCAACCTGCACCAACTGCCTCTTCAGATAACAAATGTGCACAGACCTGGAGCGAGACAGAGAGAGGGGGAAAGGGGGAGAGAGAGAGACACAGCAGGGGTAGGCTAGTTGAAATGCAAGCTATGTGAATCAGGTCTTTGCTGCAAAATCAGATATTCTGTTTCCCACCGTTAGCTATTTATATATTCACTGCGGAGGAGAGAGGAGAGGAAAGAGAGGGAGAGGAAAAAATAGAAGGGGTGGAGCGAAATTAGAGAGTAAAAAGAGAAGAAAGATGAGAGGAAAGAGGGCTATGGCAAGAAGGAGAAGTTGGAGAGAATTGGAGATGGAAGAAGAAGGGAAAAGAGTGACAACAGACGTTTTAGTATTGATCTTCTAGAAGGGGACATATTATGGACAAAAAAAACTCTCGATTTTTAAGTCAATTGATAATGGATTTCTCTCTTTATTACTTTACTCGGAAATGTATTTCAATTGTTTCTTGCATGTTGAAGTGTATCTGTGTAATCTTGTATTGTCCTGCGGATTCATGCACTTTTTTCATATGATAAAAGAAAACTATGGGCACATAAAGAAAACGCTGTAGCCCACTTATTTTCAGTCACATCAACCATTTTGGGAAGAATAAAGATAAGTTTATACCTCAAACCCACAAATAATAATAAAACAAATACCTAAATTATAGTCTAAGTAGGGCAAGTATTGTGATCATGAATACGTTTTGTATTCAAATGGAAATTCCTATCTGATACCATTGGACTGGGATGTGATGAGATTATATTGGATGTATTGTAGTTTTTTATCTTGTTTGTTTGCTCTCTCTCGCTGTGTTGTGTTCTAGGTTTTATGGGTTAGAAACTTAAGATAATTGTATTACTGTACAACTGTATTATAACGATGTTTACCTTGGCGTTATTGGGCCTAATTCAAGAATGTTTTCTTAGAATTTCTTTCTACTTTAAGGAGATGCTGAGAGAACTATGCACCAGATTGTGGACACACTCCAACATGTACAAACACCAAACTCATGTACATGTTTATTTATATAAATATTAATATGTATTTTTAAGAAATGCCCTCTAAACTTCCAAATATGGGTTCCACTGAACACTGCAATGGAGCAAGGAAGAAAAAAAAGTGAACGAGTCGCACTTGATCACTGTTTTACAACTTCAGCAGCGATTAAAAATGTTCTCACAAATGAGCACACTCAGTGGAAGCATAGTTCAGTCAACAACTAATTGAAATAAACTAGAACTTTCATAATTTTATTGTGTTTTTTGCAATCCGTCGACTCCAATAACGGGGGCAGTGGCGCACATGGGAGATTGTGGGTTGTGGGGGGTAACAGGGGGTGTTGAGTCTTGTGGGATTTATAACAGTGGCCCATACAGAGGCACTGAGGCTGGGACAGACAGGCTGGGACTGCTGGCAAGACTATATTTTGCTTATGCTTTATATCACGCCTGATCATTCTTTTCTAAAACAGCAGAATGTCTTTGTGTAAGAAAGCTCCAGACTATTTGTAGGATATGTTCCAGAAGAATATTTTCAAAACATGAACAAATTCTGTGAATGCCAAAAACCTCTGTACCTTTCTCTTAAGTACACATTTGTGTGCGAGGACGCTTCATGAATAAGGCCCATTATCTTTATTCCACCCCAGCCTGAACTGATCGGAATTTTTTTGTGTATTTCAAAAATGAAAAAAATAAATAAATACACTATATATATATATATATATATATATATATATATATATATATATATATATATATATATATATATATATATAATGGAATGGAAACATTTTAAGCTATTTTTTTATGAGAATATCTCATTCAGTATTGCTATATTGCTATATGGATATTTGGTGTCGGCCCCCAGTCCCCCAGTATTTTTAATAGGTTCAGTATCTCTTCTCACCATGCGTTCCGTCTCTCAAAGCGTTCCAGTCGGGCGCTCGTGTCCGTGCCTGTATTTTGAGCTGGCGTACAGTGGGAGTGACAGCTGGGTGGATGGGAGTATCCTGTACAGAGCTTCGGGGTGTCACGCCGCTGACAGCCCTGGTAAAGAAGATGAATCTGGGAGAGCACAGGACCGTGGCAGGGCGGGGTGTGTGAGCTGTGAGCGTGGACCTCCTCCCCAGGCATGGATGGAGCCTCCTCCTCGGGCACCGGATCACATTTCCCTCTGATGACATGAAGGATATGAGGATTCACCCCCACAGCAGCGTCAGGTGTCAAGGACGGAGGAATTAGTTAGGGTGGCAGAACATATGGGGGGACCATGGAAATACAGGGGTTGCCTTATAATCACAAGGTTAGTGGTTCAATCCTGACCACGCAAGACACTTCACTCATTGTGAAAATAGTGATATATAGCAGTGTTTCTCAATGCAAGCTCCAACAAGGACAGCTCTTCAGTTCTAGTGTTTTATTAGTTTAGAGCAGGGGTGTCAAACGTCCAGCCCATAGGCCGGATCCGGCCCGCCAGACGTTTTAATCCGGCCCGCCAAACATTTTGAATTCATATTTAATAATAATTTAAAAAAAAGGTTTCGTTCATAGAACCGTAGTTACATCCGTAACCGTTTTTATTGCTAAAACTACACGTCCCATAATGCTGCTGGTGGCCGCCCCTCCCCGCGCGGCCCTTCACTGCCGTTTGTGCTGCCGAGGAAGAAGTGCTGAGGGAAGTAAGACGCGCGTTTGCGCACTTTACAGCACTTACACACCTCAGAGCAGAGGTCTGAGCGAGGACAGATGTGTGTGGTTTAGGAAAAACGTTGAAGAAAGAAAGAAGAAGGTTTTGTGGATGTTAGAGCTGTGCTTAAAGTGGAGCTAATGTGGAGCTAACAAGAAAACTAACTTCTGTGATGATGCTCTGAGGAAAACAATCCAAACCTCTACAAACCTGGACAGATCAGGAGCCACAGGTAAAAACACAGGTCAGAGTGTAATAAAGTATGATTGTGTCCACACTATTGTGACTGTGAACACAAACACAGTGACCTAATTTGAGTCACTACATGAATCATTTGTCCCTAAGATCAGCTTAAACTATGAAAATAGAGAGCTCATATTGAGTTTGAGCAGAAACATGTCTGCGATATGAACATTTCATATCATAAATCACATCAAAAGTCCATGTTCCTGTTCCTGCTGCAGCATGAATATGGACTCAGTCTTTCACCTGCTGCACATTTGTGCAACAGTCTCCACAACTATTACTAGGCTGTAAAAATGTCTATCCATCCATCCATTTTCTACAGCTTTATTCGGGGCCGGGTCGCGGGGGCAGCAGTCTAACCTGGGACTCCCAGACTTCCCTCTCCCCAGCCACTTCCTCCAACTCCTCCGGGGGGATCCCGAGGCGTTCCCAGGCCAGCCGAGAGACATAGTCTCTCCAGCGTGTCCTGGGTCTTCTTCCGGTGGGACATGCCCGGAACACCACCCCAGGGAGGCGCCCAGAAGGCATCCGGAACAGATGCCCGAGCCACTTCAGCTGGCTCCTCTCGACGTGGAGGAGCAGCGGCTCTACTCCGAGTTCCTCCCGTGTGGCTGAGCTCCTCACCTTATCTCTAAGGGAGTGCCCAGCCACCTGGCGGAGGAAACTCATTTTGACCGCTTGTATCCGCGATCTTGTTCTTTCGGTCATTACCCAAAGCTCATGACCATAGGTGAGGGTAGGAACGTAGACCGACCGGTAAATTGAGAGCTTTGCCTTTCGACTCTGCTCCTTCTTTATCACAACGGTCCGATGCAGCTGCACCGATCCGCCTGTCAATCTCACTCTCCATCCTTCCCTCATGGAATGCATTGCCTGTTTTTTTGTTGCTTGAACATAACAAAAAGTTATTTCAAAAGAAGTTAAAGCTTTTCCTATTTACACAATAATGCGCTTCAGGGATGGAGTTTATATTTGATTACTAATTATGGCATATGTATGTGTATGTATATGTATCTATGTGAGTGTATTATATATGTGTATATATATATATATATATATATATATATATATATATATATATATATGTATATACAGTGAACCCTCGTTTATCGCGGGGGTTATGTTCCAAAAAGAACCCGCGATAGGCGAAATCTGTGAAGTAGAAACCTTTATTTTTTTTACAGTTATTATACAATTAAATACTCCATAAAACATTGAAGCTCACGCGCACCGCTCTCACCGGCCTCTCCCGCAGCTCACACACGCCGCTCTCACCGGCTTCGCAAACTTCAATTTGGCAAGCGTTATTGACACACAGGTAGAGAAGACGCGGAGAGACTGTTTAGCCAATCAGAATGCAGAACACAATGCATGATGCAAATCCGTGAAGCAGCGAGACCGTAAAAAGTGAACCGCGTTATAGCGAGGGTTCACTGTATACTGTATGTATGTAGGTAGATATATATAATACCTTGGGCTTTCGTGTATGTGTGTGTGTGTGTGTGTGTGAGGTATGTGTGCGTTTGTTTAGGGGTGTGAGTGTGTGTGTGTGGGTGGGGTATATAAAGAAATGTATGTAATGGATTTGAGGAGACCCCAGGAAGAATAGCAACTGGTTTGCAGGAGCTACTGGGGATCTCAATAAACTAAACTAAACTAAACTCGTGAACACGACCCCGAGATACTTGAACTCCTCCACTTGGGGCAAGGCCCACCCGGAGAGGGCAAACCACCTTTTTCCGGTCGAGAACCATGGCCTCGGATTTGGAGGTGCTGATTCTCATCCCAGCCGCTTCACACTCGGCTGCAAACCGTCCCAGTGCTGCATGTTGCAGGTCCGGGTTTGATGGAGCAATTAGGACAACATCGTCTGCAAACAGCAGAGATGAGATCCTGTGGTCCCCAAACCGGACACCCTCCGACCCCTGACTGCGCCTGGAAATTCTGTCCATAAAAACTCTGAACAGAACCGGTGACAAAGGGCAGCCCTGGCGGAGTCCAACATGCACTGGGAACAGGTCTGACTTACTGCAATGTGAACACAGCTCCTGCTCCGGTCATACAGGGACCGGACAGCCCTGAGCAAAGGGGCCCAGAACCCGTACTCCCGGAGCACCCCCAAAGGACACCCCGAAGGACACGGTCGAAAGCCTTCTCCAGATCCACAAAGCACATGTTGACTGGTTGGGCAAACTCCCATGAACCCTCGAGCACCAGATGGAGAGTATAGAGCTGGTCCAGTGTTCCACGACCGGGACGAAAACCGCTCTGCTCCTCCTGAATCCGAGGTTTGACTATCGGTCGGATTCTCCTCTCCAGTACCTTGGAATAGACCTTACCCGGGAGGGTGAGGAGTGTGATCCCTCTGTAGTTGGAACACACCCTCCGGTCCCCCTTCTTGAACAGAGGGACCACCAACCCGGTCTGCCAGTCCAGAGGCACGGTCCCCGACCGCCACGCGATGTTGCAGAGACGTGTCAGCCAAGACAGTCCTACAACATCCAGAGACTTCAGGTACTCAGGCCGGATCTCATCCACCCCCGGAGCCCTGCCACCGAGGAGTTTGAAAACAACCGCCACGACAGGCACCGGAGACCTTGCGACCACAGCTCCGAGCAGCCGCATCAACAATGGAGGCGGAGAACATGGTCCACTCAATGTCCCCAGCCTCCCCCGGGACAAGGGAGAAGCTCTCCCGGAGGTGCGAGTTGAATACCCTACTGACAGAGGACTTCACAAGACGTTTCCAACAGACCCTCACAATGCGTTTGGGTCTGCCAAGTCTGTCCGGCTTCCTCCTCCGCCAGCTGATCCAACTCACCACCAGGTGATAATCGGTTGACAACTCTGCAACCCTCTTCACCCGAGTGTCCAAGACACGTGGCCGGAGGTCAGATGACACGACAACAAAGTCGATCTTTGACCTCCGGCCTAGGGTGTCCTGGTGCCATGTGCACTGATGGACACCCTTGTGCTTGAACATGGTGTTCGTTATGGACAATCCGTGGCTTGCACAGAAGTGCAATAACTGAACACCGCTCGGGTTCAGATCGGGGAAGCCGTTCTTCCCGATCACCCCTCGCCAGGTGTCACTGGTCATTGCCCACGTGGGCGTTTAAGTCCTCCAATAGAACAACAGAGTCCCCGGTCGGTGCACTGTCCAGTACCCCTCCCACGGACTCCAAGAAGGCCGGGTACTCTGCACTGCTGTTCGGCCCGTAGGCCGCCACAACTGTGAGAGACCTGTCCCCCACCCGAAGGCGAAGGGACGCGACCTTCTCGTCCACCGGGGTGAACTCCAACACATGACGGCTGAGCTGAGGGGCTATAAGCAAGCCCACACCAGCCCGCTGCCTCTCCCCGCGGGCAACACCAGAGAAGTGGAGCGTCTAGCCCCTCTCGAGGAGATGGGTTCCAGAGCCCAAACTGTGCGTGGAGGTGAGGCCGACTATATCTAGTCGATATCGCTCAATCTCCCGCACAAGCTCAGGCTCTTTCCCCCCCAGCGAGGTGACATTCCATGTCCCCAGAGTTAGTCTCTGTGTCTGGACATCTGGTCGTCGAGGCCCCTGCCATAGACTGCCGCCCAGATCTCTCGGCACCGGCCCCTTATGGATCCCACGGGAGGGCGGCCCCACGTCGCTCTTTCGGGCTGTGCCCGGCCGGGCCCCATGTAAGAATTTATTTCTTATATTTTTTATTGTTTTATTTTGTACATAATATTTGGCCCACAATTTGACAAAAGTGTTTGGTTTGATGGAACACTGTGGCTCATACACTTATTCTATATTTTCAAGGCAAGAGGCGTAACTTAACCTCCTTACTTAAACGCTGCACGTGTGTTTGTATTTAGTGGTGTGTCAGTTCAGGTGTAAAGATAACTACAGATGACTACAGATGACTACAGATGACTACACAGACATGGAAATGTTATTTAGTACATTTAAAAGGTTTTTTAGATCTTGAGAAGTTTATTTTTTTAAGTCAAATACAATACTTTTCAGTTCCAAATAACTATTTAACAATATTTAACAATAGATTAAATGTTTATCTCTGTAGATCAACTCTGAAGTTGTGATGCACATAAACTGAAACACAGTGTTGGTGAAATTGCACTTGTTTTTCTTAATACATTTCAGTTTATGAGAACAAACGTGTTTGTAATTTATTTTAATCGATCCAGTAATTGCTTCAAAAACAGCGTAGAAGCTACATCATAAAGCTATTTATTTCTTATATTTTTAATTGTTTTATGTTTTACGTTATGTTCGGCCCGCGACCCAGCCTGAGCGTCGAAATTCGGCCCGCGGCCCAAAATGAGTTTGACACCCCTGGTTTAGAGTCTGTTTCATCCATATTGTTGTCCTCCTTTGGGTAAGTTTCTGGTTAGAAAAACTTCTACGTCTAATAATAAAAAGCCTTCTGTGCAAAAAATTATTTAATGGGCAAATATTATGCATTATTTGTATTGTTATATTAAACATCTCTTGAGTACCTATAGTTTGGAATCTTATGTTTTAGAACTAAAAATATATATATAGTTTATAACAACACAATTATCTTTGGATCATTGCTATTCAGAGCCACGTCACAGATTGAGAAACTGTTATCGAGGTGATTCAGAACGGAGCATTTTTGACGTTCAGAGGGAGAGGATTCATCAAACTAGCGTGAATTAAGCTAAATGCAACTCCAGGTATGTTTTTTAAGAGGGAACAATGCTAGAACATGGTTTAGATTATGTTGGATCTGGTAGCACTTTAAAAGCTCAGATCCGTTCTTAGGTGACATTTATAGTGTTGCCAAAAAGCAAATGTTTTGTCTTGTTCTAATTTTGTCCTGTGTTTATCCTGGGTCAGTCTTGGTTATGTTTTCATATTGAATAATATGTAAATAAAGGAACTAAGATTATGTAGAATTTGTAGTTCAAATTTATTTTTATTTTAACAATGCAAATAAACGAGATTTCTGGCTATTTTTCATCTGTAGTCGCATGACAGCTGTTACTGCCAGCCTATTTTTATTAAAACTGCAAGCAGTGATAAAGGGCTTTCGCAACCCTTCCAAATCTTGGAGGGGTGCGCTTCAGTGGGAGGGCTGCCCATCAAACCTTGCTTTACATGTTGTTTCCGTTCCAATAAAAACATGGCGCTGGAGAGCCATTTTAAAATATAATATAACAGTAATTCCCAACTAGATAATTTGCAATGGCTGAAGCCATTGCTAGAGTGTCTGCGTCTCTCCCTCTCCCTCCCTCTCTCTCCCTCCCTCTCCCTCTCTCCCCCTCTCCCCCCTCCCTTTCTCTCCCTCCCCCCCTCTCCCACCCTCTCTCCCTCCCCCTCTCTCCCCCCCCCCCCCCTCTCTCTCTCTCTCTCTCTCTCTCAACTGGCTCCGTCACAAAAGTCTAAAGAATAAAGCCTAAAGAATAAAGCCTAAATAATTACGCAGACACTCATAATGCCCCATTTATTTCACTGGGGAAAAAGTACTAATACTTTTGAAAATTCTGCAATGTCAATTCAAATGTCAAAAGTAATAGCACACGTACTACTGTGAAAGCAATCATAATGAGGTATAACTTGTTGAAATCGGTTGAAGCATTAAGGAGTTGAAACTGGCTAAATGGAAAATCATGGAAAATACAATGATAATAAAAAACACAAGAACATATAGTGTCTGCATGACGTCATCACGCAGACACTCAATTAATTAAGTCCAGGTTATCAAAATACACAAACGCTTCACTGGCTCCTTCTAAATCCAAAGATGCTTGCCACATGTACAAGGAATTTTGTGCTTTCAAAATTGCTGCTTCATTAAGAACTCGTTATGACCACACACTGAGACCTATGCAAATGATTTGAACAACTTTTGATCCCAGATATGTCCGGATGCTACTGCCTCAAAACCCAAGGACAAGTTTGTTAAAGTACCAATGTTTTGCATATTTTGCATATTTTGATTCAAAATGGCCTTGGGGCAGACTGACGGAAGCAAGGCTGCCAATCTGCTCTATCAGCCCATCCGTCCACCACCACCATTAACGTGCACATGAGAGTTATACTAGATAATGTGGGGCCCACTGTGGCCCCTGGTGTTCCAGCAGTCTCCAATCCAAGCACTGACCAGGCCCTGTCCTACTTGACATCTGAGAGCTGACGGTATCTGGCATGAACAAGCAAGTATGAAGTGGATTTTTTGAAATAATAAAACAAATCAGGTGAAGATTCGACAGTAGTTTTTTCCAGGTTAAAGCTTGTATGTTATGAGCGGAAAGTGACCAAAAACCATTAAAATCTTGCTTTAAACAGAGAACGTTTATATTTTCATTATCACATAGCCCAATCCTGTTGAATACGAGCTCAAATCTAATCCTAAATGCAGGGTTTAGAGTGTGGTGTGGTGGATAGAGAAAGAGTTTTTGAAGAACATATTTGAGATGGAAAACATGCCGTCCATCCATAATTTATCCGTCTCCAGAGCTTTGAAGTTGGGGCATATTTTCAAGCGCACGCCTGGCCCTGCACAGTGGACCGTCCTGCTCATGTTTGATTTAGGACGCCCCCCTGTGGTACCCCCCCTTCTCGCTCTCTGCTTGACGGTCGCTGGTTCTAATCCCGGTTGCCATTGGTTACCTGGTTGGAGAATGCGATACTAGCCAGATCTGTCTTCAGGGAGCGCTTGTTTTATGCTCAGGCGCAGACCATATTGATTCAGCAGGTTTGCACAGATTTCTCTAGGGACCTCATAAAAATAATTACAAAAAGATCTTCAAAGCCATGACCCAGTGCTACATGTGAGCAAATATGTTACAAGGAGAAGGCCGAGGCCACCAATGCTGCTTCAGACCGCTGGGCCAAATTCATTTGTATTTTGTTTTTTGTCAAGGCTGTCCATCTTCTCCGTTGTTATTTTTAAGTTTTAAGACTCTATAGGGACAAAATATCAATGTTAATATAAATATTGCTGTTTACAGAGGACACAGCTGAGATACATAGACAAATTGAGATATATAAAAAAAAAATGTTCAACTGATCTTCACGTGGTGGTGAGTTGGATCCGCTGGCGGAGGAGGAAGCCGGACAGACTCGGCAGACCAAAGCACATTGTGAGGGTCTGTTGGGAACCTCTTGCGGAGCCCTCTGTCAGTAGGGTATTCAACTCACATCTCCGGGAGAGCTTCTCCCATATCCCGGGGGAGGCTGAGGACATTGAGTCTGAGTGGACCATGCTCTCCCCCTCAGCTCAGCTTGTGCTGTCGCAGAGTCAAAAACTCGGGGCTGGGAGGAGTTCGGACCATGGAGGAGGACTATCGGTCGGCCCCAAAGAAATTCTGGCAAACAGTTCGTCGCCTCAGGAGGGGAAGCAGTGCTTATCCAACACCGTTTACGGTGCGGGTGGAGACCTGCTGACTTCAACTGGGGATGTTGTCGGTCGGTGGCAGGAATACTTTGAGGACCTCCTTAATCCCACCGTCATGTCTTCCGAAGAGGAAGCAGAGACCGGGGACTCAGAGGCTGGCTCGTCCATCACCCAAGCTGAAGTTACTGAGGTTGTTGGCAAACTGCTCAGTGGCAGGGCTCCGGGAGTGGATGAGATCCGCCCTGAGTACCTAAAGTCTCTGGGTGTTGTAGGACTGTCTTGGCTGACGCCTCTCTCCAACATCACTTGGCGGTCGGGGACAGTGCCTCTGGACTGGCAGACCGGGGTGGTGGTCCCTCTGTTCAAGAAGGACTGGAGGGTGTGTTCCAACTACAGAGGGATCACACTCCTCAGCCTCGCCGGTAAAGTCTATTCCAGAATCCGACCAATAGTGGAACCTCAGATTCAGCAGGTGTGGGACCACAGGATCTCATCTCTGCTGTTTGCAGACGATGTTGTCCTGATAGCTCCATCAAACCTGGACCTGCAATATGCGCTGGGACTGTTTGCATCTGAGTGTGAAGCGGCTGGGATGAGAATCAGCACCTCCAAATCCGAGGCCATGGTTCTCAACCAGAAAAAGGTGGCTTGCCCTCTCCGGGTGGGTCCTTGCCCCAAGTGGAGGAGTTCAAGTATATCAGGATCTTGTTCACGAGTAAGGGAAGGATGGAACGTGAGATTGACAGGCGGATCGATGCAGCGGCTGCAGTGATGCAGTCGCTGCATCGGACTGTTGTGGTGAAGAACCCTCACTTACGGTCATGAGCTTTGGGTAATGACCGAAAGGACAAGATCGCGGATACAAGCGGCCGAAATGAGTGTGTCCTGCCCCGAAAACACAACGAAAAACACCAACACACTTCCGGGCTACCCACAATGCCCCCCTCTCTCTTAAAGGGCTAGCTAAAAAGAGTAAAATGTATATCCGATCACTGATCGGGACGCAACATCCAATTTCTATTAAGTCTGAAACGACGTCATCAGGCCCAATTTTTCACGTGATCGGATCGGGACATCCCTAGTCTCAAGTACTACAAAGTACAGTCACATATTATCTCATTTTTTCTCAACAGTGTATTTTTTTATTTCCCTTTTTTACAGGTATAGAGTTATCTAAAGAACACATATACAAAAAAATATAAAAAAAATCTTTTTTGAGCTTTTAACCATGTTCGAATATTCCCACATCAAAAATATACTCCAGCCCCTTCATATGTTCTGAATCTCCTCGATAACTGGCGTTTTCTCGATCTGTGATGTGGCTTTATGAATCTTCTTTGATGTTTGTTTTTTTAGGTCCATAAATCATCGCTAGACTCACCAGAGAATTTCTTCTGTCTAATCACGATTAAAGTCACTTCTTTTTTCCCACGCTTTGAACCCTGTGGTCATTTCAACGATGCGTCTAATTTATTGATTTTTACTGGCAAACGGCCACCGGGGGCAATCTAGCAGGAAGCACAAGCGTTTGACACGCTGTAGAAGAACACGTCAGTGGACTTCAAAACGCGATGTGTTTTATTACAATCAAACTAATTTTCACTGAGAAATTAGTCTATTTAAACCCACGGCGCAGCGGACCAGCTGATGATATAGCATTTTACAGTAAAGGGTCTGTATCTTACCCCTGTTTCTGTTTGATGTCAGTCCTTGTCATTTGCTAACGATTCCCTTCAAATTGCAATTCGGGTTCAATTACTCCGGCACATCTACAGGATCTCTAATGACGAGGTCACTACAGACTGGAGCACTTTATTGGAGATTGGATCATCGTCCAATCCCTTGTGGAGTGTGTACTCGATTGTACAGAACCAATGATCACGTTTGAGGGACAAAAACAACAACTATCGGCTGTGAAAAGGGAGACAAAGGACCGGTGTGATAGGAACAGGAGAGGTACGGTCTTAGCGCTGGAATGAGGGACAGTTTCCTGGACAGATGTACTGTTATGGGTGTCTTTCCATTAAGATGAAAAGCCTATTGTCATTGTGCACTGTGAAAGAATAGTGTGGTCAGTGGTAAAGGCTGATGGAACACGAAGGAGAGGTCATTTTCAGACATTGTTAGTGTTTGGTTGTGACAAAAAAGTTTGAAGATGGGCAGTGAGATATACTGAGCTGAATTGGTACATATATTTATATATATTTAAAGTCATTAAAGGAGACTTATTATACAAAATATTCTTTAATAAGCATTAAACCTTGTAACAAAGGTGTTTCTTCCTCATTTGTTTACTCAAACTTGCATTTTGATTGATTCCTGCATGTTTGAATAATCCTGGATTGTCCTGCAACTGAAGCTCCAAAACTCAAAATTCCTCAAAATTCCTGTTTTCACCTATCCCCCATCCCCCTCCACATCTCTGTATTTAGTTGAGATTATTTGAAAAAAATGTAAACACTTACCCGTAGAGTTCTAAAATGTCACCTCGAGACTTTCTTTTCTTTTTCTTTCAATATTTAAATAAAAATAAACACAAAACACAGAACAGAACAAGACCAAATAGCAAAAATAAAACTACAAATAAACATAAACTGAACATCCAAAGAAACAAAATCATAGCATATTTAAATCAAAATAAAGGTCCCACTTGTCTTTCAAATTTATACATTTCCGAACATAATGTTTTCCATTTGTCTGATGTCTGTTACAATGTCAGTCCAGTCCTTGATCATTGTTGTGATTTTCCCCCTGCTGCCAAAAGTACACTACAAAGGTTTCTGTTTATTGTGTCCATGGCAAAAGTTTTGAGGCCTATGTAGATTGTTCTGTAATTGGGAGGGATGTCAATGTCAAAAACAGTCTGCAATACATTAATTTCAGTCAAATATTTTTTAAAGTGACCATTCATTTTGATTTTTTTGTGTTGGGCTGGTAAAAAATACCACAATATTTTGTATTATTAAATCATTCATTTTAAATTTGCTCAGTTTTTTAAATAAAGAAGGGCAGCTAACAGAATCAAAAGCTTTCCCAGCTTCTCATTACAGCTTTGTTGTTTTTGTATATGATTCATTATGTGTGAAGATTGTCGTATGTTATCTTGTATTTGTCGTTTGTTTGTAGATCTTGTCTGATCATTCTGAATTAAATTTGGAAGTATTTTTTCCAATCTTTTGGATATATTTGAGGTGTATATGCAATATTCCACATTCAGAATTGAGATGGTCCGTATGAGGCACAGTCAAGTCGATCCTTCCCATCTTTAGGTATTAAGGATATGACGGCTTCTTTCCAACTCGGAGGGATCTGAGCTTTTTAACGGCCTAGTTAAAAGTTAATAAAAGTAGAGGAGTAAGTGTGTCTTTTAGAGCTTTATACCACTCTGAGGTAAACCTGACACTCCCCGGACATTTATTGTTTTTTAGTCTTTTATTGCACTTTGAATTTCTGTGGCTGTTAATTCAATACACATTTTTTTTTTGCTCTTCAGTCATTACAGGTAAATAAAAATATTGTTTTTCTACTTGTTTGACAGAGATTTTGGTGAAAAGTTTTTTGTCGAAAGATTCAAATGTTGATTGTATTTGGTCTTGTTTGGTTAAAATGGTGTGATTTATGACGTTATATATATCTTGTATTTTAAAAATAGCCATTTCAGCCGGTTGTTTTCTAAGCTTCCAAGCTAATTATATTGTGCATTTTGAACTGCTTTGATAATATCTTTGCTTTGTGAAGATATTTTTTTATTATTATTTATTATGAGGCCAGGTAATTAATATTGCTTCTTATCTTTTTAATTTCCTGTAGGATTTGAGGATCCTTTAGTTTGTTCTGTAAATCATTAATTTTGTCAGCATTAGTTTCTTTTTGGCCGTGGCGACAGCCATTACACTGCCCCTCAAAACTGCCTTTGCTCCCAGTGAATAGGTACAATTTTCCCGTCATAAATTTGACCGATTTATTTATAGTGAGTAAACTAGCATTAGATCTCCAAAGTGTTTTTTATTTTATTTTTTCTGTTCCAGATCCACTATCACTTTGATCTATTGTACCAATGTCTATCTCTGTCATTTTGGACCTATCTTTGTGGAATATTAAAAAAAAAGTAGTCTATTCTTGAATAGATCTCATGTTGGTTGGAAAATTTTGAATATTGGCATACATTAGGATTCATCTCTCTCCAGATATTGATATATTGATATCTTGTTACAGTAAAATGTCACTGAGGAGTGGGTCAGTTATGCAGTTTTGAACAGGAAATCAATTAATCTGTGTCCGTTATGAAGCCATTTTAGATCAATATTGCAAAATGTGAAATTGTGATCTACTTATGTTATGGTTCAATGTAAAGGGATGTGTCTCCTTTAATATCCATCTCCATTTGTTTATGTGAGCAACAGGAAATGGTGCTGTTTCTGACACTTGTTAAGAATGCTACAGATTCAGAAACTGATTTTTTGGGTCACGTTAATGATTATAGTAGTAATTATGAGATGATTTGTTATCATGACTTATGATCATTTACCATTACTGTAAAGAAATACTTATTTTTAGGTTGCACGCTTGGGAAATAGCCCCCAAAAAATTGAAACATTGACATGAATTATAATTTTAATTTGAATAAATGTGTTTTATAATAAATATATAATAACCAATAATAAAACATTTTAATAAATTGTGTTACCAAGTTAACCTATTTCATTGGGTTGGTTCAAGGAAACACTTTTTCAGAACAATTCTTCTTGTGATTTTTGACACTTTTTTGCTTTTTTCTATTCTAACTGCCTTTGTTTCGAAGCCCTTTTAGCCTAATAGTAACCAGTAACTAAACCCAAGTTATTTTTTTTTTATTTGGTGTTGCAGTGTGGGGCATCTCTGTACACACCTGCTGCTGAGGGACCAGGCCAGATGGAGCTTTCAAGTTTAAGTGATTAGAAGCCCCTCTGTTGGAAAACAAATTCGATTGGAAGAAATTAGGTTGATATGAATTGAATGGTGTCGGCCGGGGCGGTTGAGTGCAAGGTGTGCGTGGGCAGTGGGTCCGGAGGTGGGAGGGAGAGGGAGTGGTGGTGTGTGTGGCGGGGCTGGTGGGCAGATGTTTGGAAAAGATAGTAATAGCTCTAGGATGAAGATAGCCGGTTTTCTCAGGCTTCATTTGTCACTGTCACTATGTTAATTGCTGCTTCATTTATTAAAGTGGAGTCGTCAGAACTCTGATCGAAGCAGGGGCAGACAGTGGTCAGTGGAGAGGTCATAAGACACGTTTCATGCCTAATGTAAGCAACTGACGCCACCCAAACATAACAAATGTTTTCTTAAAAAAATAAATTGAAATAGTACCTAAATTATACTTTTTAATCATGAGGTCGGTCTCAGCAATTCACAAAAAGATGTTTAGTAATTTCACCTTTGCAGCACTGCGTTTTGACTTCCCTTTAAGTTATGAATTTCAGTTTGTCCCCAAAATAAAGTGGACCAGAAAGCGTACAAGGCTCATGTAAATAAAACAAGGATGGACAAAACGCATAAGTAGTGCACATGTAAGACGTGCATCTATAACATTTAATCAACTATTACTTCAATGTCCAGTAAAGAAAATAAATAAACTATATATATATATATATATATATATAGTTATCTGGTAATGTCTCTAAATGTCTGGTAATGTCTCTAAATGTCTCTAAATGTATATTTTCAGTAGATACATAGTCTATTCATAATTGACCAAATGGAAACACTTGCACTTCCATTCACGTTTGATTTTCTTGCTAGCTTCTTCGCCCACATCTGTCATAGCACCAGGAGGAACCGAGAGTACGTCTGATTCAGCTCCGTCTTAAATAACCCAGAGCCCAGTTTGGGTAAATATGAAGGTTTACAGCACCAGGGGGTAAAGCCGCACTTGCCCTTCCTGATCTCCTCTCACCCCCTGCCCATCTCCCCAGCTCCACTTGTCTGCAGCGCATATATCACCCATGTGCCCCCCGGGGTCCAATTACCCACAAGCCCCTACCACAGGTTGGACCGCGGCAGATGGCGCTTCCTGACGAGCCTCAAATTGTGATTAAATGCCTCAGCCTATGTTTATTTTATTGATTTAAATACGTAACAAGGTTTTAAGCGACCAATCACTGTATGGTTCCATGCTGAAGATGTAAAGTAATACAACAGTAAATCAATCAATTATTTTGTCCTAGAAAGACGCTATTGTTCCTTTGCTTTGGCCTATAAAACTATGCAGTTCTTTCTATCAGTCGATCTCATCAAGATTTGGTGTTAGCACTCCATCTACTGGCAGCAGAGGGAATTACCGTGGGAAAAAAAAGACAAAAGCTAGCTTTCCCTGGCATGTAAGTACGCAGTTGTAATGAGGTTGATGATGTATGGACTTAAAAACAGCAGGGGGAGACCTCTGGATTTTTACTGCTGACCTCACAAAACTGGGAAATTGTAAAGCAAGTGTTTCAGGCTTAGAAAAGGAACAGAGAAGATGAGCTCGTAAACAGGATTATAAAACAAGCGTGAATGAAGCTAAATACAACTTCAGCTATATTTTGGATGAGTGAGCATCTTTTTGAAATTATTTTTTCATTTTTGATGCATACAAAAAATGTATAATCCTACTGTGAACGAGCTTTGCATCTTCACAAATTTTACTCACACTTGGAAATGTTGGTCCTTTGTCCAGAATGTTACGAATGAGTTTAATTCAAATTATGTGGTGTTGCTTTAACAAAAATAAAATTTTGGCTAATATTATCAGTTAAGTTAAAGGTTGAATGGACGATTTTTTTTTACCCAAATCATTGTCTCATTTCCTCGTGGCGTGGACTGCCAATTAGTCCTGCCACGTATCAATCATAAAACGCACCTACTGCTCACCTGCAGCTGCGTCCGGGCTCATCCCCACGAGCAGCACGTTTCCCTGTGTCTAAGCGCATTGATCTATAATAATATAGTTCCCTCAGTGTACAGGACAAAATTAAGATGGAGAAAGACTGTTCGAGCTGTCTCATAAGAAGACGGAAATCTACGGAAGACGAGTGAGGCGATACGATCCGTCGCGCTGATAAACAAACACACGTGTGTGTTGTATGAGTCCGCCTGAGTTCTCAAATCGCCGAAAAATCGTCCATTGCGCCTTTAAGCACTAGTTTAAAAAAATAATTCAAGGAACATGGACGTTACGTTATTGTATTGTTTCATTCATACGTACCACATCGAGTTGTGGTACGTAGACCCACACAGTCCAGAGTGTGTGTGGAGCCTGGTCCATGCTGAGTTTAACAGATGCTTCAAAAAGAACCTTATTGACAGCACAGAGACAGTCTGTTCTCCTCTGCTCGTTTAGGCTCATTCTCTCCATTTCCTGCTCATTGATTAGTGATCAGCCTGGTGTCCTCCTCTTCCTCCTCCTCCTGTGCGGCCTGGGTACAGCTCACAGACTAGGGCTTGTCCTGACCAGGCCCCGCAAGAGCTGTGCGTGTGGTAATATGTTGTTCCAAAATGGGAAAAAGGGGTGAAGTGACACAACAACAACAACAACAACAACAACAACAACAGCAACAACAACAACAACAACAACAACAACAACAACAACAACAACACAACAGCAACAGTCTGTGCTTCGGAAGGATTTGCTGTAAGCCCCCAATACTGCCATCCAAGTTCCCAAGCCCATGTGATCATATAGTTCAGTTTATATGATAAGAGTATAAATGATAAAATAATATTGCATCTGTATGTATATGGTGCTGTTTTTGGACACTTACTGTACATTGCCTTATTCAATCACTTGGTGAGGGCAAGTCACTGCTGTAGTCACAGCTGCCTTTCGGTCATTCTGTTCAATCAGCAGCTGTAGTTTGTAACTACATGTATAAATAGTTATTATATCATATGTTAAAGTAATTAACATTTGGTTATTTAATTTTTTTTTTTAATCCATCATAAAGCTGCTCGATTATGAAAAAATAATAATAATACATTAATTTGTAGTGAATAAATAGTTTATCAAGAATGCTTAGGCTTAGTAACTTATACTCTAACCCTAATTCCTAACACTAAGGATAGATCCCAAAGTATAGGCTTGTAGTAGTGTAGTAGGTAGTATAGGATATCATGCAAAATTCACCTATTTATTTTTTCAGCTTAACCATTGTTCCCTCATCAAACACACCTTGAGTTCCATTTACCTTCATTCATGCTACTGAAAAAAAAACCTCTTAATCTCCTCGATAACTGACGTTTTCTCGATCTGTGACGTGGCTCTAAGAATTTTCTCTGCTGTATTTAAGTCTATAAGTCATTGCCAGACTCGTCCATCTTATCACAATCGGTACAACTGCATGCTTCCTTGTATTTCCGTGTGCGATCTCTATTTATTTATATATATTTTTCATGAGCCTTTTGTAATTCTCCCTGCAGCCAAAACCTCTGTGGGAAACAGCAAAGATGTGAAGATATTTGTCCGTTAAAGTTAGTAATATTAGCTAGTAATCACAATTGCTCTATTACACATGTTTAGAGCAATAACCTAATTGTAATTGAAATACCCATAAATTACAATACACCATGCAATGTTGCAATGTCCAGGTTGGTCACTCCAGTCTTCATTCAATACAAACATCAATGTGAGGGAGAGAGTTTGTCACTGATTGATCTGTTCTAAAGCGTGTGTGGTCTCTTTGTGTGAGATTCTGAATATACTATTTCCTTTAGTTGTTTAATTTGTCATTACCATTCCATTACTAAACTATGTTCAAAATGACTAAACCCTCATCTCCCGTCTTCTTTGTGCAGGATCCCGGATGCGCCAAGAAGACTTCCCTCCGCGGATCATTGAGCACCCTTCTGACCTGATTGTGTCCAAGGGCGAGCCGGCCACTCTCAACTGTAAGGCAGAGGGCCGGCCCACCCCAACCGTGGAGTGGTACAAAGACGGTGAGCGCGTGGAGACGGACAAGGACGACCAGCGCTCCCACCGCATGCTGCTCCAGGGCGGCTCGCTCTTCTTCCTGCGCATAGTCCATGGACGCAGGAGCAAGCCGGACGAGGGCTCGTACGTGTGCGTGGCCAGGAACTACCTGGGAGAGGCAGTCAGCCGGAACGCGTCGCTGGAAGTAGCATGTGAGTATCCCGCATGATTTCTTCTTTAAGTGATGGATTTAAGCTGTTTTATGAGCTTTGTTTGGCAATATTTTTGCTGTTGGAGTACACATTGAGCGACCACGTGTTTTATATTAACTGCATTGCAAGAGGTGGAGCTTTGCTTTTAAAAGTATTTAGTGCAAAGAAATCCTTGAGATTTGTTTGCTTTTGAAACCATCATCCAAACCTCCAAAGACTTGAAACACACTACAGTTTAATTTTCAATTCAGGCCCCAATTTGCTTCTCATTGACTTGGACTTTGGATCTTCGTAAGTGAATTCAAAACTACTGTGTTCCTCATGGCAGACGGAATAATGGAAACAGAGGAGCAGGATTGCACGGGAAATAGCAAAAAGGGAAATCATTATTCACTCAAAAAACTAGACAAATTAAAAAAGCGCTCTCATCCAAGCAATTTTACCAAATTGTATTTTATCCGTAAATGATACCCAGTCCACATATTGCACTACTATAATCAGGTTTGAAGCGTTGTTTCAAAAAATTAAGAGAGAAAAGATTATATTAGACCAGGGGTGGGCAAACTACGGCCCGCGGGCCACATGTGGCCCGTTTGCCTTTATAATCCGGCCAAGTAAACGTGTCAAGTAATATTTTGAAAAAATGCCCTCAGGCATCTGTCTGCACATGTATCCTTAATAAATATGACATGAAATGAATTAAATAATAGATTCAATAGCCTATATTTGACAGAAAAGTTTTTTTTTTTTTTTCCGCACCAATGATCGCGGGCCGGCCCTCCACTACTTGCCTGGATTCGAATATGGCCCTCGGAGGAAAATAATTGCCCACCTCATGTGACCCTCATGTGCTCCATGTTTACATATTTACACTGCATGGACTGGTGAAGCTACTGTAGATTAGATATAATAAATACGTCACTACTTCCTGTGTAGTCCATCACAGCTTTCTGTGCAAAATATTTTTTTCTGATCCACAATTTACACAATAGTAATTGCACTGTTTGACTTGCATCTAAATAAGAAGTGCAATGCTCTGATTGTTTCAAACAGCAAACAGCGAGTGTGCTAGCTTAGATAGCTCATCACTTCGAGCTTGTAATATAATAACAGGTATTGCTAGCTCAAATCTATCTATGTGAGTTGTCACTAGTGGCCAGTCAGTACTGTAGCGTAAAATCCAGTAGCGTGTGGTAAATTGTATGGATGGGCAAGCAGTCTTATCACTATTTAGTGAATAATATTGACACGCAAAAATGTGAAAAAAACAACAACACATGCTTAAGTGAGTTTTGAACCCTGGTCTCCCACATGAAGGGGTAACACCTATACAACTGATCAAAAAACTCCCATATGTGAAATAGATGCTGATTGGACAAAATAGGCTCACTTCACTTCAATTCATTACACATTCTATGTTGTTATGCTGCCTGTATTTCTAACTAACATTGAATTATTTTAAATGTGAAAATAGCCTTAGCTACAAACAAAGACTTGGCTCTAAAAGATTTGTTTGTTGAAACTTGGCGTTGCTGTTCTCATGTTAGTGAGCGGAGTGTGAATGGGCTTCTGAACATGGACACAGACTGAGCACTAAAAACACAGTAACTTCTAGCCAAGCTTCAACAGCAGAAGTGAGGGGAAAACAGGCTTATTTGAATATATTTTGAATATATATTTTCCACTGGAATCCTCCAGAAAGCATTATGAATAATGAGTCATTTTTCAACCTTCTACTGTTTGCATATCATTATTGTTCAAAACAAGAAAAGTGCTAATGTCTACTAATATCAGACTATGAAAATAGTGAACTTAATGGGAGATAAGTGCCAAACAAGAACAAAACGTGCTTGTGTGTGAAGCAAGGATGAGTAAATAGTATATGCAGCAGACCCCTTCACCTGAGAAGGACCCCCTCCTTCTCAGGTGAAGGGGTGAACGACAGGCACAGATCAAAGCCGGCCCTCGCTCAGCAGGATTACATTTACCTTTTTGTATTGGGGCAAACCATATTTTACTTTTATTACAAGGAAAATAATTATGTAAAGCCCCTTTAAGGAAGCGAGTTTGAGAACATTTATGTTTTGTGTTATGTACACTTTGAATTCCTAAATAATATTCATAAATGAGGCCCCGGTTTTGGTCCTGGTATAGTCCAGGTCTAGTTCATGTTTATGTATACAAATTTCATCGTAAGGTTTTGCAGATAAGCAAGTGATTTTGTGGCTTTATATGTGTTATTTTTTTTTTTAATAAATAACAAATACAACAAAGCAATAACAAATCCATTTCCTATACAGTTAAGGCAAAGACCTGGGAATTTTTCAAAAAGGGCATTTTTGTTGTCTTTTATTCCATTTTAAGTTCAATTGTCTATGAACACTCTAGACCTTATTCCCTGTTTCTCCATCCTTTCTTGTCCGATCACACGTAAGCCCTCATTAGCATAGCCCTACATGTGCTTGTTAGCTTAGCCTGCTCGCCCTGTGTGGTTAGTGGTATGTTCATTACAGGTGGTGCCTGGCTGAGGCTGTTGCTTTAATCCTCTGAGACCTCCAGCTCAGAGGCGAGGGTGGGGGTGCTGTTCCTCTGATCCTGCCCAAAGGGTGTCCCATGGGTGCCCCCCCCCCACCTTCACCCCCAGGTGCTAACTGTGTGACAGCAGGTTGATCTTTATCGATTGTCAGAAGCACTCTCCCGCAGTTAAAAATGAAGATGCATGAAATATTAATGCAGTTGCAGCGTTATTATATTTTCCTTTGGCCTTTTGGGTTATTTGCGTTAAATATTCTCTCTCCACATGAAGTGTGTGCTCCTGAGTGTGTCTTGGGTGGCTTAAGGGGGCAGGGTCAGAGGTCAGGAGGAGAGCCAATATGATCACATATAAATGCTGGGTTATTACAGTGAGTGATGCTTTTGTGTTTTATTGTTATTACTATTCATAATAATAATTTTATTTGTCCTGTCATTGTGCTTTGGCTTTTGTCTCTTGTCCTTTGTCTCTTTTGTTGAGTTAGGTAAATTGTTTTCTACATATTGCACCGCAGAGATTTTAAAGAAAGTTTTATTTAACATGGTAAATCTTGTCCCTGCCTTAGTCAGTAAACACATGAATACTATACTACAACTGTGGGCCTCGATGTTTCCCTGCACTGATCTGTTTGCTTGAGGTTATTAACAGTTAAAATATGTGTTTTTACATACATTGTGCTTATATTTTTAACTTAAAATATAATCATTAGTTGCAATTAACTAATTAACATGTATCAGACCTAGTTAGGAGACTGTGCCTTATTTTAAAGCAAATGGAAGCTGTTGGAGGCTTGTTATACCTTAAGATACAGTATATGCATAAGAATGTTCGGATTTGTTTAGACTTCTGATCAGGAGAATTTGTATTGATTCCAAAATATGTTTATGAACCAGGCCAAGGTTCATGCCCAGCTAAACCCACACTTGTGATGGTTGCTCTGTTGATAGTATTGCAGCACAACAAAAGTGACTGCTGTAATTCTTGGCAGCTGTGTCGCTCCGAGGCTCTACACACATAGAGATAATGTGAGAACAGCTTCAGGTAATACGGTATTAATATATTTAAGAGGCTTTGAAAGTTTAATGAAGGCTAGTCTAAAGGATATTGAGTGGTCCGTGTGTGAAGGATCGACCAATACCAAGTGCTCCAGACTAGACTCTATGAGCTGCTATGTGTTCATACAGAGGGAGTGGTGCTGCTTACTTATTGGCTGTCAGAGATATTAAAACAACAATATTAAATGCATTGGAAGAAATAACCAAGTTAATGTGTTGCATTTTTTTGCAAACCTTGTTCAGCCCTCAATAATTGGGTTATTATAGTTCCACAGTGCAGTGTTTTGTATTTCTCTGGAATATTTCATGCCATGTACCACCAAAGAAAATATTTAACCTTCCAAGTACCACCAGATCTAAACAGGGTCTATAATACGCACTCAGTGGTGCTGCCATTTTGAGGAAAGAAGCCGCCTGCTTTCTGCGCTGTGAGTTTTACCAACAACGTGTCTTAAAAAGAAAGGATCATTCTTCTGTAACATACTCAAAGACCTAGACCTAGACCAAGACTTAGATGTAAATGATAACCAACGTTTTTGCTGTTTTTAAGTTTCAGCAACTTACTTAATTTCATTTTCTGTGAGATGCACTATTTTTAATGTAGTATAATCTAACAGTCGACATGGTGAAGAACACAATCCAGTTTTTAAGTTTCAAGTTCTAGGTCAAGAACAAACTGAAAGAAGGAGAATCAATGCATGCGTATAAGATTGACTGTACATTAAGAAAACAGAACTGCAGATAATCTTACGGCTGTAATTGACTAATTCCCTGTCCAACGATTATTTTACTAAAAGAGGGTATGGAATTAAATAAAGCTCTCCAACCTTTCTCATCAATCCGACAATATGTTTGACCCGAACTGCACAAAAAAGACAATACAAGTATTAGTATTCCTTTGTAAAGAGGCAGAATATTTTCATAATTAATTCCCAAGTTTCCAGCTGACTCATTCCATGCCATCTCCTTTCTCTTACGATATTATCTACAAAGCTTCATAATCCCAATAAAATGATTTGTCAAGTAATACACATTTGTTGACCATGACGCCATCGACCAATGGATTGACTAAACGAGACTAAGGGTTTTTGGTCAATTCTGTGGAAATATTTTTCTTTCTATAAAACAGCCAGCTATCACCTTGTTTTTAGCTTTTTATTTCATTGACATTTACTTTTTACATTTTGGTCTATTTTCTAAATGTACTCTGACAATGCCAAACCGATTGACCACCATTTTCCATTGGATATCATTGATCTGTTTTTGAATCTGTCTGTTTATTGCACACCTTGCAGCTTTGGCCTGGCTTCTGGTCCCTTGTGTACGGGGGTTACCAGTTCAAATCCCTGCGCTGCCTGATTAGCTTTATCAGCCGCTCACATCCCTCGATATCAGGCGTAAATCCGGGGTAATCGCACTAGAGAAAAACTATTTAACCTTAAACCCATGTCCAAGTATTCCATTTGGCTTTGTTTACGGCCAGGCCAGTTCCTATCTCCTACACCCTTGCTGCCTCCCTCCTTCTTCCCTATCGAGCGCACCTTGCCCCCTCCGCGTTGACGAGAGCTTGAGCAGGCCCTACGCTGGGATAATTGAATAATCGCGGTTTATAGAAACAGATTGAGGAGAGTGTCCGGTTGAGCGGTACGCTGCTGCGAGGAGCCGGACCGCAAGCTGGGAACCACTCAGTTCTGTGTGACAGAGAAGGGGGTGGGGCAGAGAGAGAGGAAACAGAGAGAGGGATAAGAGGAAGACTGGAGAAAGTTAGAAAGGGGGAGAGAGTGAGGGATTGAGAAAAGGTAGAGAAAGAGAGATAAGGAACGTTTTAATTGGGTTTGGTCCCCTTGACCGAAGGTTTGTCTTGGAACTCTTGGGCTTGGTTATTTCAGATGGCCTGCGGTTCTATGCAAAAGGCCTAGTCAAGACCGGTTTGGGGCATCTCCCAGGGCCATTCTTAGGTCGCTTAAAGTGTCTGGTCCGGTACACTTAAGACAGTGAAGATCTACCTATAGATCTAAATTATTGTATAATTTAGTATTATCTTTATTGTCAGTATTAAACTGTTTTTTTTATTTTTGTTCAACCATAATTTGGCTATAGAAACACAATGTAGGCTTTCATTAATAGCCTAATATTGTTTATCATATACAAATGTGCAATATAAATTTAACTAGACCATTTAACAGGGCTGAGTATTTTGAAAATAAAATATACTGGCCACAACTACGCTAATGATAGAAGATTGAGCTTAACCAGAACTTCCTCTCTCCTCCTTCCTCTGCGTTACACAGCGCGCACTTCGGCGCTTTCCGGTGCTTTCCGGAGCTTTCCGGCGCACTTTGGCGCTTTCCGGAGCTTTCCGCCGCGCTTCGACGTATTGGGCACCCCTGGTGAAGACACTTTCGGACCGTACCAATCAACTCCTCAGAAGAGTGAGAGAGAGAGGGAAAAGGGTGAGCGATGATGTGGGGGTGGAGAGGTGATCCACTGCATTATTTATACAGAACAGACTGGGGGGCTTGCATGGAGGCTTGGGCAGAAGCATTTCCCCTTTAGTGTTTGAAGATAAAAACACATTTAGTTCAGGTTGGGTGAGCATGAATTTGATATTTTTTTAATATCGTGTTAGTTTAGTGCGGTGCAGTGAAGTGTTTTTCCATCGACTGGTGGGTTGCTAGTTCAAACCTAGTAAATAATGCCATTGTGGGCCTTGGTAAGACACATTACAGGTATTTCATAATTAACTGTATACCAATGTTGTCTTTATGTGAACTTCCAAAGAAATACAAAATATGTTAAGAGGTTGCATAGTCATTTGAGAATGCAATGCAAGTATATAGTGTTACAAATGTATAGAATTTGTACTGTCTTGAAAACGTAATTAAAAAAAACAAACAAAAAACATTCATTTTAAACTGCTATATACTGTTAAATATTTCACAATTAGTTTATGAATGCTTTTCACAAATTTCAAAGGCCAGAGCGGAGTTTTGCTGTCACACTAAAAGCTAACAACAACTAGCATGCTAACAGCGCAGCAGTGTTACTTCCTGTTGTATCAATATGTTGATCAAAACACTTTAGAATTAGACAGCGCAAAGTGGTCTCATTTTGACCTTATGGGCTGCTTTTACAATATATCTGTACTGGGGAAAAAACTTACTTTATCACATGAAGAATCCGTTCGGCTGTTCTTATTTATGGTGTAAACACTACCCTAAAATAACTGATACTTCATGAAGTTGTATTAATACATTTGGAAAGACACAAGCAATATTTTACATAAAAAACTGTTTATTAGTATATAGTACAGTGGTGGGCCGTCAGGGCCAGCAAGGCCTTCTCTGCTAGCCCAAACATAATCAGAATATGATTTAAAAATATATATATATATATATTTTCCCTCAAATATTTATTAAATTATTCCCCAGAGTAAGCGTTTTACTCTTCATTTCATGGCTTCCCTCTTGGTTGCACTGCTTCTGCCCCAGGTTCAGATTTGGAGGCTGGTCTTTATGTTAGATCTTTTATCCAATCATATTCAGCCATCATGTGTTGCCAGGGGTCTAAAATCTGCCGAGGCCTTCAGACTCAACAGAGCTGGTGCTTGTAGCTAAAAGTGAATGGAAATGAAAATGATGTGTCAACTGATCAGCTTCAGAGTTGGCTCTTGTACGTCTGCTGCTGTTGCTCAGGAGCCATCTGGCAGGTGCATCACGTGCACGTCTTTTGATTGGATCACCAATATTGAGAGGCAGGTCTTATGGGCGGGGTATATCGATTTGGTCGAGGATACAATTACAATGCCTTTCTCAAGATGAACTTTTCAAGAAAAGTTAGACATTGTAAGAAGAGGTTGTCCTATGCCGACGCTGCAAAGCCTGTTACAGGCGGCGCGCTGAAAATGCGTTGACAACATGCGGGCGAGGCACGGACAACACGCAGCACGGACCACGCGCGGAAAACGTGCAGAGAACGAGCGGACATCGGCAGGGCACGGAGAACGGCACACAGAACGCGCGAAGAACGAGCGCGGACAAGGTAAAGCAACGCCTGTTTAAACGTCTAGAGCCATGGCATCATAATGATGCTAATATGATGGTAATAAGAGGTGGATTTATTCGGGTGGGACTGTGTATGACCTCATTGAAGGCCCAAGCCCCAGACCCACGGCCCGCCACTGATATAGTAATATTTTCAAAAACATTATAGAATAAACAAAATATAGCTGTGATATAAAAGCTTTCCATATATATATTTGCACATTTGTTCTAGTTCTGTGGATCAATAACATCTTTAAGTCTACTCATGTGAAATTATGAATCTGTAGTGTTTAATACATATTCTTCCTCTGATTTTCAGTTTGCCATTCCTGATCCTACACACATCTTAGTTCAAATGTATTCACCAGACATAATGGAGTGGTTCCTCGATCTAATTTAAGCTGGAGAGAACTCGAGCTAATGATAAGCTTAAGCAGCGCGGCTGGAGCGAACCACTTGACCACAGTGCAACAGCCCTTCAAGCCTCGTCATCCCCATCCTCTGACTCCGGGTCTAGCATTCTCCGATCGCCTGTGCTGCAAATTCAACGGGATGTGGCCCCCTTTTTTCTTCTTACTTTCACCAATAAACTAGGTCAATGAGCAGCTCCATAAATCACGCTGAAGTCTTGTGACAGAAATGCTAGCTGCAGCCACGGCGCGCTGAATAAATTGCTTGCACGGCGGATCAACGTGTATATGTAAGTGTGACAAGGCGCACCTGGGGCGACGGTATCCGCGGCGAGGGGAGAGGAGAAAAAAGGTCTTAATTAGCTTCATGTTTTGCAGGTGGAAGGTTGGTGTGTGCGAGATACCGAGGAGAGGTACTTTTAATCAACTGGAGGATGTTACTGCTGCCCGCTGACATAGTTTTAGCGTCTTGTATGGAAAGGGAAGAGTTACAGAGGAGGATGGAGGGATGAAACAAAAGGCTATATGGAAGAAATGGAAGAGCAGTGAGTTAGGCCACTTGGAAGTTGGATAGATCTCAACATTTCTCATCAACACCAATTGCTACGAATTGGTAAAGCAGATGTTACAAAATATATATCGACAACTGAAGCTAACTTAGCATGGAGATGTCATTGCTTTGCTGGAAAAATTCTACAGTAGTCACAACGTTTTTAAAAGCACACCAGGAAAACTGGATAACTGGCCAATTCACGTCTAAATACATGTAAACCTGGGAACTTTATGATTGAAGTGTCTTGGTTCGAACTCAAAGACCCTAATAAAAAAGCACTCACTCATTTCACATGTTTACTCGTTCACCCATTGGCTTGTACAAGTTGTTTTGTCTTGGTCCATTATGTTAAAGTGAAAGTAAAAAAGACCGGAGCTTCAGCGTGGCTAAGAGTGGTCTGATCAGTTTTGGGACATTTAAATTGAATTTGGTTGTTTAGCGCAATCTGAGTTCTCTCCGAGCACATCATTTAACACCATGAAGATAAACAGGTGATGCCAGCAGGAGAAGTTACAGGTTAGGGCCCTTATTTATAGAGTAGGTAACTACAAATAAGTACACAAACTATGAACTTTGCGCATAGAGGCATTCAGAGATGAAGCAACTTTTTGTAAGAATTCCACAGAGAGTTTCAAAAAAGTATAGAATCAAACTGTATTATAGCTCCATCAAAAAAGAAAGACACATAAAGTTTGCCAAATTGGATTGGATTCAGGAAACACGAGTCCTTCAGTAAGTACAGTTCTAACCTCCTAACAAGCAAATGGGCTGAAACAAAAGCGTACCTGCTGTTCCAAATGCCACTCCGAACGGGATGACGTTTTAACAATCCCCTCTGATATTATCTAAAGCGCCTCTTCGATAATTACGGCACTCATTAGCTAGCGTTTGGTCCTGATACAACAAACTAATTAGTGGGGAATTAGAGGCTTGGAGGTGTGAGAAAGGATGGAGGAAGGGGGGCAGCGTCCAGCAGGAGAGACGGAGAGACAACAGGATACAGCATCTGCACTCATTACATACACCTGCCCATGCGTTTGCACACCGCCCCGAGGAGCCTGGGGTGATGTGCACGAGTCCTTCAGAAAAACGGAGGGTAAAGACAGGAGAGGGACAAAAGGCAGCCATTAGGAAGCGCTGTTATACTCAATAAAAAAGCATTGTTCTTGAGAAATTATGTAGTTTTGGCAAAGTTAAACAAGTACTTGGGTTGTTCGCACAGAGAATTGGTAAGCAGCGCTGGCCACCTCGCTCATGGTTTCACATAAGCGACTGATGTCACCAAAACATGACAAATGCTTTCCTAATAAATTAAATCAAAATTCTACCTGAATTATACTTATTAATCATGAGGCCGATCTCAGGTTTCAATAGAGGTTTATTAAAGGTTTGTGTCGCTGTGCGACACAAACACAAAGTGGCTAAAGCTTGAAAAATTAGGAAACTACTTTATCCTACATTTATTCACTTCTCCGCACCTTTACATCACATTTTAATGTCTCTTTGTGTAACGCTTTGGATAATATTAGACATTTTATGCATACTGGAAAATACAATATTTTGTTTTTATCTTGACACGACTGTTGTGCATTATTAAACAGGAAACAGTGATAGTTTGTTTTGCAAAGCGTAGCGGCTCAACATATAAGTGAGCATCACTGACAGTGCCAAGACTAAAGCAGCGTTTGGTGAGAAATTATTATTTTCTGTTTATAGCTTCTTTTCATAGTGGATACATTACTTTTTGAGTTAATTACAAGCTGGTTTCAGTTGCAGGATCTGACAGCCCAATTTAGAGTGGCGCTCACTCACTGTTTTCTCATTGAATAGTCAGTTTAACTATAACCAAAGTAGAAACCACATCATCAAACATATTCATCATTCTTCATGTCAGTAAGGTATTGTAATTGAGAATAAATCAACACTTTAATTGTCTGTCAAATTGAGATTTGTTTTATTGTTATTAAATTTTAATAATCTTTGGTGGAGGAAATCGGACACACTTTTGTGTTGATGTTTAAAAGTTTGTATTGTTTTTGTTCAGGAAATGACTGTAGAAAGTAATGACCAGAAAATCCAATTGAACATGACCTTCATCTGGCAGTAGATGCAGCACAAATCCACATGTAGTAGACTCTCACCTCAGCCTAACAGTGATCTAAGCCAACAGCAGCAGGCTTGTGTTTGTCCTGCTGTGATAAGGGCTGCTGGTGTGGACACTGAAAGTGTGAGTGAGGCGAGTTGATCGGATCTGTCAGTCCAGACTCCAAATAGCTGCTGGATCTGACTTGATAGGACACACGCACCTCTCTGAACATTTGCCAGGTCTGAACACGCAGGTAAAACAGTCACATGCACCACTCTGAACAGCTGCAAGGACTGAACACACAGGTAAAACAGTCACATGCACCACTCTGAACAGCTGCAAGGACTGAACACACAGGTAAAACAGTCACATGCACCACTCTAAACAGCTGCAAGGACTGAACACACAGGTAAAACAGTCACATGCACCACTCTAAACAGCTGCAAGGACTGAACACACAGGTAAAACAGTCACATGCACCACTCTAAACAGCTGCAAGGACTGAACACACAGGTAAAACAGTCACATGCACCACTCTGAACAGATGCAAGGACTGATAATATATGTAGGCAGCCACAGCAGCAGTAGTAGTAGTAGTAGTAGTAGTAGTAGTAGTAGTAGTAGTAATAGGAATAGAAGACAATGTAGATTTACTGTCTTGCCCAAGGACACAACAGCATCATACCACATAAATAAATTGAATACCACAAAAAATAAAATAAATAAATAAAACTTTACAGCTAACAAAAATGTTGATCACAAAACATTGAACAAAACAAAGACCAATTTCTAGACAAAAGTGAAATTAATCTCACTCATAATTAATAAATAATGAAAAACCTTCATCCTCTGCTGACCTTAGAGTGTGTGAAAAGTTAAAGGCGCAATGGACGATTTTTCGGCGATTTGGAAAAGCAGGCGGAAGTGCTCATGCGCACTCCCCCGTGCGGACTGATACAACACACACGTGCGTTTGTTTATTAGCATCGCATCTCTCGTCTCCCGTAGATTTCCGTCTCTTACGAGTCAGCTCGAACTGTCTTTCTCCTTCTTCATTTTGCCCCGTACACTGAGGGAACTATATTATGATAGATCAATGCGCTTAGACACGCGGAAACGTGCTGCTCGAGGGGACGAGCCCGGTTGCGGCTGCAGGTGAGCGGTAGGTGCGTTTTATGATTGATACGTGGCAGGACTAATTGGCAGTCCACGCCACGAGGAAATAAGACTCAGATTTGGGCCCAAAAAATCGTCCATTCAACCTTTAATAGAAGAATAATATAGTGGCAGCACTGCAGCACTTTGTCAACACTGTCAATGGATACCCAATAGTCAATCATATTTCTGCACGTTAGCTTCACATTTCAAAGTTTGACTGATGAAATAGCATGTGGGACATACATCTGACTCTGTAAATAAAGTCACCACTTGGTGCACCATACATCACTGTATGGGCTTCATCTCCAGAACTTTGACCTCCACGTCTCCAACGGTCGAGGTCTTCCTGAAACTGCATTTTTTCCCGTCCCAATCCTCAGGGGGTTGGCGAGCGTCCGGGTGACCTTTCAGACATACAGAGGAGCTATAGGTTTACTTGAGCCTCGGTGTAGAACTGCTGACTGTGGAGGAGGCAGGATAAGTGGTTTGTGTTGAGAATGGTGACAGGAACTGCAAAGGCAAAGTCATAGAGGCAGGGTTTCTTCTCCCCAAACGTTATATTATTGAAGAAAAATAATGATATTGAAGTAATACATTAAAATATGAACAATGTGCAAACCATGTTAAAAAAATATATGACTTAGGCAGAGCAAAATAATATGTCTGTTTGCCGTAACCCGACCGAGCCGTCAAAATTATAGCCGACTGAAAAAAAAAATATCAGCATTTTGTCAAAATTATGCCAAATTCTTTTATTTTTCTTATATTTCGCCCACTCACGGACCGTTTAAAAAAAAAAAAGTGCCGTGTTGAATAATTTTTTTATCACTGGAACTCGCTAAAAATATTACGAAGCCGAAAAAGAAATGAAAATGAAACTTAACACGAGCGGAGAACGTTCAAGTCATTGTCTGTTGAAGCCTGACCCCTGAATTTTTATACTTTAAAGAAAAAAAATTAAATTAAAATGTAAACATTGCTTTTGTGTTTTTTCCTTATGTACACTTTTAGTACGAATTTCATGTAAAGCTTTATGAATGGGACCACAGACCATTCCTGACATCTTCACCCCGAGCGTTTGTCATTGACCAGTGCGTTTGTCCTGTGGTCAGTGGAAGTGAGCTGTCACGTGAGGCTGCTGACTTAAGACTTTCTCACAATCATTAGCGCCAGGGAGATAAAGCACCGGGCGTTTGGGAGGGAGAGGAGCGGGCGTTAAGGGTGACACATTTATGAATGGCCTCGCCGCTCCCACAATGCACCTCTGTTAGCAGCCCGTCTGTGGTGCTCCAGTCTGACATTGACTTCTGGGTTCTACATTGTGAGAGCAGTAAGTTACTTCAGACTGGACAAAGAGTTGGGCTTGGTGTTTGGCTTGGTGTTCTCAAGAACGAAACAAAAACATGGCAGCGCTCAAGTCCAAGAGAGTAAGTCAGTGTGAAGGAACTTATTTGTATTTAGTTTGATCAAAAGAGGTAGGGTTTGGACAAAAGTTGAGGATGAAGATGCATGGGATTTATACAGCACATTTCAAGACACATAACGTGGTTTACTGAATTATACATGCCATACTCAGTGTTGGTAAGCTTGAAATGGGGAGAGAAAGGGTAAAGACAAATGGTCGAGGGCTTGAATTTAACCCATGACCTCACGTTTATAGCAACCAGCACTCGCACTTCTTGTGAATATTTGTGGTGGCACTCCGCATGTCTGTGGGTCAGTGCGATTATGTTGCCATGATTGTCAGGCTCCGTTGCCTCTTATATTGTAGAAATAGCGGCTAACACCAGCATGGAGTTTGCGAAAACACTTTTCTAGTTCTTCGCTTTTGGCAAATGTGAGGGTGTTTCTGTCCTTCATGTGACACAATCATTACAAAATGTCCTTATGTCTAGGGTCTGCACACTTTCTGTCAAGGCTTAAAACGTTTGTAAAATCCTCTGGCGTGCAGCTGGTCCAAACCCGGAATTGTCAAACTCTGATGTTGAAAATAACTTCACGGTGCTCTAAAAGATATTGGACGCTTTCTGTGGAAATCCCAAGTGAAAAGCCTTGATTACCCAAACATGTGAAACACAACTCTGTATATGTTTTGGATAAGGGAACAACATTCAAAGACAATGTGGGTTAAGTACCTTGACCAAGAACACAGACGAAGCTGAGATAAAACTGCTGATCTTTGGGTTCCTCTAACCACCAAGACGCCGTTATCTCTAGAACTTGAGTTTTGATTGTTGCAAACAGAAATCAGAAATGATCACAAAGCAACACAACATTTGGCCTTTTACATAAACCATGTGTATGTTTCTAATTGCGTTCACTTTCACCAACATGCAACAACATCCAGAGCTGCAGTTATGAATGTGTTCATGTCGCGTTGGCTTGTAATGACTGCTCTGAAGCTGGGATTGATCCGGTCCATGCTGTTATGTGTTGTGATTGAACAGCCATTAGCACATTGGAGACACCCCCCCCCTCTCTCTCACACACACACACACACACACACACACACTCACTCACTCACTCACTCACACTCGTCTCTCAGCTCAGGCTGTTATGAATTATTGAAATATGTCCACGAGCGAGTATTGATCAAGTCAGGAGCAGACAGTCCGTGGGCTTGCTGCTTACACGCCTGGCCTCCACTTTGATTTCACATCCACTCACATATGCACATTGTTCATACATGTACAGTTTTCTATTGTGTAATATTCATTAGATTTTTTCTGTATACATTTTGGATCATAATCGATGTTTAGTAACATTTTAATTAGAATGAGCAGATCTCAAAAGTTCCAATTGTTCTTTGCAATGATGAGATCACCCCTGTGTCTCTGACTGGGATATTCACAAATGATACTGATTTGGAGCCCATGCCAGTGTTGAGGTACTGGTACACGCAGATTACGATCAATCGGCCTATGTTTACTTGTTTTGATGTTTTTACAGTGTATTTGAATACATTAACACCTTGCATGGTTTTAATATTTCTGGTTTATTAATATATACGTGTTTATGCTGTTTACTTATCTTTTCATAACCTATGCTTTATTTATTTATTAGCATCCTCGTTAGCTGTAATTTAATTTAATATAGTCATGTCTTGAAAGCAAACATTTATTATTTTACATCATTCAAATAAAAAAAAATATTCAAGTCATATGAATATAATATTTAAATTAAGATATTTTATCTCTCTTGACATTTTGTGTTTTTAAATATATATACATAAAATAAATAAAGTATGGTATGTGTTTATTGACAGAGTTGTTGATAACAATGTTGTATATTTGGGCTGATCTTCCCACTTTTGTCAAAAATAGACGAGTGCACTGTCAAACTAACTCAGAGACTGGATTCAAGAGGTTCTGAGATTTAAAATGAGTTAAGCTGGTAAAAAAACTGTGTTGATTCCTGTTGGGTTTCAGTTGATTAGACAGTAGTATTAACCACAAAGATAATACCTAAAGTTTCTTTGTACTTCAGATATCTTTGCCAATTGCTGACAATATACTTGATACTACCCGTTTATATTCCAAACCAGCGCTCTAATCTAATTCAGTTCAGATTTCAGTCTTCGCTCAACATCTGGACATGCTTAAAACGTCAAATGCAAATTGAATCTGAATATTTAGTTTAAATCTAATAGCAATAACTGTAACCACATTTCCTCTATCATCACTAATACATTCCTTATCCTCCCTCCATCAGTTATTACCCACATTGAGACATCTTTTGCTGACACGTGGGCGAAAGCATAAGTGAGCGATAATAATATTAATGGGAAAGTCTAAATCCCAACGGACAGCAGCGTTTGAAGGGGACTTGCCTCATGTCCAGCTGGAATTGGATGCACTGACCCTTAGCTCGGCCTCTGCCCTCTCCTGTCCCAACCAGATCTTTGTCAAGCCCTTAACAGAGCGACCGTTCAAATTCCATTTAAAAATAAGAACCTTAAATGGTCGTAATTAACAAATCACAAAGACTACGGTTAGTGAAGTGTCTGTGTACACTGTTGGGTGAATGTGTGTGTGAATGGGTGAGTAGTTTCCTGATGTAAAGTGTTTTGAGTGCCTTGAAGTTAGAAAGGCGCTATATAATTGTGACCATTTACTGCAGTGACCAGATTTTCAAAATTAAAAACTGCGACACACCCGGGTTGCAATGGGGGTAATATAATAATTGTAAAAAATGGGACTAATTAAGGAGATTTTGATGCACTCAGTCCAATCGTGGCTCTTTCACACCACTTTCACAGCTCACTTGTGACTCAGTGTATAATCTGCGAGACTTCTATCAGTGGGAGTGAAAGCATTTTTTGTGTGTTCTTGTTATTCTAAAGCAACATTTTCTCTATTTTGGCTAAAGAAACAACAATATCTTACCCTCTTTACTGTTAGCGGGTCTCAAAGTGGCCTAAAACCGGGGACAACTGGGACATGTCAATGGTTTTGGATACATCTGCTGGGGCATGGAACACAAGGCTTAAAACTGGGACTGCTACGGGGAAATGGGGATGTCTGGTCACCCTACCTTTTTTGTAACCATTTACACCCAGACAGGGGGAGAAACTCCACAACAGAAAAAGTGAAATAAATTAAGTTAAAAAAAAGTAGTTCGACCTCTACAAACATGTTTTGAAATGCATGTCAGTTCACATTTACGTCTCCTCTCAAATGTTAATGTTTAAAATGTGTATTTTGAACATTGAACAATAAATTGCAACTCTAATCACAATGATGGTCAGAAAAATTGCTATCAGATCGTTTGGCAAAACTATTCGCCACAGTTGTGAGTGACTTCCCTCTCTTCAGACGTCTCCTCCGCCTCCTCACCTCCTCCACGGGCCCCTCGGAGCCCGGTAATCCATCACACGGGGCAGAGGAGGAGGTGACAGAGCTCTAGGCTGCAGGTTCATGCACTGCTTGCTATGGATTGGATTCAAATGTTGCACAAATTGATTGGCCGGGCGATGGAATGCAGGATGTGTTGTTACGTGCAAATGTGCAGATGTTTGGACGGCCCAGTGGTGCTTTCATGGCTCAGCACTACAGCACCTAAAGGACACGTTCTTCCACCTGTCTGCGCCCTCAGGCTGAAATTGCACATAGATACAATTGGCAACCAGTCATATTAGGGGGCGTGGTCTGCCATTGAGTCAACCTTTTAATACGTTTCCTGGTGAATAATGTGTATTTTAAGAACAACTAATTCAAGTCGAGTACAAACTCAGTCTTAATGGAGGTTGTTGACATGTAAAGTCAAAAAAGTCCACGGATTGTTCTGTAGTAGATGTTAAAATACAGCAGGCGACGCATAGCATCGCAATAGCATTTAGCTCAAAGCTAATGTTATTATTTTTTGTTTTTTTTTGTTTTGCCAGTAGTGTCTTGTCTTAACTGTCTGACTCTTTTCATGTGTGTCTTCCGCTTCTGTCTCCACGTGTTACTGTAGCTGCTCTTAGTGTCGGGCCCCTGTTAAAGCTACAATAGAAGACAGATGGGGCCCCGTAGTGAAAGTGTCTCCAATTAAAGACGAGAACTGTGCAAATATTGACGAGTATCGACGGGTGTTGGGTGTCACGGGTCCGAAGGGAGAGACGGTAGCCAGGCTTCTCGGTGCCTGCTCCATCAGCTCTGTCGGCAGCTGCACCCAAGGGCCCCGTGTTATGTGGTGCTGCTTTATTAGCTGTAGTCCAGGGTCACCAGATTCAGTGATGGAAGATACGCTTGTGTGGATTAGAATGCTGATTTGATTTACAGTTTCTATTAAATCACTTAAAACAGGCAGTCATTTCAACACCAACACACCATAATGAGTTTACCTTTATATTTATTTACATGCATTCACAAATAAATACAAAACTTAGAAAATACAATCAAATACATTTAGTAATTTGGTACATAGGAAAAACGAGCCTCTGCAGTTAAGGAGTTAAAAAATTGAAATTATTCTGAAACGATAGCTGCTCCTAACTTCCAAGCTATTAAGTGATGACAGAATGTGCTGACTATTTATGGACTGTAAAACTGGATTAACACCTGATGATGTCACAAGGTGGAACAGTGTGTGTTTAAATTTGGAAACAACCAAGACGAAGAACCAAAACATAAAAAGTATTCTAAATAAGCCCCAGCAGGGCGGAGGGCCTATTGCTCCCGCAACGCTGCCGAAGGCAGCGTTGCAACTGTCTGACCAAACATGCGGGCGCAGCCTGCATGTTTGGTACCCCGTCGCCCCTGGCAAGTACAGTGAACTAGCCCATGCCGAAGGCATGGATCATGCATACTTACTCCTGCTATGACAGAAATAGTCAACAATTAGTGAATGGGCGTAGTCCATTCACTAATTGTTGACAACAGCAGCGCGAAGCGCTGCATTCCTCCAAAAACCCTCCTGGCATCGTCCCGTACGCGAGAATCCATGCCGCAGGCATGGGCCATGCTTGTATCTGCTCAAATCAATGGAAGTCTATGGGGAGTGGGCGGGGCATCCCGACGGAATAGGGAGTGACGAGCGCGTAAGCGCTCGTAATGATGATTCCACCCCATGGCGGCATGGGGAAGGCTTAGAGCTTTCAAACGATGTATAATTTGTTGTTATAGTGGAAACGGCTATATTGTTTTTGCTAAAAATATTATTATTAGGCCCGAGCGCCACAAGCTGGCGAGAGGCCTATTAATCTCGTAAGGCCGTGCGAAGCACGGCTGCGAAAGTGCGCACGTAGTGCGCACGAAATCGAGCGCGAAGCGCTCGCCCACTTCCAAACACTCACTAACGCACTCCTCCACTCATGCACGCCCCGTGCATACTAATTAGTTGTAGGAAAATGGAACATTACCGTTGTAAACGGGCGAAGCCCGTGCAAAAGTTCGCACTAAACGAGCACTTTACATTGGGATGACGACCGCGAAGCGGTCGTCATCCCCATATAAAGCACTCATTTGCGCTAAGTAGCTCACGAATACGTTCCCCATCTCTTGCATGTTCCGTGCATATAAGCATGTAATGCAAAAATTGAACATTATTACTGTATAGAGGGCCAAAAACACAAAGTGGGCGGAGCCCACTCAAAATTATCGAAAGTACCCGTCAGTGACCAGGGACCCACACCATGAGGTAGGAAAGCGCGAGCGCTTTCCAAAAATGTATAGTTTATGATATTTGAAAAATGGGAAACATTGTTTTCGCATCGGAATATTATTCTTTCTTTCTTTCTTTCTTCTTCTTCTCGGGACCAACCCCCCTATTTTTCACCCAGTGAACATTGACGAAAAGTCACAAAAATTTGCACACCTCTAAAAATCGTGCCTCTCTACATTCTGGCTATTTCCCTTTTCTAAAATAAAAAAAATTGGCGCGTCAGCGCCACCAAATGTACCAAAAATGCATTGAGAGATGGGAAATTACCCAAAAAAAATCTGATCGTAGAATCATGAAATTTGGCGCAGAGGTAGATGGTGACAAGAGAAGTAAAAAATATTATTACGGCAACGCCGTCCCCCGAACCAAATGTCGGCCATATTGCTTCAAAAATGGCTAAACATGACTTCGGAGTTTTTCCAAACGTCGTACTTTTACGAACTCCTCCCAGGGCGTTGGCCCTAAAAAGCTGACATTTGGTGAAAATGCTACTGAGGAGTGGGACATCAAAAGTTATCCAAATTACATTGATACCTCTCACGGTCTCTGTGCGGCGAAGCCGCAAACTGTAACTAAAATTTCAGAAATCTCCCATATTTAAAATTTCTGCCGTTTGCGCAGATAAAGTCCGAATTGCGTCAAATTAGAATCAGTTGTTAAACTCTTTGCCCTAAACCTACTTGAAGTGAAATAAATTCATTTGGCGCCACAGCGCCCCCTACAGATTTTATATGGAGGTTAAATGTTTAGTTTTGCGAAATTATATGAAATTTGACACACAACTCAATTTTAGCATCCCCATCAAAAAAGTCAATGAGACCCATGTCATAATTGTTATGGCGTTGCCGTAACGATGACCGAAACCTCCCATGTTATTCCAATGGGGCCAGAACATGTTTACACTTTAGACTTTCACAAACTCCTCCCAGGGCGTCAGCCCTATTAACCTGAAATTTGGTGAGACTCATCTTCAGGACCATCAAAAGTTATCCACATTTTCATTCAAAGAGTCACGGTGTCTGTGCGGCAAAGCCGCACATTTTGCCAAGAATTCAAAATAAAATTGCTTTTTGATGGTAAAACAAAGGGGAGAACATGTGACAGCGTCACAGATTCAGCAGTAGGCGTGATAAAAGGACAATTGGGGCGCGTTAGCGCCCCCTCCTCTTGCGGCGTGGCGGCGGTGTGGCGGCGGCGTGGCGAGGGCCGATCATTGCCGCTTGCGGCTATATTTTTTATTATTATTTTTCTTGTTCTTCTGCTTTTTGAGCTCTAATTTGACCCCCTGAACATGCTCAAAAACTCACCAAACTTTGCCCAAAATTCAGAATCGGCGAAAAATTTGATTTTTTCTGGGCCATTTTTTTTTTCGTAAAAAAATGGCGCGACAGCGCCACCGACAAAAGTCAAAATACATTGCGCCTATGGGAGACGCCCCGAGGTCAACTTTGTCGTAGAGCTACGAAATTCGGGACACGCATTCCTCTCTTGAGGACAAAAAAAAAATATTACTGCGGCCACGCCCCCAGACTTACCCTATGCCCGCCATCTTCCTTTGAAAATGAAAACAAGCTGTGTTAGCCATTTTGTTCACGTCAAACTTTGACGAACTCCTCCTAGGGCGTTTTGCCCACCGACTTCAAAATCGGCGTACGTCCTCTGGACAAGTGGGGCATCTAAAGTTATTCAATTTTTTGAGATACCTTTTACGGTCTGTGTGCGGCGCAGGCGCAAAGTTGGACAACTTATTTTGGAATATTGCAGATCTAAAAATTGCTCCCTTTTGATCAAAACCAGTCCGATTAGGACCAAATTTGAATCAGTTGTTAAACTTTCTAGTTTGGACCAGTTTAGGCTGAAGAAATTGAAATGGCCGCGATAGCGCCCCCTACAGAGTGACCTTTAAATTAACATTGAAGGTCAAAAATTTGTTTTACCAAAATTGTCTAAACTTTACCCAAAATTCTATTTTGCCGTCCCGATCACAAAAGCCAATCACAAAAATGCCTAAGTTTTTACGGCGTAGTCGTAGCGATGACAGAAACCTCCCATGTTATCCCTATGGGAAAACCGCAAAATCTCTCAAATTACCACATTTTTATGTTTTACACTTTAACGAACTCCTCCTAGTGCGTTTTGCCCACCAACCTCAAAAACGGTGTACGTCCTCTAGACAAGTGGGGCATCTAAAGTTATCCAAATTTTAAGGATAACATTTACGGTCTCTGTGCGACGGAGCCGTAAACGTTTCCCAGAATTCTGACTATTTGGCCTTCAGAGTGGCCTATAAACAATATAGTTTTTCCAAATGACATGATATTTTGAACAAAATTCTAATTTGCCATCCTGATCATAAAAGTATGAGAGCCAAAGTCATATTTTGTACGGCGTAACCGTAGCGATGACAGAAACATCCCATGTTATCCTTATGGAAAAATCGCAGAATCGCTCAAATCACCACATTTTTACACTTCACACTTTAATGAACTCCTCCTAGGGCGATTGTCCGATCAAGTTCATATTTGGAGAATATCATCTACACAAGTGGGGCATCAAAAGTTATCCATATTTTGATTCTAAGTGCTACAGTCTCTGTGTGGCGGACCCGCAAATATATGTCAGAAATGGGAAAACCGCGATATCTCTAAAATGACCACATTTTTATGCTTCACACTTTAATGAACTCCTCCCAGGGCGATTGCCCGATCAAGCTCATATTTGGAGAAAATCATTTACACAAGCGGGGCATCAAAAATTAGTCATATTTTGATTTTAAGTGGTACGGTCTCTGTGCCGTGCAGCTGCAAATATACTGTCACAAATGGGAAAAACGCCAAATCTTTGAAATGTTCACATTTACGCTTCACACTTTAACAAACTCCTCCGTGGGCAATAGTCCGATCAAGCTTTACTTTGGGAAATATCATCTACACAAGAGGGGCATCAAAAGTTATCCATATTTATATTCAGAGTGCTGCGGTCTCTGTGCGGCGGCTTGTGTTGATTTGCACTGGATTGGCCATGTCCAATGTGTCCCCGTCTGTCAAGTTCTTTTCTAATTCACACACAATAAGGGCGCCATCTTTATCAAGTCGAAAGCACAGAGTCGGAAGGCCGGCGGCCCGCGAGGGCCGTTGGATGCCGCTTGCGGCTTTAATTCTTTCTTTCTTCTTCTTTCTTTCTTTCTTCTCGGGACCAACCCCCCTATTTTTCACCCAGTGAACATTGACGAAAAGTCACAAAAATTTGCACACCTCTAAAAATCGTGCCTCTCTACATTCTGGCTATTTCCTTTTTCTAAAATAAAAAAAAAATTGGCGCGTCAGCGCCCCCAAATGTACCAAAAATGCATTGAGAGATGGGAAATGACCCAAAAAAAATCTGATCGTAGAATCATGAAATTTGGCGCAGAGGTAGATGGTGACAAGAGAAGTAAAAAATATTATTACGGCAACGCCGTCCGCCCAACCAAATGTCGGCCATATTGCTTCAAAAATGGCTAAACATGACTTCGGAGTTTTTCCAAACGTCGTACTTTTACGAACTCCTCCCAGGGCGTTGGCCCTAAAAAGCTGAAATTTGGTGAAAATGCTACTGAGGAGTGGGACATCAAAAGTTATTCAAATTACATTGACACCTGTCACGGTCTGTAGCAAGAATTTCAGAAATCTCCCAAATTTTACATTTCTGCCGTTTGCGCAGATAAAGTCCGAATTGTGTCAAATTATAATCAGTTGTTAAACTCTTTGCCCTAAACCTACTTGAAGTAAAATAAATTAATTTGGAGCCACAGCGCCCCCTACAGATTTTATATGGAGGTTAAATGTTTAGTTTTGCGAAATTATATGAAATTTGACACACAACTCAATTTTGGCATCCCCATCAAAAAAGTCAATGAGACCCATGTCATAATTGTTATGGCGTTGCCGTAACGATGACTGAAACCTTCCATGTTATTCCAATGGGGAAATCGCCAGAACATGTTTACACTTTACACTTTCACAAACTCCTCTTAGGGCGTTAGACATATTAACCTAAAATTTTGTGAGACTCATCTTCAGGGGTGGACCATCAAAAGTTATCCACATTTTTATTCAAAGAGTCACAGTGTCTGTGCACATTTTGCCAAGAATTCAAAATAAAATTGCTTTTTGATGGTAAAACAAAGGGGAGAAGATGTGACAGCGTCACAGATTCAGCAGTAGGCGTAATAAAAGGACAATTGGGGCGCGTTAGCGCACCCTCCTCTTGCGGCGTGGCGGCGGCGTGGCGAGGGCCGATCATTTCCGCTTGCGGCTATATTTTCTTCTTCTTTTGGTTATTCTGAAAAACATTGAAAAACCTGTCCTTACTCACCAGTGGTGATAAGCCAGTGTGAGTTATTTATTATAAATCATGTCAAAATCTTGTCTTGTCTCGTTCTCGTGGTCTCAATCTCTAGCTTGCTCTGCTGTTATCAGCTAAAACCAATACAAAACAGCGGCCCAAGTTAGCTCCACCGCCGCTCGTCCATGTGCAGGTTGATGTTCTGGTTGTCTGAGACCTGGCTCTGCCCTCTGCCTGACCATTGATTGACCACTATCTGACCCCTCGGAGCCTGCGTGTCTCCTCACTTACAGATGGATGTGATACTTAATGCAGTTATGCCTGTTATGGGAGATGTATCGGAGCAGAGACAGCAGCAGAAGCCAGGGTTATCCCTGTGTAATAGGAGGATATGGCCTGGGCTGGTTTATTGTTACTGAGGCTAATCTGCAGCGGACACAGGTTCACCTCCTAGAGTTCAAGTCTTGTGATTTTTGTTCCTAGCATTTGAAAACATGCAATTTTTGTCTGAAAAGCATGCGTCCAAAAAAGCAGAGGATACATTTTGCTATGAGGACAATAAAGTGTTCCTGCTTGATGGGTTAGGCTTAAGGAAATACACACCAAAAATTACCCCCTGAAAAAATAAAAAAATTATATATATATATATATATATATATATATATATATATATATATATATATATATAATATTTTATATTATAAGTGTATATCTCTTGCCCACAACAAGTCAACAAATAAAAAAAAAAACTCGCATAAAGTGCAAAAACTGCATAAAGACAGCCAGCCATGATTGGCTGGCTGGTAATTGTCAATGTATTTTCTGATTGTCTGGTAAACATTTTCCCTAACCTAAAACATCTATTTGCAATGCTTAATGTTTAGCAGTGACTTGCCTACACCAAGGCAGGAAAAAAGTCAGCCAATCAGAGGCCACACATGGGGGGAATCATTAAAGCTGAGTTTGACTGACAGGTCCCTGCTGGGTGTGTCCTAGCCCTGTCAGTTTGTCTTGCCAAAGGCCACCTGCATCATTTACACTGTTCTCATGGAGGTTCGTGTTGGTCTGTATCTTTGGAAATGGATAGAAACACAAAAGAAATATGAATTGCAGAGAGACCGCAGGAATTAACCCATCAACCTGTAGCCATAATTGTACTGCACTAATGAAATGGAATATGAAATATTTTAGATTTGTTTAATCTGTGCTTGTAATGGGGGAGCGTGCGTGAAGGGCACTTAAGCGTTGAAATATCTTGCGAATGTTTATCTTAGTACTTTATTATTATTAAAGATCATTATCTTTTGTATTACCGTACTGTGGGGATGGATCAAATAGTTACAGCAGAACAATGGAAACACCAAAAATACAAGCTAACGATACATAAAATACAACCCCAAAACAGACTTGCTTCCCTTCGTTCTCCTCTTTCTCATTGGCTTGGCGAGTTTCAAAGCAGCAGGTCAAATGTCAGCTGTCATCACGGCCCCTTTGGATAACATGAGATGTCAATAGAGCTGCCCAACCATGACTGAGGAGAGTAAGGCGGGACAATAAATGAGGAGAGCAGCGAGAATCATCCATGAGGAGAGCAGGGAGAACCATCCACGAGGAGAGCAGGGAGAACCATCCATGAGGAGAGCAGGGAGAACCATCCATGAGGAGAGCAGGGAGAGCCATCCACGAGGAGAGCAGGGAGAGCCATCCATGAGGAGAGCAGGGAGAGCCATCCATGAAGAGAACAGGGAGAGAGCATACATGAGGACAGCAGGGAGAACCATTCATGAGGAGAGCAGGGAGAACCATCCATGAGGAGAGCAGGGAGAGCCATCCATGAGGAGAACAGGGAGAGACCATACATAAGGACAGCAGGGAGAACCATACATGAGGAGAGCAGGGAGAACCATACATGAGGAGAGCAGGGAGAATCATCCATGAGGAGAGCAGGGAGAGTC